>NC_136482.1:167339932-167364932 GCF_053919585.1 Euprymna scolopes
CTTTATTCTTTCTTAGCATTCGGGCCAGTATCACAGTGTGGTATCTGTTCTAATGCTTCCCTTAAATGAAGTCCTTGGTCAATGTAGGGGAGACCCTTGATACTGAGAGAATTACTTCTTTTTCTTTTTAGGATACTGCCAGAGTGCCCCCTTTTTGCCCTTGTTTCGGGGGAGCTGCCCTCCACACACACACACACACACACACACACACACACATTAAAAATATTTGCTTTCGTGGGGAAGCAAATAAATATCTAAATAAAAAATATTGCAGTTTTTTTTTCTGAGTATTTAGATTGGATATTCGTTTGTGAGTATGTCTCTGTGTGTTTGTGTTTGTGCGTTTGTGTGTGTTTGCGTTTGTGTGTTTGTGTGTGTTTGCGTTTGTGCGTTTGTGCGTTTGTGTGTGTTTTTGTGTGTGTTTGTGTGTGCGTGTGTTTGTGTGTGTTTCTGTGTGTGTTTGTGTGTGTGTTGGTGTGTGTGTTTGAGTGTGTGCTTGTGTGTGTGTGTTTGTGTGTGTGTTTCTGTGTGTGTGTGGCTATGTGTTTGTGTGTGCGTGTGTTTGCGTGTGTGTTTTGTGTGTGTGTTTGTGTGTGTGTTTGTGTGTATGTTTGAGTGTGTGCTTGTGTGTGTGTGTTTGTGTGTGTGTTTCTGTGTGTGTGTGGCTCTGTGTTTGTGTTTGTGTGTGTGTTTGTGTTTGTGTGTGTTTGTGTGTGTGTTTCTGTGTGTGGTATTAGTTTTAATAATCTCGGCAAAAATAAGCAGCATTATACTTGCATTTAAAAGAATAATTCCACAATTATAATTTAGAAAAGTGTCCGATACTCAGCTTCATGAGCTTTAATCGAAAAATGTATCACGAGGGTCGTTCCAAGACTAAAGCGTCCCATTTTTTATTTAAAAAAGTCAAAGACCTACGAAAACATGAGGTGTACTATTAAAACGTGCGACCTTCTGTGCCTCAGAATTTATTTTTCTACATAGTCACCACCATTCTTAATGCACTTTGGCAATCGATGAACGATAACTGTGCATGAATGTCCAAAGCGCGCTTTGTCATACGAGGGTCGTTCAAAAAGTAATGCCTACTATTTTTAACTCCAAAAATTGAAGAGCTCCAAAGACGGAAGTGGCCCCACTAAAACTAGTGATGGAACGATTCCAATATTTTTCCGGTCCCGATACAATTAACCATTCTGTTCTAAATTCTCGATTCCGATACTATTACCGATTCCGATTCTTTTTAAATTTCTAAATATAGAGTTGATATATATATATATATATATATATATATATATATATATATATATATATATATATATATATACAGTGCCTAGCAAAAATATTGGATACATTACATTTTTCTTCATAACTTTAATTAGGGTTTCAAGATTTTACCTAAAATTTGGTCAATATATTCCTATTACTATTCTAACTAAAAGTTTGGGGTAGTAATTGCAAAATTAAAGTTGAGAAAGTTTATATTAAAGGAAAAATATAAATCAACTAATACAAAAGTACTGGATACATTTTTAAAAATTCTTTTTCTGAAATAAATTTACATGACTTTTGCTTAGCGTGTTGCAATAATGCAAACGAGTTATCACTGACCGAACAGAGAGCTTATATATATATTGCGGGGTGGGTGTCAGATTAATGTAAAGTCCTATATAATATTTGCATATAATTTCGCAAACATAAAATTACACTTTTAGAAGTGGTATATGAATGTTAGTTTTACTAATAGTTTAGAATCAATAAATATTGATTATTTCGTCATTAATATGAGCCATGGTAAATTAAGTTTTATTATTGGAATCGTTTTGAAATGAGCAATTTATTTATTTATTTATGTATTTGTTTATTTATTTACTTGTTTATTTATTTATTTATTTATTTGTTTATTTATTTGTTTATTTGTTTATTTATTTATTTATTCGTGTATTTGCTTATTTATTTATTCATTTATTTATTTATTTATTTGTTTATTTATTTATTTATTTGTTTATTTATTTATTTATTTATTTGTTTATTTATGTATTTATTTATTTGTCTATTTATTTGTTTATTTATTTATTTATTTGTTTATTTATTTATTTATTTGTTTATTTATTTATTTGTTTATTTATTTATTTGTTTGTTTATTTATTGGTTTATTTATTTATTTGTTTATTTATTTATTTATTTATTTATTTGATTATTTATTTATTTATGTATTTGTTTATTTATTTATTTGTTTATTTATTTATTTGTTTATTTATTTATTTGTTTATTTATTTATTTATGTATTTGTTTATTTATTTATTTATCTATTTATTTATTTATTTGTTTATTTATTTATTTATTTGTTTATTTGTTTATTTATTTATTTGTTTATTTATTTATTTGTTTATTTATTCATTTTTTTATTTGTTTATTTATTTATTTTTTATTTGTTTATCTATTTATTTATTTATTTACTTATTTATTTATTTATTTGTTTATTTATTTATTTATCTATTTATTTATTTATTTGTTTATTTATTTATTTATTTGTTTATTTATTCATTTATTTGCGAACTCTTATCCTCATCTTTTAGCTGTTGTTTAACAACGTTTCAACCACCTATTCCTTCGTCAGGTGGTTAACTGTGACGGGATAGGAATGCTGAATGTCCTAACTGCATTCTCAGCAATTACTGCCTTCCATAGTTGTTGTCGTCACAGCATGTTTTGGCCAACTAAACCTCTGGCCGTCTTTGGGTAAGATGGAAACCGCTAACTTTCAGACAATGCTCACCTGGAGCCGTAGAGCTACAACGTCTCAATCTACTGCGCCAGGGCCCCCTGAAAGGGGGGGGGGTCAAGGGTGTAATTTTTTGGTCTTATAAATCCCAGTTTTTCGTTCTTATCTAGTCTTCCATCATCGATACCGTACAGAATGGTATTTTATTATTGAAAACAACCACTAGAAGATGAGGGTAATAGTCCGTTAATAAATAAATAAACAAATAATAAATATGGAAAATTAAGTTCGAATAAAAAAGCAAACAAACGAAAACAATTAAAAGAATCGTTTTTGGCATCGGAAAATAGGAACATTCTTTTCCGATTCCTATACCGATTCTGCTACTTTCATAAGTTCTGACTTTTTTTTTAATTACTGATTCCAATTAATCGTCCCAACACTAATTAAAACAAACTTTTTTTTCTTCAGAATTTATTTTTCTACATAGTTACTACCATTCTCAATGCACTTATACCAGGAATTCAATGGTCCATCTCTGATTCTGACGCACGTTCATGACAGTTGCTGCTTTATTAGTCTAACACCGTCAATATCTACAACAGAGAAATGAAACTTTCAGGTTATAAATGCATAAGTTTAATCATTATAACACTGCAATTTGCAATCCCCTCTAATCTATTTAGGCGGAATTAAAAAAAAATAGGAGCCATTACTTTCGGACCTCCCCCCCCCCGTATTTCCATACTTCGTGTTTCTCTGCTTTTACTTAAATTAACTTCAAAATTAATCTTGATAAAAAAAATCAAACAAATGAAAAATTATGTGGATATTGGTATTTAATTGCTTCGCTGCGAGAGCAATATATGACATAAGATCTTTTTTTTATGTGGAGGTGGGGGGGGAGACCAGATCCAAATAAAAAGGCACTTTGGAAGTAGGCAAAAATAAGAATTGCCTTAGTATAAAACGGTTTCCCGTACATTGACCAAAGACAAATGAACTTAAGTGTAGCATCAGAACAGATACTACACTGTGATCTTAGCCCGATATTGACACATGAGTGAGATAATTTTAAATCACAAATGCACGTTAAATATCATTTAAAACGCATTGCGGTTATTGTATATTTCATTTGTTATACGTTTTTAATGAATTACTGTCCCATGTTATTTGTTTTTTGGTCCTTCGACAAAAGGAGGATCGACCTGTAAATTTACCCTTGTCCGTTCGTCCGTTCGTCTGTCCGCACTTTTCTCAATAACTATGCTTTGGAATTTTTGGAAATTTTGCACAAACATTAAACATGATATGAGTAAAAAAGTAACAGAACGGGTTAAAATGGCTAAAAAATGATACTTTTGTGATTATTAAAAAAAATTGATGCCTTGGACTTTTATAAAACTTTCTGAAACGGTGGACTTAACTGATTTCTATATAAGTTTGTTTGTCTATACTTCGCGATAACTCTTGGGTGTGCTCCAGGGGCTCTTTTAGGGCTAATAAAAACACTCCATTTTTGGGACTATTTTACGATATTTGTCCAAAATTTTCTGTGTACGTCTATTTAACAGTTCTGCATGGTGCTGAACTCAAATTTAAATATGTTAAGGCCTTGGAGACTTTTGGCGCTAAATGGGGGTAGAGACAAATGCTGGACTTAGTCATTTTTTTTTTTTTTTTGCGTGGTGCAGAACTCAAATTTACACATGTTAAGGCCTACAATCGCACCGTTTGTTCATTTTCACCAGGATTTGCCGTCCCCTGGGGACTTGCAGGGCTAAAGGGAAGGGGGTCAAATGCTGAACTTAGTCATTTTTTATGACTCGTTCACTTTGCACTCATGGTGGGGGGCATACATGCTTCTCTTATTTAATATTGTCGTATCATTTTGCTCCGTATAAACAATGGTTTTATGTATATTAAACAGTAACTGAACAATATTATGAATAACTAAAATCTATTGAATAGTTTTGTTTAATTATGGTTAACTTTGTAAAAATAAAAGATAATTAAATTTCAAAAAATGACGGATTAAAATTTTTATTTCTAATGTCACACATCAGAGATAACTCTATTCATGATGAAGCCTAGCGATGTTAAGAACAACAAAGCAATCATCTACCCACAAACCAACAGTGATTTTTATAAATATGCTTACCTGCATCTGAACATGTTCCATTTATCACGTCAATCATCAGCACAAAAGCTTCACGAACACTAGAATCTACTAAATATATTGTGTTTCATAAAGTGACCAGAAAGTCGTCACTGAGTTGACCCTTCATGCAATCATTCACTAAGAAAAACAGTTAATAATTCAATCCGTTTAAAATCATACCTTGTCCTCTAACTGCGGTAGGCCTCTGTGTATGCGAAGCTATCTTGCCGAACCGATAACAATCTCGATACTCGACATTAGAAAGCCATACAGAATGTTTACTACAGGATCTTTTAAAAATTAATTATTTATACATAAGCGCCGCATTTGAGCGTCAGTGAGCTACAAGGTAAAGGTTTACGGGAAAGTTAGACAGATTTCAATTACTGATGATTTAATTATTATTGACTTAATAGTTATTGACTTAATAGTTATTGACTTAATTGTTATTGGCTCAATTGTTATTGACTTAATTATTATTGACTTAATTATTATTGACTAAATTATTATTGACTTAATTATTATTGACTTAATTGTTATTGACTTAATTCTTGTTGACTTAATTCTTATTGATTAAATTGTTATTGACTTATTATTGACTAAATTATTATTGACTTAATTATTATTGACTTAATTGTTATGGATATACATATTATAAACTTCATCATTATAGACCTGATTGGTATTGACTTAATTGTTATTGACTTAATTTTCATCGACTTTATTCTGATTGACTTAATTGTTATTGACTTTATTGTTGATGACTTAATTCTTATTGACTTAATTGTTATTGACTTAATTATTATTGACTTAACTGTTATTGACTAAATTGTTTTTGACTTAATTGTTATTGATTAAATTGTTATTGACGTATTATTGACTAAATTGTTATTGACTTAATTGTTATAGACGTAATTATTATTGACTTAATTATTATTGACTTAATTGTTATGGACATAAATATTATTGACTGTATTATTATTGTCTTAATTGTAATTGACTTAATTATTATTGACTTCCTTGTTATTGACTAAATTGTTATTGCCTTAATTGTTATTGACAAATTGTTATTGACTTATTATTGACTTAATTGTTATTGACTTAGTTGTTTTTGACTAAATTCTTATTGACTAACTTGTTATTGACTTAATTGTTTTTGACTTAATTATTATTGGCTTAATTGTTATTGGCTTGATTGTTATTGACTAAATTTTTATTGACTTAATCGTTGACTGGGTTCAAAAACAGCCTACAGAAAATGGACTCTGATTTATAAAAGTATGATAGGTTATGAAAAGGAAGGGTTGTAAACAGATAGATTCGAATTTGGGAGTATCAAAACCAAAGCAAAATATTATGAAAGTAAAAAAAAAGATATACCCCATAATGTATTATACCATACCTGTTCACACTGAAACACTTATCACAATATTTTGTGGATCTATATAAAAAACCTTGTAAAATTTTGTGACATATTTCCATTTTATGGAGGCCAGGCGCTAACGAACACCCCATAATTTTATTATACCATATTTCTTCAAACTGAAACATAATTATCAAAGTATATTTACGCAGATAGATATGAAAAGTCTTTATTAAAGTTTGTGCCTATTTTCATTCTATGGAGGCCAGGCGCGAACACAGACCCCACAATTTTATTATACCATCCCTATTTAAGTTAAAACATACTTATCAAAGTATCATTATGTACATCTATATCAAAAACCCTTGTAAACGTATTTTTGTTGATTTTTTTATTTCCATAATTTGTGGACCAGGCGCGTACGCAGACCCCACAATTTTGAAGCACCGTTCTGCCAGATCAAACATACCCATTCCTGATCCTCGATACATCTTCTATCATTATATGTAATCATTTTTTTTTAAATAGTCACTCATATAGGAGCCTATTTGTGACCAGACACACACACATACACACACATAGACTTTCAGCTTTATATTATATATATATACATATATATATATGTATGTATATATGTATGTGTGTATACATATATATATATATATATATATATATATATATATATATATATATATATATATGAATATAATGTCGTCCAAACTTTATCCAGAGTTCGAATTAAGTGTTATTTTCCTAAAACAAAACTTTGATTTCCCCTAACGAGGACGAATAATCTCTCTCCAAAACTTACATTCATTTGCTTTCTTCAAAAATTCAACAAATCATGTGATCTAAGGTCATTCACTTGAAGAGTTTGATTCACTTTCAGTCCGCTTGAATTGGATCTCAAAATGGTCAAATATTTAAATACCAAGCAGCAAAATCTCATCCCTTTACTGTAGAGATCCATAGATACTGGACAGCTTTCTACTCTAATAGTTCCTTTCCTCGAACTGATAGACGTTGGAATTCCCTTGTAGTGTCTTGCTTTCTTTGCTGTACTAACACCTTGAAATTTAAATATAATGCAGACAGACATATCGCTACTCAAATCCCTACATGGTTTTACCCCCTGTAGACACGACCTCAAACAGTTGCTCATCACATAACAATAGGTTCTTTGATATGACAGAGGTGCATTCGAAATGAATGTTTCTGTGTAAAGCACATCTCAACCATGATACTTGACTATTTTCATTTTAAACTTATATTCCAGCCATTATCACCGCACAAGCAGTAAGGCAGATCAAATCAAAAGCATTTGTGTGAGGTAAGAAAGGGGTAAAATATATAATGAAATTACTATCCAAAACTAATCAAATCTATAATCCATGATCATTTACACTGAAGTCATGGAGATCGCATTTGATAATCTTTGCATGAGACTTTATATAAAACAAGTAAAGAATGCACAGTGAACGAGGCATAAAGAAATGACTAAGCCCATCATTTGCCCGCCCCCCCCATTTAGCTCCCAAAATCCCCAAGGCCTTAACATATTTAAATTTGATTTCAGAACCATGCAAAACTGCTAAATAGATACACAAAAATATTGGACAAATATGGTAAAATAGTCCCAAAAATTGACTGTTTTTATTAGCTATAAAGCGCCCTTGGGGCACACCCAAGAGTTATCGCGAAATATAGACAAAGAAAACTATATAAAAATCAGTTAAGTACAACTATTCAGAAAGTTTTATGAAAATCTGTTGGAGACGCCCCTCCATGGGATTAATAGACTAGCTCATGACGTCACTTCCTCTGGTGACGTAACTTCCGGCATCGAGTGCCGGTGCCCGGCAGTCAGAGATTGGCACGCAGCCAAGCAAGTCGTGTGCAAACGCCCTACCGTTATGGTATGGTATTGCTTTACTCGCTTTGCCTGTAATATATCTGAATACATGTTCGTTTCCTAAAAATCCTGTGTTCCTTACGTCTATTACCATTTAACATCATAGCAACTGGCGACGTCGGATTCGGCTTTTACACGGGTTAACTCCACAAAACAAAAAAGGAAAAAATGAAATTCTAACTGACTTCAAAAGAACTTCGGATTTACAAGCTAAGAATTCAGCTGGCAATTACGTACTAAAAGGAAACAAAAAAGAAAACGAACACATGGCAAAGTTATCGACTAAATTGTAAGTTAACCTTTTTGTCTCTATATTTAAATTGAAAAGAACTGTGCTTAACGCAATTTGGTAAGGCCGTAAAAGTTAGTTTGATTGCTTGTTAAAAGAAGAAAGAAAAAAAAGAGAAAAATGTTGACTCAATTTCACCGCGATAACAATTCTATTGTCGACTGTTTATTTGTATGCAAATTTGAACACTTTTCAAATGAAGTGAAAAGTTTTTTTTACCCTTGTTTTTTGCTGTTAACTTTATGCATAATTTAAACGGGAGAGAAATGTTCTCCTCCCCCTTTTCGTTTTATTTGCACTAAAAGAAACACTTTTAAATTGAGTGGAATTTTCTGAAATAATATATTTTTGACTGTCGGTTCTAAAGTGAAATTTATTTTTTCTTTCGCATGGGGACAATCCCCTCCCTCCACACACACATACACACATAATAGCCATTTTGGGTAAATGCAAAGCAATTCCACAATTATTTTTATTCTTTTGCAACCGTACGGTATCACAGTATATATATATATATATATATATATATATATATATATATATATATATATATTTGTTTTTGACATAGGACAGCCGAAAACCTCTTCGGTATTGACTGGATGGAGCGATTCGAATTGTGAGACCAACTTATGAATAAATTATGCCATAGGGTAGAAGACTCGTCTACGGAAGCGTAACAACTGAAGGAGGATTTAAAAAGGAATTTCCAGAAGTATTCTCACGAGGACTATGAAAATGTACAAAGGCTATAGCAAGATTTGAACTAAAAGAAAACACTCTAGACGTTTTCAAGAAGAAACGAAACATCCGATTTGCAGCAACAGAGAAATCGAAAAAGAAAGCTTCAACGAAATCTGCCTAAGGAGGCAAAAAAACTGAAACTGCAAAGCCGGCAGCTAAAAAAAACCGCGCTAAAAGAATTCTCCAAGCTAAAGCAACCTAAGAAGGCTCAAGGGACCCCAACAGATGAACCTCTTCAACAATTTCTACACGTGTATAGGATTGCACTCAACCCGAACACACCAACAGCAGTCTCACCTGGGATGTTTGCGCGAAAAGTGAGATCCGTTTTTGACAAGCTCTTACACAAACAGCGAAGGGCACTAGTGACCACTTATGTACCCAGTAAACGTTTCATTCCCGGTGAAAGAGTGTTTTTCAAAAGTTATAAAAACAATGCATCATTCTGGGAAGTGGGTACAATTACTAACAGAGTCGGCGGCATGGTATATATCATGAAAGGATCAACAAATACCGACAAACGTCACCAGAACCAACTAAGATGTCGATCAGTTGAAACCAGCAACAGCCCACCATTGGAAGATGAGCAGATAGACACTGTCTTCGAAACTTTTGATCTTGAACCTCCTCAACCAACACCTGAACAACGGCGGTCGTTCCGTAAGAGAAAGGTTACCGAGCCAGTGATGGTAAACCCTAAAAGGAAGAGGTACTGACAGCTTTTACGAACAAAAAGCTTGGGACGGGGTGTTGGAGACACCCCTCCATGGAATTAATGGACTATCTCATGACGTCACTTCCTCTGGTGACGTAACTTCTGGTATCGAGTACCGATGCCCGGGAGTCAAAGATTGGCACGCCGCCAAGCAGGTTGTGTGCAAACGCCCTACCGTCGAGGAATGGTATTGCTCAACTCGCTTTGTCTGTAATATATGTGAATACATGTTCGTTTCCTAAAAATTCTGTGTTCCTTTCGTTTATTACCATTTAATCCCATAACAAAATCCAACGCATCAATTTTATTTAATAAGCACAAAAGTGTCAATTTTAGCCATTTTAGCCCGGAAGGCACCCCTAGGGGAGGGCAACCGGGGTTTTCCCGGAAAATCCGTCCTGTTACGTTTTTCCTCATATCATGTTTAATGTTTATGCAAAATTTCAAAAATTCCAAGGCGTAGTTATTGAGAAAAGTACGGACAGATAACGGACGAACGGACAAGGGTGAATTTACAGGTCCACCCTCCTTTTGTCGGGAGGGCCAAAAACACCAGGGGATCAAATAAATAAATAAACGAGTAAATAAATGAAATACTCATGCTAAAATAATACAATGTCTACAAGCAAATATATGTGCTTTTCGGTTAAACATGCTTTAAAATAGGAAAATATTTCTCATGATATTTATATAATTATAAAACTCTGTGGATCTCGCTTTTTTAAAGAATAGATTTTAAACATTTAATTAAGGTTACCAATACTACAACACAATAGGTTATGAAATAAAAGTTACATTCCAAACATTTCATTCAGAAATTTACATTTTTATTAAACGAGGCATTTTACACTAAATCAAAATTATAAGACCAGCGCTATAAATTGTTGTTTTACGTAAGTTACAGATTATCAATCACTGCGTAACCAAAGATGCTGTAACCATCAGATGACACTTACGACAAAAAGTCATGGACCGCTTAATATTTGATTGTGAATACCAAACATGGGCGGTCCTGGATATGACCTTAAACTATATCCAGTGGTGAGGCCCCAGCTTGCGGGCTTTGGGGAGTGTGGAGCCACCCTTTAATTGCCATTGCTCCCAGGTCCACTCTGACTCGGAGTGGTAGTACCTGTTAGGGTCCCAACTATGGGTTAAATAGAAACCGACTTGAAAACAACAAACATATTCTATTAAAAAGTTTTTTTCCTGAATCTTTGGATTCGGCATTAAATAACCCGAAAAGGTTTGATATGCCGTAAAACAAAAACAACCAAACAACCAACCAAACAGGGGCGTTGAGAACTTGAAGAAATTCCTGTTTTTGATGAGGAAAAATCAATCTAGATGGACCTGATTGCTTCCAATGATATATATATATATATATATATATATATATATATATATATATATATATAAAATATACTAGTTATGAGCAAAGTTTCATTTCATTCGGACAGAACACTTAGAAACGTGGCCTAATTAGTGATGTATATATATATAATATTCAAAACATCACATCAAAACACTAAGGTCTTTGGCCTTTTTTCTCCGTTCTACAGCATATGTTCTAGATGGCCTCCATTTAGCTTTTGTTTTTTTGTTTTTTTTTTTTTTGGGGGGGGGGTCACCATGTATATATGGTGGAAGACCCTAATGGTATAGGGTACCTTTTCTTACAGAAGGACAGTGAAGTTCAAGGTGGCGAAGGTCCTCAGACAGCGTCTGCTTATGTTGCATGCTACAAAAAGCATTGTTGATGACGGAGAGTCATCGTTTGTGTGGAGATGGATCGTTATTCCAACAGCTAAAAAAAACTCGCGCTAAAAGAATTCTCCAAGCCAAAGCAACCTAAGAATGCTGAACGACGAACTTTGACCTTTTTGCAAAAATGGGGTTCATCTCTTGGGACATCCTGCATGCTCACCGGACTTGAACCCAATTGAAAATGTTTGGGGATGGATGACAAGAGATGTTTATCGAAATGGCAAACAATATAACAAAAAAGGAACTTCGTGAAGCATCTTCAGAAGCTGTAGCATCATCCCTCAAACCTTAATAGAAATGCTTTTTTAGCATGCCCCAAATTCTTTTTGAAGTTATCAAAACCAGTGGAGGTAGAACTCATTAAATTTGGTTGTGGAATGTTTTCATACACTTTTCGTACAATTTCAGTGAATTTATATCGTTGGTCTTATAATTTTAATCAAGTGTAAAATGTCTCATTTTATAAAAATGTAGATTTCTGAATTATATGTTTGGAATATATCTTTTTTTTTTCATAGGTTGTAGTATCGGTAACTTCAAGTAGAAGGAGTTTAAAATCTATCTTAAAAAAATTTTATTTTTAAAGATTTTCTAGTTATCTCAAATTTTGGATCAGGTTTGCATGTACAAAAAACAGTTGCAATAGGATGGCCCTATTTTTTTTATTAACGTTTATCCATTGCATTGAATAAGATTGTTTAAATTTATAGCACAGTTTAAGATAGTTCATTGTACAAGCATACATTAAAAAGGTAATTTGTCTGAATATTGCATTGCATAGATGCAGAGATAATTATATTTACATTTGATATAGATATATCGATAAACGAACGAAATGGAAAAGAATTTAGTTTCCCATTAGAGTTTCCGATTGATTTATCACAACTCATTAAATTGATATTTTTAAAAAAGGAAATATACACGAAAATAGATCTAAAACAATTATAATCGACAATGGAATCCGATATCATCATCATCATCATCATCATCATCATCATCATCATCATCACCGTCGTCGTCGTCGTCGTCGTCGTCGTCATCAATTCGCCGTCACCGCCAATTATTCATTATTTAACTGGTTTCATGAAAGCAAGATCCCGACGATGTTATGTATAATAGGGGCGGACATCAGCAAAAATCCTTAGTGCGTCAGTGATCTGAGCTTTCGACATATGTATATACGCGTAGATGGAATATGTGTACGTAACAGCGCTGTTTTATTATTATTATTATTATTATTATTATTATTATTATTATTATTATTATTATTATTATTAATAATAATAATAATATTAATATTATTATTAGTACTTTATTAAAACCATATAACACAAAAAATAAAGGTAATATATTATGAATCACACACACACATATATATATATACATCCCTCCCACCTTTCCCCCTTGTTCCATTCCTCTTTTATCCGCTCTTCTCGCACCCCTCCCCTGACATCATTCACTCTTTCATCCCATCATAACGAATATATATGTACTTTTAATGCATAAAAAGTATATATATATATACTTGATTAATTTTTATTGCTTGTGATATATATACACGTATTATATATATATATATATATATATATATATATATATACATGTAATATTTATCTATTATTATATACAAGTCAATGTATGTGTGTGCGTATGAGGGAGTTTCTTTCCTCATATGTTCCGAAACGGATGAGCCTATCTTTTGCAAATTTCACACAAAGGCGATTTATATGTCTGGAAGTGTTCTTAAAAGATTTGTTAAGGGATAGAAGGGACTCTTTATGACAAGACATTTCGAAGTCTAATGCTTCTCATCAGAAGAGCAGTTCTTCTATATAAGCTCCAATGATACTTGTTGAGCTTTATATTGTCCCGATAAGTCTTCTCTTATAGAATTGTGCTCACTCTCTCCTTCTAACTCACTAAGCTAATATTTATGTATGTTACATATACATATATAACATATATATATTACATACATATAATATATATAAAATATTATATATATATATATCTGACATATATATATATATATATATATATATATATATATATATACTAGACTAGACTAGACTACCCGTGACCAGTTGGGCCAGTTTGTTATATTAGCTATGGAATTAATATATGAGCCTGAGACTGTGACGTAAAGAAAATAGTTTTTTTGTGACATAATAGAAATATTTCTATGGAAGTATATTAAAATGAAAAAATGATATAGATAGATTCTATGAGCTGTTCTGTTTATAATTGTTTATTTTTGAAAAAAACTTACAGCCATTGAATTATCATTAAAAACCACCGCTTGCTTGCCATACTTAGAGGTAAATATGCACTGAACAGATACCATAATACTTAAAGTTAAATTCAAATTTTGATACATATTTTAATTAAACCGCGAAAAAAACAACTGGAACGCTGAAAACGTACACAGTAAAACAATACATTTTATTGTCGCGTTGATTACTTATTTGTAACGCAGTTAATAAAAACTATATTCGGGGTTATTTATTTATGTGGGTAGTGTAGGAGAAAATATTAATTTGGTTAGCTTTTATTGGTTTATGTTTATGTACGCATGCGTAATCGGAAGTCGTAAACCGGATATGGGTGACACCACCCGTTACACGGTTATTGGAGTTTTATAATTATATATGTACTAGCAGAAGTACCCGTCGTTGACTAGGTTCAAAAACATCATAGAGAAAATGGAATGTGATTGACGAAAGTATGATAAGTTTTGAAAAGGAGGGGTTGTAAAAAGATAGGTTTTGACACTCAAAAATTTTACCCTAAGCAAAATATGATGAAAGTAAAGATAATTTTCGCGAAAATATATTTTTTTTATATCAGCTTTGTTTCCATTCGTAGCCAAGAGTAACCAACAAAATGATGTTTCCTTACAAAGAGAAAATGTTATAACTTTTACTAACTATGGTAACATTTATTTTTTGTATATTTATATATATATATATATATATATATATATATATATATATATATATATATATATATATATAAATATACAAAAAATAAATGTTACCATAGTTAGTAAAAGTTACTTTTATAGTAGAAAAATTTATTGGTTTGTATTTTTAAGTAGTTTGTAAAAATATTTTTTTTAATTCACGACCCGGTTTAAAAAAATCAAAATGGCAGCGACTTTGAAATGGAGAGCCCCGTTTTCAATTTGAAGGAGGGGCACCTGAGCATTCTATGTTAACAATTTAAGAGAGTCCCGTCAACGTAAGGAATATTTATAAACATATTTTCATGTTTTCCGTTGTTTTGTGCTTGAGGCATATTCGATTATGGCATGTGTAGTTTATATAAAACTTAATTTAAGTAGTTATCGCCTCAAATTTCGTTTTAATTTCGGTTCGCTGAAATTATTTCAAGTAAAGAGCATTAAAAACTATTTCAAAACAAAAAAACATGAACTGAACTTTTATTGAACGGTGTAGTATTGCACCGTCGGATTCAGCGTTGTACTATTGTAATATAAAGAACACGCAGAAAAGGTTGTAATCAACTGAATTCCTTCTAGTACACTGACAAAAAATGCTTAAACAGATATATAAATAAAAATAAAAAGGTTGTGTAAATGTTTTTAAAAAGACACGTAATCACGTGAGCATGATTTTTTCCTTCTTTTTACACGATAACAAGTAGCTTTCTTATTTTTTACTATTTATCTATTTATCTATTTTCGAAAGAGTGCCACGTGCAAGTGGAGAACGAAAAACAGAGTTATACAAAATTGGTGTCGAGAATTGTCTAAAGTTCCGACTTTTTTTTTAGCTTTCACTTTAATAAGAACGTGAATTTATGAGGTGAATTTATTCGACACAATATGATTCAACACAAAAAAATAAATAAAAGCTAACGTGAATTAAGCTTAAAGTTAAGGTGTTATTGTGGACCCTCACCCCTTTTAAAAAACCTTCTTAAACTTTGTGACATATTTACATTCTATGGAGGTCAGGCGCGAACGAACACCCCACCCCTATAATTTTTTATACCATATTTCTTCAAACTGAAACATAATTATCAAAGTATACTTACACAAATAGATATGAAAAGTCCTTTTTAAAGTGTGTTCCATATTTCCATGGAGTACAGGCGCGAACGCAGACCTCACAATTTTATTATACCATCCCTATTTAAGTTAAAACATACTTATAAAAGTATTTTTATGTGCATCTATATCAAAAACACTTGTAAACGTTTTTTTTTTTTTCATTTTTTAATCCATACTTTGTGGACCAGGCGCGGACGAAGACCCCACAATTTTTATGAACCGCCGTTCTGCCAGATCAAACATACCTATTCCTGATCCTCGATACATCTTCTATCATTATATGTAATAAGTTTTTTTTTTTTAAATAGTCAACCATATAGGAGCCTTCATGACCAGACACACACACACACAGACACACATTCAGCTTTATATATATATATATATATATATATATATATATATATATATATTACACATATGAAATTCTAGTCCCCTTCAAAGTAATCTCCCCCGGTTTTAATGCACGCGTTGTATCGTTTCAGCAACTTATAGAAGACGCCATGGAATTGCTGGTGGAAATGCCATTGGCCAGATTTGAAGAGTGCTGGACTCTTCCGACGAAATCTCTTGCTGAACTCCCTTAAACCCTCAACATAGTATTCCTTGTTGACTGTCTGTCCAGTGGGAACCCAGTGCATGTAGATCATGCTCACACTGGTAACTCTCTTTCTTGGTCTGTATTATAGCAGTAGATTCAGCTTGCAAGTCACCAGAGCATCAAGGACTGCGGGATCTTAATTGATCAGCTCGACATCCCCCTGATATGACAATGTCTTTTTTTCTTCTCTTTACGCAAACTTTTCGTATCTTCAGTTCCTCGCGAATAATTCTGACCACAGTTCCCACACTGACATGAAACTGTGCACTTATGTCTCTATAGACGCAGGACGGTTCTTATCCATGAAATTCTTTATTTGGCCAATCAACTCTGGTGTCTGACTTCCTTACTTCTCACACTTATCATCATCCCTTACAGAACCCCTGCCTTCCTTGAAACTCTCATGCCACTTAAAAACTGATGCTCGATTAATGGAAGATTGTCCTAAAGCGGTTTGAAATATTCCATACGTTTCTGTGGCATTTTTTCCAAGTATAAAACAGAATTTTGTTCTTCTAAAATGTTCTCACATCCAGATTGCATTTTTGAAATTCACCAACCGGGCTTTAGTAGGGTGTATTCCAATTCCTGCTGCAGCTGCTTATTCGAACCAGAAATCATAAAACATTGGTTAGTCATCTCATAAGTTGTATAGCAATAACATACTGAATTTTCAAGTGTCCACGACAATTTGAAATGCCTGTGCAAAATATGTCTGTAAACTTAGTGAAGGCACCTCGTATATATATATATATATATATATATATATATATATATATATATATATATATATATATATATATATATATATACTAGAAAATGTACCCTGGATATTGCCTGGAATTAAACGTAATGTTAAATATCTTTTTAAAAAATGAAGAAAATGCCATGCGTATGCGAGTATTATCTTTTTCTAAACAATTTACTTCTTGTAAGTAAAAAATACTCGAGCTGAGATCGAAGCCAAACCCTAAAGACAACGAATGAATTAAAATTTGTTCCACATGTTTGAATATGCTATATACCAAATTTCAAATCTGTAGATCAAACATCCGTTGAGTATATAGGTTGAGAAGTGTCTTCACTCACACACACATACATTCTCACTTTTATAGATATACTAGAAAAGGTACACAGCGTTGCCTGATATGAATTTAAAAAATGAAATAAAATAAAAACTGGAAAGAAACCAAGTCACGTGCATGCGAGTGTTACGTTTTTTTTTCTAAACAGTTCACTTCTTGTAAGTAAAAAAAAAAATACTGGAGCTGAGATCGAAACCAAAACATAAAGACAGTGAGTCAACTACAATATTTATTAGATCAACTCGCCAAGATCTTTAAAAGGTATTTTCAAAGCTCGTGAAACAGTTGACAAATCTCATGACAAACAGCTATGTGATCCCCCAATTACCAATTTTTCAATTTTGACCCCGTAGCGATCCCCATTTTTTCCGGATAAAAATCGATTAAAATTTTTTGTCACACGTTTGAATACCCAAGTTACCAAATTTCAAAACTGCAGACCAAAAATTCGTTGAGTATATAGGTTGGGAATTGTCCTCATACACATTGTCGCTTATGTAGATATATAGATAGATAATGGAATCTTTCGATTTCGAGGTATGAGGTTCATAGAATAATTACGGTACCCGAAGTCCACATGATTTGTTTATAGAGAATGGCCCACTTAAAAGGAATCCATGAAACGTAGTAGAGAGGAGGAAGATTCTTTTATTGTTTTAAATTACTTGTAGCATTGTTTAAATTACCCGTAGTGTTATAAAAGATGTTGGAAGTTCTCCTCCTTGACATCTATGCATTTCTGGGCACGTTTAACAACGTTTGCAGATACTGCTTCTAGATTTCTGGCGATTCTCTTTATAGCGTTGGTTATCTTCTTATTTAGTCGGTCTAGATTGTGAGAATTATTTGCATAAACCTTTTTGTTTTAAAGTCCCCCAAAGATAAACATCACATGATGACAAGACCAGGGAACATGGTGGCCATAACCCTTTGCTTATTGTTCTCTCTTCCGTAAACATGCCATGAACTTCTGTCAGTGATCTGTGAGACGTGTGGCATGTAGCGCCATCTTGTTGGGAAAAGAATTGCATTTTGTCTTGTGGTGTCAGTTGATCGATAAGAGAAAGATAGAGAGATGGGGGTATTTTTAAGTGGGTTGTTTAATCTGAAAAAAAGAATAATTAGAGAAAGATGAGATAGATCGGGCTAATTTTAAGTGGGCCACACTATAGTAGTGAAGGTTTCTGTAGAATATCTCAGTCGGTGTGCTTAACTGCTACAAACAAAGCAGACAGTAAACGTCAAGTTTTATATCATAGTTTTGTTCTCTTAGATGCATACTTTAACGAAAACTGAGGGTGCATCTCTCCCAGATTTTTTTCATACAAACAAAAACGGAAAAAGGGAGAGAGATGAGGAATTGTCGTGGTTAAGTAAAAATTATTTTGCCACATATACAGCATATTACAAAATATCCTCTATATTAAAATACCAAAATAAAGAAAACTCTGTATAATGCAAACGCCTAATACAAAACAAAAAGAAATAGCATGTACCAAAAATCCCATAAATCAATCAAGTATTTTTATTTTTATAAAGAAAATAACTTAAACGATTAATGGGAATTTGTAGGCAGTACAAAAATCTTGCAAGTTTCAATTATTGTTGAGTTATCTCCCCATATACAAACATGGAAATGTTTATATCGCGGCGCAGTACCTAGCATTCGCAAATGATCACCCATTTGGTACTGACCGCGCTCACCATTGCTTAACGCCTGCAGAGTCACGTCGATATTCCGTTTCTCGTTAGGTGACCGAAGTTATATATACGTGTGTGTGTGTGTGTGTGTGTGTGTGTGTGTGTGTGTGTGTGTGTGTGTGTGTGTGTGTGTGTTATAACTTCGATATAAAATATTTAAATCTTTTGGAGGAATTTATAATCCTTCGTGAATTTTCGGATATTACAGTGATTCTAATGTGAGCATTTTTGAAAAACAATAATTTGGACAATTTTCTTCGATTGGACATGTTTCAAAGATTATTCAAACATCATCGGAAATTAGTAAAAAAAAAGAAAAAAATCTATAGCAGAAATATATGAGTTCATGAAGCGTTTCAATTTTAGATTTAAATACGAAGTTTAGACATGAAACAACGTCATGGTTGCACGTTTGCGGAAAATCGACGCCATTTTCCTTTTGATTATCTTTTCAGTGTTGCTTGCATTGATCTTATATCCCTTATTGTTTTCAGATTTTACATTTTCACCATGTGTGAAACCACGTATTCATTTGGTTGTCCAGCATAAATGCAAACTGAAAACAGATTGATCCTGAAAACAGATTGATCCTTTCTTCAAATTAGTGTCTCATATAGAAGAGGAGCATATAAAAACGATAAACAACCACAGAATTCGCGCATAAGCCTGAAGAATCCGAGAGTGGATGAGACGCCGAATATTCCATGTAGCTTAATCTCCATATATATTTTATAAATTACTAACTAACTCTACCTACGTAGTGAGCACTTCTGAAGTAAATACTTAAAGTTTACGCATACATCTATATTTTCGTATATTAATTTTATGTGAGTAAATGAAGTAGTTATATATATATATATATATATATATATATATATATATATATATATATATATATATATATATATATATATTATATACATTAAAAGGAGATTATAGATAAATATATAAATACCCGTTCACATACACCTTTCACGATAAAGCTAGAACCCAGAATTAGATAGAATCGAGCAATTGCATCGAAAACGGAAAAAAACCAAAGTGGGTTTCGATGTACTGCATCTCATCAGTGACGTGCTCCGACATAGGCGCGAACCCAGGTCGCTGCACTCATGAAGTATGTAATACTGACGACCTAACCATATGGGCCACGGCGCAATCTATTGGCTATACCTCGATTTTTTTTTTAATTCTAATATTTTTATCCAGTTCTACATTCAACGATGTGACAAGCAACGCGTCATACAACTAAGATAGTTACTGCTGGTATGCAGGCGGTAGATATCACATCTACAAACATTAACTGAAATTAGCCGACTCCCCAGACACGATTTCGGAACAACCTATTTGTTGAGGGACATCACATCCCTACGAAGGATGAACCGCTTTTTCTACACATATTAGAGGAGATTATAGATAAATATGTGTAGAAAAAAGCGGTTCATCCTTCGTAGAGACGTTCAAACGATTCTTTTAATTGTCTTTTTTTATTTAAAGCAAAATCTTCCATTATTCTTCTTATATGCATTGATAATATCCTTCATATGAAAATATTGAAATGAAAATTTGGAATTTATTGATTTAAAAATACCAGTAAAGTGTTCCCCCCCCTTTTTTTAGAGAAATTGGAGAAAATAATGACTCTATAGTTAAATATTTAGAGATTTATAAGAAAAATCGCAATTAGAATTGGTAATTGCATTGGAATCGGGAATTTACTACGGAATCAGTAATTGTATCGGAATCAGGAAATATATTGGAACCGTCCCATCACTAATATATATATATATATATATATATATATATATATATATATATATATATATATATATATATATATATATAATTTTAGTCATTCAATAAAATTTTTAATTTATGACGTGAAATGTATATATTTTAAATCAAAAGATTTTAATTATTCTATATAAGACAAAGAATACATTTGAAATATTATAACTCCTTATCCTACTGGATTTCGATGTGTACTATCTTCTCAGAGGAGAAAATATTAGCAAATGGTTTACACTTTATTAGCTAAAGTCATTGAGACATGGAAAATCACAATTAAAAAGTTTTAAACATTAAAATATCATAGAGTAAGGGGAGTTAATGAAAAGGATATAGAAATTAACATCCAAATTGCATAGTAAAATCCGAAGTGAATGACTTTGATAGCAGTGAGGTAATGTGATCCAATCTGTATTTTGAGTAATCTATATCACAAGGTAACTGTCCGAAGTAGGCATTTTCCTGGACATTTTCTTTGTTTATATAATGAGTCCGGTAAATAAATTATTATATAGGTCCAGTTGATATGTTTATTAATAAACATATAATTTTATATATTTAATATTTTTATATAATTATAGAAGATAAGCTTCAAATTCCACTCCAAAAATAACTTCAAATTGTGAATAAAATAAAATAAAATCGCTTTCTGTAGACAGACTAAGCAAATGAAAAGAAGAGAAACTGAACTGATATGAAAAATGAAAAAATGAAAAAATGAAATGGATAAATAAATAAATACATAAATAAATACAAGAAAAGAAAATGCTTATAAATTAGGGAATAGAAGAGAAGATAAAAAGGGGAGGGAAGGAAAAAGATTAAGGAATAGGGAGAGGTAGAAAATAATAATGAAAAATGAATTACAGTGGGGGAAAAGAAAAGTGATAGAGGAAGAGGAACTAAGAAAACGAAATCATTAAACTTTTACAATATAAATTGACAGGCCGCGAAATCAGGTCAGGGCATAAAAATGCATGAAGGAAAGAGAGAAGGAAAGAAAGAAAGTAAAAAAGCGAAAATCACGCCATGTCATGTAGAAATTTCCCACTTAAATAAGTTTAACTCAAATTAACTCAAAATTAGATCATCTAATATATACAGCAAAATTCCCGCTTATTTTATACGTGCTGATAATATCCTTTATATGAAAATATTAAACTGAAAATTTGGAATTATAATAATCTGTGGAAGTATTTGCAAAAAAACATTATATATATATATATATATATATATATATATATATATATATATATATATATATATATATATATATATATATATGGTGTGTGTATATAAAATAATAATAAAAAATAAGTGATAATAATAATAATAATAATAATAATAATAATAATAATAACAATAATAATAATAATAACAATAATAATAATAATAATAATCAAAGTAACTACTATAATTGTTAAGTAAAACTAAGAGAACAGGACAACGGACTACGCCTATAAAAGCAGTGTTGCTATATTACCACATGGATGGCGCATTTTTTAGTGTTATGGGTTCATAGTCATATATGTGAATCTGGAAAATACTTTCCAATGGAGAATGCTTACGCTACTTGTGGGTAAGAAAACAAAAAGAAAAAAGATTTATAAACTCTTTAATTAAGAGATGCTAAAAACAATTTGAAATAGTATTCAAACAAAATCCTAGAAGTGTCAATTATGTGCTGGGATTTAAAATATATTATGTAGATGCGTGTATGGTGAGTTGCTATATAATATGGAAATAGGAATATATAAGTATATAGGTTAAATTGAAAGCTCTAAAACTATTTAAAGGAAAAAATCAACATGACTTTAGTTTTAGTTAAAAAGTAATATGTATTTGGTGTTATGTTTTTACGCATTTACAGGTTTACGGAAAATCAATGTTATTTTATTTTAAGTTGGCTGTATTTGAAATTTTTTTGTGTTTATATCTAGACACTAGCTCGTTCTTGGTAATTATTATAGGCTTAGGGAAGGTGATAATATTAACTGCTTCGGATATACAAAGATTACAGAATTTGTCCCCTGGGGTGTATGATCTAGTTTTTTCCAGTATACTCCATTTAATTGAATAGGGAATTTTCTTGTCCTCCGGGCTATTGATGCATGTAGATAAAGATGTACTATCATTATCCTTATTTTGAGACCTTTCATTTTTTGAATGAATGCAAGTGGTTTGAAATTCTTACTTTTATTAAGTTTGAGGTTGCACCTATATAAGTGAATAAGATAATTTTATTCTGAAGTATATATATATATATATATATATATATATATTTATATATATATAAATACAGTAAAACTGCTTTAATTTGAACTTCCTCTAAAGTTGGACTTCCTCTCATTTGGACTTCTTCTAAACCTGAACATTCTCTAAACTTGAATTGTCTCGTCATTGACATTGTATTAGTATATTTGATGCGGAGTTGCAGTAAAACTGTTTACATAGTTAAGTCAGAAACTGTTATTATTGGTATTATGTAATTAATGTAGATTAGCTATTGATAATTAATTTACACTAACTGTAATTTTTTTTTCAGATTGCTATATTTAAAACTAGCGGGGGGTACCCGGCGTTGCACGGGGTTTTAGAGGCGTGTAAGCGACGTACTAACCCTGTTTGAATATTATAAAAACAATGTTCAAACTCTTTTTAAAAAAATCGTGAAAAAACAAAAACAATTATAAAAATGAACGTGATACAATACGAATGGTCCGGCGGTGTCCGGGTGTTTGAAAAATCCCAAAAAAGTTCAAGGGGGGAGTGCTCGAACTCTAATTATTGAGGCGGAAGAGCCCCCCCCCAAAAAAAAAGAAAAAAGAAAACGTGATTAACCAAAAGTGAATTACGTAAAATGTCAATTCCGCATTGAAGTTTGTTTTGGTTTAGTTTCAGTAGTCACGCATCACACTCGAATTCTAAATTAATTTTTTTCTCGAATTCTAAACGAATTTATTTTTTTAATTTTAATTTAAGTGTAATGCAAGTGAAATCACGAATAAATATTAAAGAATGAATTCTTTGTGTGTAAGTAAATGTTGAGTTGAAACCACTAATAAAGGTCCTCGTTAGATTTCATGGCTAGAGTTGGTAAAACCGGAAGTAAGAAGCGGTTAGTCCCGCAGATTGCGTCTTACACTAACTAAAACAAAAAAGCAAAAAGAAAATAATATTAATAATCGCGTTTTATTTATTTTATTTTTATTATGGGAAAAACAGAAAGCATCAATCAGGGAAAAAAAGTATAAAAAAAACAAAAAACGGCATAAATAACCTTGTACGATTAGAAACCGGTGTTTCCTCGTAATGTTCCTTGTGAACGCATTCGCTGCGGTGTAAATGGGCAGCGGGGAAAAGAAGGAATCTAATAGATTGAAAAGATGTTGCAACTTCCATTGAATCTGACCGATGTTGGCAGTGAACTCTCACCGGAAAAAATATAGGAATGTACCATTGTCGAAGAACTGTAGAGGTAATAGGCCTATAGCACATCTCAGATAATGTGCTACAGTTTGTACGTATTAAATTTGCATGTAATGTCATGATTTTTAATCCTATTAAGGTCAAAGTCGGAGGGGAAAAGTGAGTTCATTTTATTTATATGGACAGATAGTGTAAAACAACCCATTACAATGGCTTGCAACTCTAAAAGAAAACCAGTGACACTGACTTTCCTCGCAAAACGTCAAACTATAGAAAAATTAGATGCTGAAGTTGAAAATAACGTTATATTGGGAGATTATAAGATTGGAAGAAGTACACTGTTTTACATCAAAAAGAAAAAGGAGGAAATATTGAAAGCTGCTCCTTTCTCTTCAAATAAAAGACATGTCAAAAGAAGGATTCTTGGCATACCAAATCAACTTGAATTCGATCGAATATTGCATGAATGGTTTGTAACAAAACGGAATGAAGGTGTAGCAATATCTGGGCCCATGTTAATTGTTAAAGCAAAATCTCTTAAGGAAGAGTTGAATATCGAAGAAAATATGAAATTCAGTGAAGGCTAGCTTAGGAGCTTTAAGAGTAGACATGGTATAAGACAATTAACAATGTCAGGCGAACAACGGTCTG
>NC_136482.1:167369932-167377432 GCF_053919585.1 Euprymna scolopes
TGTTTTTGTGTCCAAACATTACAATTCGTCTACATTCTAGTAAACTATATTGCTCTGGCGTTGATAGCATATAGTGTATTTTGACTGTGGAGGTAAACTTAGTCATCTTTGACCATTTTTGTTTTTTTGTTTGTTTGTTTTGGGTTTTTTTTACATTTCCGTGCTCTTAAGATTATCGGCTTCCAGTATCCTCAAATATTTGTAGCGTCTCCCGTTGTCAACATTCTCATCAGTTCTGCTGTTGAGAGTTCTAGGCCATCTAGGAGGAAGTGCTTGCCCTTTTTCATCCCAGGAATAACACATTTGATGATGCCAAATTCCATGCTTATGTCATTACTAAACGATCTATTCGCATTCATAAGGTATCAAGATGGTTCTCATGGCTTCCAAAATCTTGAATAATAGATGGTTGATTTTAGGAAGTCATTTTCCGATTTCATAATCTGCTTTTATATTTCGTAAAAGAAGAGTCAACGGGATCAAGATGAGAACAAAAATCAAAGGAGAAAGATTGTCGCCCTGTCTTAATTTTCGCTTTATCCAGTGCAACATCTCCTGAAGTTAAATTCGTTTCCCAATGTTCTGCTATTCTTTATAAATGTTCGGATGTTATTCTGAAAATTTCCTAACACTTGAGTAACCATGAAAAGGGCACCATCTCGAATGCCTTCTTATAATCTAACCATGACAAGATTAGTAGATCTCCGTTTGCAGTTCCTTATAATCATTTTATCGATCAGAATATGATCCTTGGTATCTCGTGACCTTCTTCGGCAGCCTTTCTGTTTCTCAGCTAGCAAATTGTTTTGGTCCAAATGTTCCGAGTTCAAAGTATTCCGAGTTCAATGTATTCTGAGACTTATGCATTCTGACACCAATGCATTCTGAGATCAATGTATTCTAAGATGAATGCATTTTAAGATCCGTGCATTTTGAGATCCATGTATTCTAAGATCAATGCAATCTGTGATCAATGCATTCTGAGATCAATGTACTCGAGTACAGTGTATTCTGACATCAATGCATTCTGAGACAGATGTATTCTGAGATTAATGGCTTCTGAAGTCAATATATTCTAAGATCAATGCATTCTGAGATCAATGCATTCTGTGGTCAATGTATTCCGAGTTCAATGTGTTCTGACATAAATGCATTCTGAGATTAATGTATTCTGAGACCAGTGTTTTCTGAGACCTATGAGACCTGTGATACTAATTCATTTTGAGACAAATTTATTCTGAGATCAATGCATTCCGAAATTAATACATTTTGAGATCAATGCATTCTAAGATCAATGTATTCCAAGATCAATGCATTCTGACATCAATGGCTTCTGAGATTAATGCATTATGACATAAATACATTCTAAGATTAATGCATTTTGAGATCTACGTATTTTGAGATCAATGTAATCTGACCTCAATGCATTCTGTGATTAATGTATTCATACATCAATGCATTATGAGAGTAATGCATTCAAAGATCAATGCATTCGAGATCCATTTAAGATCAACGCATTCTGAAAATGCTTTCGGAGATCAATGAATTTTAATAGCAATGTATCCTGAAGTGCAATGCATTTTGATATCAATGCATTCTGACATCATTGTATTTTACGATCAATATAATCTGATCAATGCATTTTGAGATCAATGTATTCTAATATCAATGCATTTTGAGATCAATTTATTCTTAGACTAATTCATTTTTAGATCAATGCATTCTGGGATCAATACATTTCGGAATAAATCCATTCTGAGATCAATCTATTCTGAGATCAATCTATTCTGAAATCAATATATTCTAAGATAGATTTATTCTAAAATCAATGCATTTTGAGATAAATGCATTTTGAGATCAATGCATTTTGAGATCAATGCATTCTGAAATCAATGTATTCTGAGACCAATGTAGGCTGAGATCAATGTATTCTGAGATTAATGCATTTGAGATCAATGTATTTTGAGATGGGTGTATTTTTAGTCAATGCATTCAAAGATCAATACATTTTGACATCAATTCACCCGGAGATCACTGTATTTTGAGATCACTGTATTTTGAGATCACTGTATTTTGCAATCAATGCATTTTGAGATCAATGTATTTTGATATCAATGAATTTTGAGACCAATTTATTCATGGACTAATATAATTTGAGATACTGCATTTTGAGATCAATGTACTCTGAGATCAATCCATTCTGAAATCAATCTATTCTGAGATAAATCTATTCTGAGATCAATCCATTCTGAAATCAATCTATTCTGAGATAAATCTATTCTGAGATCAATGCATTCTGAGGTTAAAGCATTTTTATAGATATGCATTCAGAGATCAATGCATTTAAAGCTTAATGCATTTTGAGATCAATACATTCTTGGATCAATGCCTTCTGAGATCTATGAATTCTGAAATCAATCCATTCTAAGCTCAATGCATTTTGAAATCAATTTATGTTTAGACTAATATAATCTGAGATCAATGCATTCTCAGAACAATTTATTCTGAGTACAATGTATTCTGAAATCAATTCTTATTGAAATCAATGTAAACTTAGACTAATGCATTCTTAGACCAGTGTATTCTGAGATCAATCTATTTAAAGAATATAAAATAATTATTTTCTCATAATTATATCTGACAGTTTTATTCTGCATTAAATTACCTATACATTGATTCTCTTCTTCTCCAACTTTGACCTTAATAGGATTGAAAATCATGACATTACATGCAATATATATGGATTAGGATCGAACTCATGACACAAGTACTCGCAGTCTGATGTTCTACCGCTGAGGTACGATGACTCACAAAATCCATTAGCAAGGAGTCGCCGTCGAGAAATATCGTTGAAATTTTAACATTTATTTTAAAATGTTTTTAAAGTCTCTCATTATAGGATGATGTGCGCATGCGGGCTAAAATAACAATTCCAGGTTGATATATTTCCATGTAAAGCAACCCTTGAAGTTTTAACGAGATTTATACGGGCGTGCTCATTACTGAAGTAAGGCAAGATATACTAATCATTTGTTTTACATAAGCATTTATATATCGCTACACATTCGCAAGCATGTTTCGGTCAGCCAGTAACTAGTAACTAGCTGAGCATATATTTACGGACTAAGCTTTTGTATAATCAATATCTTCTGAAGAGATCTCTATTTACTTGTAACTGGCTGGCCGAAACATGCTCATTAATGTGTAGCGACATACTAATGCTTATTTAAAATTAAAACAAAAAAGCGTATATATACATATATAAATATATATATATGTATATATATATATATATATATATATATATATATATATGATAATAGTTGGATTGTTTTGTTTTATTTATTCAGCAGTGATATTCTTTTATATATAATTTACGAATAAAGCTATATATTTCTGATATGTGTGTGTTAATATAATATATTTATATATAAATATATATGTATATATATATCTAATTATATATATATATATATATGAATGTATATATAAATATATAGATGTACATATATATAAATATAAATACATATATATATATAAATATATAGATACACACACACACACATATATATAAATATACATATATATTCACTTTAAGACTGATGCTCAATTCATGCAAGATTGTCGAAAAACAGTCTGAAGTATTCCTTAACTTTCTGTGGCAATTTTTTTAAGTTTAAAACAGAATTTATTGCATATCGTTCTTCTAAAATTTCCCCACGATCAAGTTTCAAAATTTCCTAAAAAATGTTCTAAAATTTCCCACGTTTCAGTTTGGAAATTCACCAGATGTAACAATCAGGCTTTAGTTGGGTGTATTCCAATTCCTGCGGTAGTTGTTCATTTGAACTTGAACTTGAAATCATAAAAATTGATCATCTATCTCAGAAGATGTACAGCAATAACATACTGAAATTTCAGGAGTCTACAAAAAATCTTGAATACCTGTACAAAACAAGTATGGAAACTTATTTAACGCATATATATATATATATATATATATATATATATATATATATATATATGACTTTTCGACAGCCTCAATAAGCTATGATTCTGAAAAACTTAAAATTTTATGATTCTCACTCCTACGATTTTCTTAATAATGTCATCGAAGTTAACAGTTTATAGACAAATTTGTTTCGTTCTGTCTAGACAATTTCCGGTCAGAGTAATACGAGCTTTCACGGACTTATTTTTCCCCGCTTAGCCTGAACTTAATTACTTTAAAATTTAATTTGAAATCACTTTTTCTAATTAAACCGATGATGAAGAGTCTCATATTGGTTTTCTCTCTTTGTACTCTTAGGTCCGATTTGACTGGGGACAGACTTCTCTTTGGGCTATTGCACTGCCGCAACAAAAACAATTTTGATTATTTCAGCTGTTTTGAAGACTTTCCAATCGAAGTATATGCATCGTTACGCTGGAATTATTTTAGAATCCATTCTCTCTAAAGGACTATTTTGCATTTCGAATCAACTTGATGGGATTTTCATGCAAGCTGAAATATTATGCGCAGTTTGTTTATATATATATATATATATATATATATATATATATATATATATATATATATATATATATATATTACATATTCAACATTTGTCACTTTTTTATTTAGCCATTTATAACTACAATAAATTGTGGTTACACTTAATGCCTTAATTAGCAAATTCTAGCATTGCTACAAATATAATTTGCTGATTTCTTTATGTCCTCTGATGAGAAGAATAACAAGAATAGCATTCTTTGAAACTCCGCGGGAGAATTTTGTAAATTGCTTTTGGAGTATTCAGTCGAACAATAAATTTTGATTGTAAAGTTCAACTTACAGTTTTCATTTCCTTTCTCTTATATATATGTATATATATACATATATGCATATATATATATGTGTGTGTGTATGTGTATGTACTTCTTATATTCTCTCTACTCTTTTTATTATGTTTCTCTCTTTTATGTCTTCTTTCACGTTTTCTTCCATATTCCCTGTTGTCTACCAACTCCCACACGGACACCTCTTGGTTCTCAACCCTTTTAATAGTCCTCATCAATAATAATATTTATTCACCCCATATTTTATTGAATTTTTCATTTCTAATCGAAATGCTTTTGATCCAGTTTTATCCTGGTATACACATATAGTGTTATATAACGAGTATCTCCTCGTCTGATGAGAAGTATTTACTTTCAAAATGCCATGGACTAAAGAGGTTATTTTTCCATTTTTCTCTCCTTTTGTCGTTATTGATCTGATGATTTAATAAAGTTATAACATTTATTAATCCTTTTTTTAATTAAATTGCTCCTCTTTAGTGGGTGGAGCTTTTAATATCTTGATAGGCTCGGTTTATAAAGAAAATATTCTCTTTTTAGCTTATTCATTTTTTAGGTAATTTATTATATATAATATAATATATATACACACATATATATATACATATATATATGATATATATATGATATATATGAAATATATATGAGATACATATATATATATATATATATATATATATATATATACACGAGGTGCATGCAATAAGTAATGCCCTTGATCCACTTCCCATGGTAGTAGATCAACGAAACTTGGAACAGTTATAAGTCTTTCTCTACATAGGAATCACCCAGAGTTATGCATTTCTCCCATTGTTTGCTGCAGCTCTGAAGACCGTTTTTGTAGAACACTCCAGGTTGGTCCTCCAACCACGACGTGACTTCAGAAATCAAGGCTGCATCATCTGGGAAACGCTTTCCTTTCAAAAACATGGCTGGGAATAGGTGTAAGTCAGAGGGTGCAAGGTCAGGAAAGTAGGGAGGATGGGGAGAATTTCGTAGCCACGTGCCCGTGCTTCTGATCTGGCGACATGCGAGTTGTGGACCGGAGCGCTGTCCTGCAGGAGGAGGGTACCTTTGCTGATCTTGCCCCGCCTCCTGATTTTGATAGCTTCCCTTAATTTCCTCAAAAGTGACGCATATTAGGCTCATGTAATTGTGATACTCTTTGCCAGAAAATCTGTCATCACTACTCCCTCCTGGTCCCAGAAGTCTGTGAGCATGACCTTGACAGCGGAGGGCTGCACTCTTGCCTTCTTTGGGGCTGGTGAGTCCAAGTGCTTCAATTACATTGACTGGGCTTTGGTCTCTGGATCATAGTGATGGACTCAGGTTTCATCCTGTGCAATCAGTCTTTTGAAAAACTTTCACTCATCTTCTTGGCACATCTCCAAATTCATCCTCGAGCACTCAACGCATTCTCGCTTGTGGAATGAGAAACTTGGGAATCCATCTGCCAGACACCTTATGCATATGCAAATGGTCATGAATGATAGTTTCCACAGACCCTGTTCAAAGCTTGATATCTTGGGCTATTTGGCGAATAGTAATGCGCCGATCTTCCAAAATTACAGCCTCAACTTGACGGACAGATGCCTCATCAATGGCAAAAAGGAGGCGACCAGGTCTGGGAGCTGTTTCCACAGACTCCCAACCATGTTTGAATTCATGATGCCAGCGTTTTACAAGGTCATATGATGGGGCATTATGACCATCAGTTTCTTTCATTTCATCAAAAGTCTCCTGTGGTGTGCATCCTTTCAAATACAAAAACCGCATCACTGCTCAACATTCAACAGGCTCCATTTCACACCTGACTCAGTTCAAACACCTGTAAAACAGAAACCACAATTAGTTCAGAGCTGTAATTTGCCACTTAACCCGTAGAGATATAAATCATTGCACATACAAAATTTCAGCTAGATCAGACAACTGGAAGTGGGTCAGGGGCATTACTTATTGCACGCCCCTCGTAAAATATACATATACGAAATATATATAAAATGTTTATATATATATATATATACATATACATCCATATATATATGCATACAGATATATATATATATATATATATATATATATATAAATATATATATACACGTACAGATAGATATATATACACACATACGGATATATATATACACACACATGCAGATATATATACACGCATACAGATATATATATATATATATATATATATATATATATATATATATATATATATATATAAACCAAATCAGATTTGTTCTACGGACCCGAATCCCTTTTATATCAATTTCAAAGACGATATAAAAAAATCTGTAAAATTATCCAGAATATATATATATATATATATATATATATATATATATATGTGTGTGTGTGTGTGTGTGTGTGTGTGTATGTGTGTGTACACGTATGTATGCCTATATTGATATATATATATATATATGTATATATATGTATATGTATGTACATATATATATATGTATATGTATGCATGCATATATATATGTGTATGTATACATATATACATGAATATGTATATGTATATCATTCATACATGTTTTAAAATATGGTTAGTTTTACTCATTTTGAACTGGTGTAAAGCTTTACTTACTGCCCACTCGTTTTTCAAACAATTTCGATAGTTATATTTGGAAATAAAAATTTTCTAATTTG
>NC_136482.1:167382432-167387432 GCF_053919585.1 Euprymna scolopes
TTATTGTCATCCACATCCGTGAAATCGCTCGGGGGGGGGGGGAAGCTTCACATACCTCCATGCTGTAACTTAGTCCAAAATGTATGTTATTTTACATACATTGCACTATAGAGAACGTGCTGTTTCTTTTATAAAATTATTTTATAGAAACTTCTTTCCAGATAACAAAAAAAAAACACACATTAAAAAGTTACGTGCGTGGTTTGAATCTACAGACGACGTGCAAAAAAAAAACAAAAAAAACGGCCCGTTGTTCTATCATTGTTGGTTAAGCGACGACATGGAAAAAAAATGGCTTTACCGACGATAGATAAATTAAAACGATTTCGATTATCAATTATCGGTAATTATCGGGGGTATTTTGAGAGAAAGCTTAACTAAACATCGCTCCCAGACTTATACACTAAAGTTCTGCAAATTTTAAAGAAAACCTGTTCCGCCGTTTCGGAGTCTATAAGGAACGAGCTCTCAACCACACACACACAGACACACACACACACACACACATACATACACACACACACACACACACACACACACACACAAAGTTGCATTTATATAATTGTAGAGATTCCGAGATAGAATGGTGATCAATATTTTCAGAAATTTGACGATACTATCAAATATTCTACGAATGTGATTCATAAAAGAGGATCTCTTACAGCTCCGTATTTAAAGCCAAATTCCTAAACCTGATTTAAATTAAGATTTTCTTTTTATTCATTAGTCAGGATAAAACAATATCAAACATTTTGTCCATGAACATGTTTGATATTTAAAAAGAAAGTTGCAAACGAACCAACCCTTCCCTGCATAGAAGTGGGTGTCATTCTTGGTTAATCTACTTGATTGATGGGCACTTATTTGAGGTGGACATTTCAAAAACATTGTTTGAACTGTTTGTTAATTATGTCCATTGGTGTGTGTCAATTAGCAGGTGGTTATACTTGAACGAAATCTCACAAAACAAGAGACAAAATCCTTTCTCACGATAATAATAATAATAATATTAATAAAACATGAAATGAAATCGACTATAATTGTTGTTGTTGTTGTTGTTGTTGTTGTTGTTGGGCATCAGTCTTGATGTTTCTGTTGGCATTTGTATCCCCGATATCTTTCTATTAAGAATTCCCTTTTAGAATCAATGGCAACACGTCAAAGGCCGGCAATGACCAATATATTTCTAATTCTCTCCATTTTGATTTTGAGAACGTGGTGCAATGGACTAAACATATGATTAATTTTAATGCATCGGACACCAATCTTCTCTCCTCTTCTCTTCTCTCCTCTTCTCTTCGCTCCTCTTCTCTCCTCTTCTCTTCTCTTCTCTTCTCTCCTTTCTCTTCTCTGCAAACTCTTTCCTACAGAAGAGACGTTGCGAGCCTGTCTCTGTTCTATCGTTATTTTCATGGCAAGCGATCGACTGAAATCCAATCTATGGTTCTCCCTTTCCAAACCTTTCACAAAAACACTCGACTAGCTATAACCCCTATCAATAATTTACCCCACTGTCTTTCTGTTCCTAAATATAAACGCAGATTCTATTAACGAAGCTTCTTTCCCAGAACTGCCTGCCTGTGGAATACTGTTCCGCTGTCCTACTTCCTAGTTTACTACAACAGGATATCTTTCAAATCCAATGTAAACAAGTTCTTGTTGAGCCGTCTCCATAAACAATCAAATCGGTCCTAATTTACACCATTAACGATTACTACACTATCATCTTACATTCATTAACCCTTATCCTCGAGTGGCCTTCGGGACTTGATAAGTGGTGACTTTCAAGTAAAAAAAAGGAAGGAACCACATAAAGAGTAGCATTATCACTAGGTGAAAAATGTTTTCATGGAACGAACTGGATTCGAACCTGGCACACCTCGGTTCCAGTCCGTTTCGTTAACCTCTGAGTCACCTGTTGTTGCTGTTGGGTTTTACGGCTTATGGCGAAATTGTACCTGTCTTATACGATTGATTTTACAATTAATTTGAATTTGAGGAGATTTTAGTTATATGTAGCACATAATGTACTCAAAATGTCACCCATTTAATATTGGCCAGGATGAAAGTCGCTTAACATTGATGATCATACAAGTGTTACAATGCCCTTCAACTCAAATTCGATCAGTATCTAAAGTAATTACACGAAGGTCGCCTCAACCTAATCTATATAATTTTTTATCTTCATGATGTTTATTTTTCATATTGGAAGATAAAATGGTTCAGGTGCGCGTTTAATTGTGAGGCAAGGGTTGCGCAATCCCGAAGCACACCAATCCTGAATCGCCACTGTTTGGGTCCAGTGGCAAGGAGAATACCAGGACGACTGGAAACAATGCCGAGATAAGCGGATAGCACATAAAGCACATGGAAATCTCAAATGGTCACCCATTTAGTACTGACCAGGTTCAACGTTGCTTAACTTCGGTGATCTAGCGGGAACCAGTGTGTCAACGTGATTATGCCGTATACTATTGTCCTCACGAAAGAACGCATTTCATGTTGTATTGTTGAAAATTAACATCGCGTTGAAACGGCTGTGATCAAATTTAATACTATCATTTGTGGAGACTTTATTTGAAAATAATATAAATCATTACACTCACACACACACACACACACACACACACACACACACACATACATATATATATATATATATATATATATATATATGAATTTAGGAAAACTAGTACATATATATATATATATATATATATATAGGACATTTATTACTGTGAGTCCAGAATGAGTTTACAAATTGTTTCAACTAGAGGAAAATCCTCAAAGAGAGGAAAAATCCAACTAGCATCATCAGAATTCATAGATGGACATGTTTCCTCTCTTTGAGGATTTTCCTCTAGTTGAAACAATTTGTAAACTCATTCTGGACTCACAGTAATAAATTTCCTATATACTGCTCTGACTACACATTGAGCACTTTAGTCCGGTTTTTTTTTTTTTTTCACCACTGGTAAATAAATATATATATATATATATATATATATATATATATATATATATATATATATAGGAAAACTCGTACATATATATATATATATATATATATATATATATATATATATATATATATATATATGAATTTAGGAAAACTCGTACACGGAAAACTCGTCCATGGAAACCTTGTCCATGGAAAATCGTTCAGGGAAACTCGTTCACTTTTGCTACGTAGAAAAACTTGTCGATTATTGAACAAATCGATTGAAAACACATTTTATGACTGTTCTTGAATGGAATGTTGTTTTTAAAAGTGTTACACACGCTATAATACTTTTTAAATAATTTTCACTTGTTTACTATTGTTTTAAAAATACAATTTTTGTTCGACATTGTTTTTTTTTTAACTGAATAAATATCTTTAAAATAAGTTGAAGCACTAAAAACTTACAAAGCTAGGTAGAAATTGAACACTTAGAAAAATTGATTTAGCTTTTTAAAACAATAATAAACAAGCAAAAATTTTTTTTTAATATTATGGGGTGTGTATTCTCTTTTTAAAACAATATCTCCTTCAAGCACGGTCATATAATGTTTTCAATCGATATTTATTCAATAATGGACAAGTTTTCCAACCTAGAAAAAATGGACGAATTTTCCATGGACAAGTGTATGCGTGCGTGTGAAGTCCATGGACGGGTTTTCCGTGGACAAGTTTTTCAATGGACGAATTTTCTGGGCACCATATCTATGTATCTATAAACGTGAGAATATGTGTGTGAGGATACTTCTCAATCTATATACTCAACAAGTCTTTTATCTACAGACTTTTAATTTGGTATATAGGATATTCAGACATGTGGAAAACTTTTTAATCGGTTTTAATCCGAAAAAAAAAAATGCTGCTAAAGGGTAAAAATTGAAAACTTGGTAAGTGGAGTCATCGGATTTTTATCTGTTGGTCAACTGTTTAACGAATGTGCATGCGTGATTCGTTCACATAAAAAATTCCTTATGTTATGAATAAGTAGGTTTGAAAACATGTTTTAGATTACATATAAAGCTGACCTAATGGTTATCGTACTTGATTCACTGTCTAATTGTTTTGGGTTCGAGTTTGGCTCGATTACTATTTGTTTACATACAAAAATTGAATTGTTTCGAAAAAACAATACTTGCGTGCACGTGACTCAGTTTCTTTCAGTTTTTCTTTATTTAATTCTTTTTTTCTTGGGGGGGGGGGTTAACGTTACATTTAAACCCACGATATTTCTGTTCATAATAAATAAGAAATTTGGATTAATTAAAATATAATATGTGTATTTTACGACCGGGCAACGCTGGTAACATTTTTTGGTATATATATATATATATATACTGTATTAACAAAACCAAGACTTCAAAAAATGAAGTGATAGCAACAGAAAGTGTATTTCATTTAAAGTTACAACTGTTTCCATGCAAGTCGGACAATTTCAAGCATTATGGTGTTTGAAAATTTTCACTTAACCAGCATTTCTTCACTTCTTGAATAAAAAAAAATACTCTTGACAATAGAACATTGTTTAAAGAAAATTCCCTTAACGGAAATGAAGCATGCGATAACATTTACCCTGGAGGCATCTTCGGTCAAAAGCCCATTCAAATATTAATATATCACCTAGTTTTCGTATCATATATATATGTATATATATATATATATATATATATATATATATATATATATATACATATAGTTTTTTTAGTGGAAATGGTAATTAATAAAAACTGAAGATAGTGCTCAATACTGTTGTAGAGCAATATAAATATGACGGTAATAAAAAAATAAAACGTATATATATATATATATATATATATATATATATATATATATATATATATATATATATAAACGCGCACGAGGGGCGTTTCAAAAGTAATGTCTCCTATTTTTCGAATGGATCAGAGAAGATTGTAAAATGCATTTTATGATAAGTAAACTTATGCATTCATTGCTTGAAAGTTTCATCTCTCTGTCGCAGATATTGACGGTGTTAGACTCT
>NC_136482.1:167397432-167427432 GCF_053919585.1 Euprymna scolopes
AATATATATTATGTATTATATATATTATATATTATATATATTATGTATTATATATATTATATATTATATATATTATGTATTATATATATTATATATTATGTATTATGTCTTATATATATATTATGTATTATATATAGTATGTATTATATATATTATGTATTATGTATTATATATATTATGTATTATATATATTATGTATTATATATATTATGTATTATATATATTATGTATTATATATATTATGTATTATGTCTTATATATATTATGTATTATATATATTATGTATTATATATATTATGTATTATATATATTATATATTATATATAGTATGTATTATATAGATATTATGTATTATATATATATTATGTATTATATATATTATGTATTATATATATTATGTATTATATATATTATGTATTATATATATTATATATTATATATAGTATGTATTATATAGATATTATGTATTATATATATATTATGTATTATATATATTATGTATTATATATATTATGTATTATATATATTATGTATTATATATATTATATATTATATATAGTATGTATTATATAGATATTATGTATTATATATATATTATGTATTATATATATATTATGTATTATATATATTATGTATATACATAGCGTGTGTATTATTTATTTTGTATGTCACGCTTACATCCGAGTGACTGTCGTTTAATTGTTATCGACTTCCATTTCTAGTAATAAATAATTTTACCAAGAATTCTTCATAATTTCTAATTTCGATTATAGTTGATAGCACTCCAGTAATCTATTTTTTTTATATAAATAATTGAATCAAGAATTCTTTATAAGTTTTGGTTTCGGTTTTGATTCAAGCTGATGCACCCAAATCATATGGATATATATTTTTTATTTTTGAAATCGCAACTTTATAATATATAAAAATCGACAGAACATAAACTCTATAATAATATATACGGAATCTGCAGAATTAAAATAGCTTAGATAAATACTTTTGTAGTTTTAACAAAAGTGCTACAATAATATCAGAGCGTCTCCTTTACGAATGCCATCATCAATATATTATATATGAATGAATCTGCTGGGGAATTTCCACAGGTCCCGCTAGTATATTATGATTGCGAATTCTTGTGATAAGCTTGCTATCTCTTCATATGTGTGTAGAGCGTTCATGTGCAGGTAGATGGCTCTTTAAACCAGCTATACTCTTGCAAAATCGTTCACATAGGTGACAGGGGAACTTGCCAGTATTTGGTGTTGTTTGCGCTGAGATTCATCATTATGCACCTTTGAGAGTCTTGTCAAAACACTTGCTGAATTAGAGACGAAACCAGAGATATTACATTAATACTTGTGTGGTCTGGTAAGCAGCACAGCCTCATATGTATGACTTCACATGGTTTACTAATCCGGCTTTAGACGGAAGAAATATACACATATATACGTACATATACATATGATGATTGCAACGTCTTGTCAGACGAGTGCCACTCCTTCAGAAACTTAAAGTCCATGAGCCCAAAAATGACTTCCATCGCCACAGGACCATTTTTATAGACAAATGCCTGAGAGAGTATCTATACACAGATGATGTTACAGAGTCTTAACTTTGTACGACAGCTAAGTCTCTCTCTCTCTCTCTCTCTCTCTCTCTCTCTCTATATATATATATATATATATATATATATATATATATATATACATACATATATACATACATATATACATGCATACATATATATATATATATATATTTATATATATATATATATATGTATATATATATTGTGGTACAAAAGTTAAACATTTACGGAATATTTTGGAGGCGTTCTGTGTAACGATACGTAAGCCTTCGCTCTGTAGGCAGAAAGAGCTCTCACACAAGTTGGAATTGTTTAAGGCGCTCTAATATATATATATATATATATATATATATATATATATATATATATATATATATATATATGTATGTATGACTACTTCATTTAATCACATAAATTAATATACGAAAGTATCATTTTATGCGTAAAGTTTAAGTATTTACTTCAACAGTGCTCAATGCATAGGTAGAGCTAGGGAGTAAGTTATAAAAATATATATGGCAATTAAACTACACAGAATATTCCGTGTTTCATCCACACTCGGATTCGTCACTGTTATTATTTATATATATATATATATATATATATATATATATATATATATATATATATATATATATATATATATATATATATATATATATATATATATATATAAAACGGTCTATCATTTTATTTTGAATGGCTTCTAACTTTATCTATGAGAAAGGAAAAAAATATTTTGGTGAATTTTCCAATGTTTAATAATTGTAGTTTAATAAAAAAAATATGTTTTTATTATTTTTGATTTTGAATACATATTAGTGTTTGCATATAAACAAATTTAATTAAATTACAGGCGTCTAAAAGTTAAGGAACGGGGGAAATTATTAATGAAAAAACAAAGAATCCTTTCAGTATTTAGTGAAAACCCCCCTGTTTTCAATCACACTATGGCATCTTTTGCTGCAAGACAAAACCAACCGTTCTCATGTTATAGGTGAGATATTATTCAAGGATTTTTTTTATACATCTCCATAAATCATCAAGATTTGGGGGGGGTTCTGTGATCTTATCACCAATAATTTTCCAAACATTTTCAATTGGATTCATGTCGGGTCTCTGAGCTGGCCAATCCATAACGCAAATATTGGATCTATTTAGCTCTTCTAAAACTATTTTTGCTTTATGGCACGGTGCGCTGTCTTGCATAAAGATATCAGAATTAGAAAGATTAGGTACCACATGTTCTCTAATCAATTCTCTGTACATTCGGGCATTAACTTTTCCATGAATTCTCACAAGAGGGACAGTTCCTTTTGAAGATATCATGCCCCATACCATTATACTGTCCCCTTCAAATTTTACTGTACTTTTAACGCACTTAGGGGACATTCTTTCTCCATTTTTTCTTCTGACATGTGGTGTTTTGTCTGATCCGAAAAGATTAAATTTAGATTCATCAGTAAAATGAACCTTTTCCTATTTTTTTTTTTCTTCCCAAAAATTCTTTTTCGGCAAATAACAATCTGGCGTTTTTATTTTTAATAGAAATTAAAGGCTTTGAGCATGGACTTCTTGAAAATAATTCAAATTCCTTTAATGTTTGTGAGATCGTTTGTCGGGAAATTTTTTGTCCAGTTTCGGATGTAAAAGCCTGGGATATCGAAGCCGCAGTTTTAAAGCGATCAGAACGAGATGATCGGGTGATTTTTCTATGCCCCGTCTTAGTTATTATTCGGGGTCGGCCTGATTTTTTACTTTTCAGTGAATGGTAAACCTTTTTTTTTTCTATTTTCAATAACCCGAAAAACAACGCTTTTAGACTTTTTCAATATTTTAGCAATCTCCCCTATGGACAGATTTTTTCATCATAATGATCACTAATAAGCTGTTTTTCTTATATAGATAGCTTTTCCGAATATTCGAAGTCGACATTTGGTTAAGTTGTTATTAAAATTGCTAAAGTTCGTATTAATTTTCCGCGTTCCTAAACTTTTGGACGCTTGTAATTTAATTAATTTTATGTATATGTAAAAAAAAACTAATATGCATTCAAAAAAAAAATGTAAAAAAACTAATATGCATTCAAAAAGAAAATAAAAAATTTTTTTTTTATTTACAATAGGCTACTTGGCCTTTTGGCCAAGATCAAAGTGTAGTATCTGTTCTTCAGATGCGGCACTTCCATTTCTCGTTCTCTTTCAGTGGAGGATAAATCCTTCACGACTGAGACAATTTTTATATTTGTGCCTTTTCTCCACGTTAAAAAACGACCCTGGTGTCTAACTCTGTCCCGTGGGGAGGCATTGTAAATAGGTACAATTATTAAACATTGGAAAACTCCAAATTTTTTTTTTCTTTCCTTTTCCACAGATAAAGTTAGAAGCCATTCAAAATAAATGATCGACCGTTCCTTAACTTTTGGACGCTACTTTATTCACATAGGAATGTTGTTTTTCTTATACACATATTGTGATTGTGTATATTTAATTATCTGCTTACATTCTATCGATATCTGTTTTGAGTGTTACTTTTCTTCTTTTTTTTTTCTTTTTTTAACCCTGATATTGGTGATATTTTTTTTTTAACCCTGATATTGGTGATAATTATTTTTTTTTTTTTTAACCCTGATATTGGTGACAATTATTATTTTTTTTTTTTTTTATTAACCCTGATATTGGTGGTAATTATTTTTTTTTTAACCCTGATATTGGTGATAATTATTTTTTATTTTTTTAACTCTGATATTGGTGACAATTTTTTTTTTTTTTAACCCTGATATTGGTGATAATTATTTTTTTTTTAACCCTGATATTGATGATAATTATTATTTTTTTTTTTTTTAACCCTGATATTGGTGACAATTTTTTTTTCTTTTTTTTTTTCTTTTTTTAACCCTGATATTGGTGACAATTTTTTTTTTTTTTTGGGGGGGGGGGGTTATTACATTTTCACCCCAAACAAGGCACATTGCCACTTTGGTGTAGGGGGGCTACTATCAGGCGCAGCAACTGCTGGGGCACTATGTTGGGATTTGGGCAGCAAGATGTCGGTTCACGTTACACTTGAACTTCTGCATGTCAGTACAGTTAGGGAAGCAGGGACCTGGAATGGAATTCCAGAGTCTAGCGGTTCTGGGGAAGAAACTACTGGAGTAGAAAGATCTTTTACATCTAGGGATCTCTACTGTGTGGGGGTGGGATTTAGCTGCCTGTCGGGTTTGTCGAGCGTGTCTACGTCGCGAGGGAACAAGTGTCTGCAGTTCGTCAGAATTTTCCATTCCCCGCCTCACAAAAAAACTACTTATTTTTTAAAACGATATTTACCTTTTTCTTTTTCTTATTCTTAACCGCCGATATTTTCTCTTGACAATATATCGGTTGAATGACGTCTCGAGGTTTATTTTAGGTTCTTTTTTTTTTATAATTGCTAATTTATAAATACACAACTTTACTCTTAAATCGTTTTCATTAACGAATTATCGCTTTCCCCTTAATAAATTATTTGTTAACCAGCTCGGCATGTCTCTGGATATCTTGTTTAAAGCTTTTACTAACTTTTGTACCACAAATATATATATATATATATATATATATATATATATATATATATATATATATATATATATATATATATATATATATATTAGTGTTGGGACGATTAATCAGAAAAATCGGAACATTTGGGAATATCAGAATCTGTACCAGAATCAGAAAAATGTGTGCATATTTTCTGATGCCAAAACGATTCTTTAAATTATTATCATTTTTTATTTGATTCTGTTTAAAACTAGCTATGTGTGTGTGTGTGTGTGTGTGTGTGTGTGTGTGTGTGTGTGTGTGTGTGTGTGTGTGTGTGTGTGACAACTTACTTTCATCACATAAATTAATACAATGCTCAATACATAGGTAGAGCTAGGTAGTAAGTTATAAAAATGTTATAAAAATGTATATGACAATTAAGCTACAGCTACACAGAGTATGCCGCATTACATTCTTGTGAGAATTCGTCAGGCTTATGGAAAGAGTTGTGGTTACCTTGCGTTTTTTACGTACACACATGCATATGTGTGCATATGAACACACACACACAGATATATATATATATATATATACATATATTTATATATATTTATATGCATGTTTATAAACATATATATGCACATTAATATATATATGTATTATATATATATATATATATATATATATATATATATATATTATATATATATATTAATGTGCATATATATATATATATATATATATATATATATATCGGTTGTATATATTTAATTTAGAAGATATCAATATTTCATAAAAAGAGAGCACTTTTGACAATCACAATATTAATAACATTATTCAGTATCAAATTGACGTGTGTTTCGTTCTAAATTTTCCTTTCATTTTGCAGACCAATAATTAACCCGCTAAACATTTTGTTAACGAATCTATTTCTAAATATTTATATAGTGTATTATCGATTAAGCACGTACATTCACAATTGTTGCACAAATGATTTTTTATAATACCCTTCTTATTCACCTTCTAAATTTAACATTTTTAACATATTTAAACAAAATATTCGATTAATATTTCCTATTGAAGATTTTTCCTATAAGATAAACGCATACACACGCATATATATATGCGTAATGTATATTGTATAATGCATACACACATATATATATATACACATATCTATATGCATATACATACATATATACATACATATATATACATATACACATATATACATATATATACATATATATACACATATATATACATATATATGCATATACATATATATACACATACATATATATACATATATATCTATATATACATATATATACATATATATATACATATATATCTATATATACATATATATATGTAGATATATAAACATATATATATATATACATATACATATATATTATTATTATTATTATTTTGTTGTTAATGTTGTTATATATTTATACATGCATTATAGATGAGCAGGACAATATCAAAGGTAAACATAAAAAGAGGTAGATGATAGTCCAATATAGGAGTAAAAAGTTTTCCGATTTTCTGTCATACATATAAACACGTAAATATTACGTTTAAATTTTTTTTATTTTCACCCAATGATTGACCATTGTGCTAACTTCTTTGTCAGTAGGTTTTCATAGAAATATATATATATATATATATATATATATATATATATATATATATATATATATATATATATATATATATATATATATACAACCTAATTGTATAATATTTACAATCTAATTGTATAATATTTAAAATTTAACTGTATAATATTAAAAAATGTAATTGTATAATATTTAAAACCTAATTGTATATTTACAACCTAATTGTATAATATTTACAATCTATTTCTATTATATTTAAAATCTAATTGTATTATATTTAAAATCTAATTGTATTATATTTAAAATCTAACTGTATTATATTTAAAACCTAATTGTATAATATTTACCATCTAATTGTATATTTACCATTTAATTGTATAATATTTAAAATCTAATTGTATAATATGTAAAATCTAATTGTATTATATTTAAAATCTAATTGTATTATATTAAAAATCTAATTGTATAATATTTACCATCTAATTGTATAATATTTAAAACCTAATTGTATAATATTTACCATCTAATTTTATAATATTAAAAAACCTAATTGTATGATATTTACCATCTAATTGTATAATATTGACAATCTAATTGTATTATATTTAAAATCTAATTGTATTATATTTAAAATCTAATTGTATTATATTTAAAATCTAATTGTATAATATTTACCATCTAATTGTATAATATTTATCATCTAATTGTATAATATTTAAAACTTAATGGTATAATATTCACTACCTAATTGTATAATATTGACAATCTAATTGTATTATATTTAAAATCTAATTGTATTATATTTAAAATCTAATTGTATTATATTTAAAATCTAATTGTATTATATTTAAAAACTAATTGTATAATATTTACCATCTAATTGTATAATATTTACAATCTAATTGTATAATATTTAAAATCTAATTGTATAATATTTAAAATCTAATTGTATTATATTTAAAATCTAATTGTATTATATTTAAAATCTAATTGTATTATATTTAAAATCTAATTGTATAATATTTACCATCTAATTGTATAATATTTAAAACCTAATTGTATAATATTTACCATCTAATTTTATAATATTTAAAACCTAATTGTATAATATTTACCATCTAATTGTATAATATTGACAATCTAATTGTATTATATTTAAAATCTAATTGTATTATATTTAAAATCTAATTGTATTATATTTAAAATCTAATTGTATTATATTTAAAAACTAATTGTATAATATTTACCATCTAATTGTATAATATTTACAATCTAATTGTATAATATTTAAAATCTAATTGTATAATATTTAAAATCTAATTGTATTATATTTAAAATCTAATTGTATTATATTTAAAATCTAATTGTATTATATTTAAAATCTAATTGTATAATATTTACCATCTAATTGTATAATATTTAAAACCTAATTGTATAATATTTACCATCTAATTTTATAATATTTAAAACCTAATTGTATAATATTTACCATCTAATTGTATAATATTGACAATCTAATTGTATTATATTTAAAATCTAATTGTATTATATTTAAAATCTAATTGTATTATATTTAAAATCTAATTGTATAATATTTACCATCTAATTGTATAATATTTATCATCTAATTGTATAATATTGAAAACCTAATTGTATAATGTTTACTACCTAATTGTATAATATTTACAATCTAATTGTATTATATTTAAAATTAATTGTATTATATTTAAAATCTAATTGTATAATATTTAAAATATAATTGTATAATATTTAAAACCTAATTGCATAATATTTAAAACCATATTGTATAATATTTACAATCTAATTCTATTATATTTACAATTTAATGTTAAAATATTTACAATCTAATCGTATAATATTTACAAACTAATTGTATAATATGTCCAACCTAATTGTATAATATTTAAAATCTAATTGTATAATATTTAAAATCTAATTATATTATATTTAAAACCTAATTGTATAATATTTAAAACCTAATTGTATAATATTTACAATCTAATTCTATTATATTTACAATTTAATGTTAAAATATTTACAATCTAATCGTATAATATTTACAATCTAATTGTATAATATTTCCAACCTAATTGTATAATATTTAAAATCTAATTGTATAATATTTAAAATCTATTGTATAATATTTAAAATCTATTGCATAATATTTAAAATATAAGTGTATTATATTTAAAATCTAATTTTATAATATTCAAAACCTAATTGTATAATATTTAAAATCTAATTGTATAATATTTAAAATCTAATTTTATAATATTTAAAATCTAATTGTATAATATTTAAAATCTAATTGTATTATATTTAAAATATAAGTGTATTATATTTAAAACCTAATTGTATAATATTCAAAACCTAATTGTATAATATTTAAAATCTAATTGTATAATATTTAAAATCTAATTTTATAATATTTAAAATCTAATTGTATAATATTTAAAATCTAATTGTATAATATTTAAAATATAAGTGTATTATATTTAAAACCTAATTGTATAATATTCAAAACCTAATTGTATAATATTTAAAATCTAATTTTATAATATTCAGTCTTCTTCTACTGCAATAAATTTAATTATATTTATTTAGTTGTCTCCTACTGTAAGAACTTAGACATCAGCTCGGAAAATCATTATTGAGAAGTCAGCTCTCCTCCCCGAGGAGGAACACTCTGACTTAAAAAACGTTTATTGGCAGTTCCGTCGTCATCCCTCCAGAAGAGCGCCCCCGGTAATTAGAAATAAACCAATTCCTTCTCAAAGAGAGAAGACAAAGCCTGGAACTACAAAGAACTAGCATAACATCACAATCAATAGGGGCCAGGTAATTACAGGAATGGTCTAACCTCTGTTGGTTATGGGAGCCGGATATAAAATTCATAGCCGCTGCGCAAGTGGATAACTTTTTTCTTTCTTTTTTTTTTTTTTTTTTTTTTTGAATAAGTGTAAAACTTACTTTATGCGCTAATAACTGTTAAGAACTGATGAGTTAAAAAAATTTTTTTCTTTATTTGTATAAATGAATGCTGCAGATTAAAAAAAAAGCGCTAAAATTGAAAAAGTTATATTTATTAATTTTAGTGTTTGTTCAGTTATTTATTTTTTTGATAAAAGCGACTTTCTTTTGGGTGAGGAATATATTTTTCTTAAGTTGAAATGGAATTATTGCTTTCACTAACAGATTTCCAAATTGCACAATAGTGTTAGTACGATTAATCAGAATCGGGTATCGGTAAAATGGGAACATTTAAGGGTAACGGAATCGGAAATTTTTCTGCCTGTTTTCTGATGCCAAAAACGATTCTTTTAATTGGCTTTTTTATTTGATTTTTTTTTTTTAAGTAAAATCTTTCACCGCTGGTAGTAATAATAAAATAACCAATATTTATTGATTTTAAACTAATATTAAAACTAAAATCGATAGATCATCCTCTACAAGTGAATTGAGAAAACATGTGCGAATGTAACATGTATTTTTACGATAATAGTGAAAAATACCTTCTTTATAATTAAATATTTAGACATTTCTAAAGAATTGAGATCAGAATCTATTATTGTATTGGAATCGGGAATGTAGTACAGAATCGGTAATTACTTCGGAATCGGGAAAAGTATTGGAATCGTTCCAACATAGATATACAATCAATAAATAACAGCCAAACGATTACATCAGAAAATTTTTTTTTTTTTTATTGAACCAGACTTTTAAAGATAGACATTTGGAAATTCAAATCAGCATTTTAAATTGAAAAGACATTAAAATGTATAACTTTTACTTTTTGATTTAGTAGTCAAAATTCAAAAGGAAATACTCTTTTACATTTATTTTTTTATTATGGAAATCGCTTCAGACAAAGCATAAAACCACTTGATTCAAGGAGCTAAAATGTACCACTTCAAAGTCAAAAACCAACCAACGAAATATGTTATATGGATACATTTCAACCAAGAAATAACACCATTTATGAGATGTGAGAATTAATGGATAAAATACTGGAAAATAAAACTAAATAATAAATGAAGGGTAAACTTTAAGAACTGCGCCCCCAAAACCAAGACGGTAAATATGGATACAATTGAAATAGTTACGGAACAGAAGCCACGAAGCATGAAACGAAACCTTAAACCAAACAGAAAGACCCCATTTCATTAAAAAATACATCCCAGTTTCAATACTTTTTGTGTTTATATATTTAGTATATTATTTCAAAAGACTTCATTTATAGAAATTTCCGCCATCTTAGTTTAGGGAGCGCAATCGTTAGAGGCTATCTAAATGAAGATATTTAAAACAAAATGTCGATAAAGTCTTTTAAAAAACTTAAAATCGCTGTTTCCGTTTTCCTTAAAAATCCACAAATACATTTTTTTAAGGGGGACAGTAAATAGTCAGATAGTAAATCAATTTAGTTTGTATAAAACTCTCTTTAGCTTGCGAAGATATGAATTTGTAAAACAGGACTTTACAAATTTATACTCCTATACATTTGGGGATTTTGTGTATTGATATTCATATTCAACCCCTTTTTTTCTATTTAAACATTTTGGTTTCGATTCTGGTGGTGGCGCAGCAGTCATTTTCTTTTTAACTTTTTAAATCATTACTAAATATTGGGCCCAATATAATATAATAATAAATACGAAATCTTCATTAATCAAAATATCATATTTAAGTGTATTTTACGACCGGGCAATGCCGGGCGACTCGCTAGTGTTAAATAATCCTAAAAAAACATCATTCGCTTGTAAAACAAACAACAAAAAAAAACAATCGTAAATTTCTTTTTTTTTGCCCGAGATTTTTGTTTATTTATTTATTTATTTATTTTTTTTTTTTTTGTCTTTTAAAGATACAATTAAACTAGTTTTGGAGTTTTATTAAACAAGATTTTGATATAGTTGTATCAATCGAAGACAAGACCAAAGATTGAAACCAGAAATATTATCCTGACAATTATTATTGGGGTGCTAATAACGGAGAGGGGATAGACTTTATTGGGACGTTGCATTAGAAACTGGGCACCCCTACAAATATTTAAAGGTTTATTTATTCATCTATTTATTTATTTTTATTTATTTATTTATTTATTTTATTCATTTATTTTTATTTTTTATTTATTTTTTTTTTGATAATCTGGTAGATTGGTGTCCATACGATAATAATCCGCTGAAAAATATGATAAAAAAGCAAAAAATTTTTAAAATAGAGAGAAAGGGATACCTATCGTACACGTGAACCAATCTCTGTCCTCTATCCTCCATTGATGATAGGGCTGTGACAACAGCATATTCTTTTCGTTGTTTTGACTCTTGAGTATATATCCGTTAATATCTTATATGTTTTTTTATATAGACTGATGTGGTTCTCGGTTGATTGACTGTGTCGGATATATACTTGAGAGTCAAAAGAATGAAAAGAATATGCTGTTGTCAAAACCCTAATCATTGATAGTTATTTCTTCCCCACGAGAGCAAAATTTTAAACGATGTCGTTTTTAATTTGGGAGAAGGGTCACTCTGGAAGTAGGCAAAAAACATTGCCTTAGTCTCAAAGGGTTTCCCCTCCATTGGCTAAGAAAAATTAACTTAAGTGTCGCATCAGAACAGATACTACACTGTGATCGTATTGAGTGTTTTTTTTTTTTTTTTTTAGATTAGGATTGATTTATATTTATACGGACTTCAGTTTCTCAGTTCAAGTGTCATTCTCGCAACGTTTTGGTCGATGTAATCTCTGATCATCTTCAAGTGTATCTCGGCGAACTTGGGAGTGTGCAGCGAAATACAACTGCGAATAATTAGAGATTTCCACCTGGCCATGGCTGACGGAACGAGAACATGCTAATTCCGTGTATTTAAAATAGGTTTCCGTTCGAAATTCCGTACAGATCCCCGAATTCGACAAAATAACCTTTAAGAAGGTCGAGGATTATATCGGCCGAAACATTATGAGAATAATACTCAAGAAGAGATCAGTAATCGGAATAATTTTTCGAAAACCAAATAATCATTAGTTTTTCACTTGAATTACACAACTGACTTGCGTTTTGTCAGTTCACACAGTAATTTCAACACAAAAATAGTAAATCCTATAATAATAATAATAATAATAATAATAATAATAATAATAATAATAATAATAACTAGCGGGGCATGTGGAAATTCCACAGCGGACTGTTTCATATGTAATATATCCATGTTGGCATTCTGTGAATGTCCAACGTCAACGGAAACGCCCTGATATTATTGTACCTATTTACTATGCCTCCCCACGGGACAGAGTTAGACACCAGGGTCGTTTTTTTAACGTGGAGAAAAGGTACAAAAATAAAAATTGTCTCAGTCGTGAAGGATTTCTCCTCCACCGAAAGAGAACACGAAAATGAAGTGCAGCATCTGAAGAACAGATACTACACTTTGATCTCGACCAAAAGGCGCCCTGATATTATTGTAGCTCTTTTGTTAAAACCACAAAAGTATTTATCTAAGCTAGCAGGGATGTCCGGTCGTAAAATACGCTTAAATATGATATTTTAATTTATGCAGATTTCGTAAATATTATTATTATAGTCAATTTTCTGTCGATTCTTATATATTAAAAAGTTGTTATTTCTAAACATTTAAAAATATATTCATATGACTTGGGTGCATCAGCTTGAACTGAAACCAAAATCAAAACTTCTTGGTAAAATTATTTATTACAAGAAATGGAGGGTCATAACAATTAAACGACAGTCACTCGGAAGAAAAAAGATGTAAGCGTGACACACAAAAGAACACACACGCTATCGTATTAATATATAGATAATAATAATAATAATAATAATAATAATAATAATAATAATAATAATAATAATAATAATAATAACCTACCTTTTATAATCTTTAACCAAATCCATCATTAAATCTCATTGCAAATTGACCCCCCATTTTCTTACCACTATGAAAAATTTGCAAAAAGCTGAGATGTAACATGTTTCTATAAACTCTTGTTACTTACATGCTAAATTATCAGATTATGTAGAAAAGATAGTGGCATAATAATTACTGATTTACAAATCACTTTAATAAACTTAACATATATTAATGTTTCACTGTAGTTCCATTTCTTGTAATAATCTCAAGTAGATCGCCATATTTGTCTGCAAAAAAAGTTTGTTTTCATTCACGGTCTGATCCGATCATTCCACTGATTAGTCTATTGAAGGAGAGCCTCATTTTAATTGTTTGCTGATATGATGAGAAGGTGTTTGCTGATGTGAGGGTTGATGTTTTATATTACCGTGGAATTTCCACGGGTACTGTTAGTCATTATTATTATTATTATTATTATTATTATTATTATTATTATTATTATTATTATTTAGGAAGGCACGCAGCATCTTCGGGTCATAAAATACGCTTAAATGTATTTTAATTCATGAAGATTTCGTATTTATTATTACAGAGCCAATTCTCTATTAACTATTATATTGTACCTAATATATAATTCTGATTGCAAAAGTTAAAAAAAAAAAAATGACTTGGATGCCATCAGCTAGAATCGAAACTAAAACATTTAGTTGCGTCTCCTACTAGTGCAGCTATCGAGATATAGGTAAGAAAGATTTAATATTAAGTAAGAAAGATTTGAATATATATTGACTTAAAAATATGAATTGAATTTGGGCATGCGCAGAAATGAAGTAAAAATACGTCGGCAAGTTGAAATGAACAGTTTGCATTTCAACTTGCCGATATATGTTTGTATGCGTTATTTATCAATAAAAACAAATATTTTACTCGTCACAAACCATCCTTGGTGTATAATTAGTATTTCCTGTTAATTTCAGTGTTATGTGACCAATAATTTAAGAGTTTATCGGTTAAATATTTGCCATACAATCATAATAATGGTAATAAGTATAATATTAATATAACAACAACAATATAATTATGATAGTTGTAGTAGTAGTAATAATAATAATAATAATAATCTATTTTTTATTTATATAGATTATTATTATTACTATACTAATTATATTATTATTATCATTATTATTATTATTATTATGATTGTATTACTAGGTTGTTATTATTAATTCACTCATTAGGAGTACTCACACAGGTCATCATCATAAATCCCTCATTGATAACAACCGGTGCTGTTTATTAGTAATAATATTAGTAGTATTGTTTTATTAGTCATAGTATTAGTAGTAGTAGTTTTTATTAATAGTAGTATTAGTATTATTGCTTTTTAGCAGTAATAGTATTAGTATTATTGTTTTTATTAGTAGTAGTAGTATTTTTGTTTGTTATTATTAGTAGTATTAGTATTATTGTTTTTAATATTATTATTATTAGTAGTAGTAGTATTTTTTGTTTGTTATTAGTAGTAGTATTAGTATTTTTGTTTGTTTTATTAGTAATAGTAGAAGACTTGTTTTAATTATTATTATTATTATTATTATTATTATTATTATTATTATTATCATTATTATTATTAGCTCACATGGAGCTTTCACACAAGTCAACAAACGATCTGATTGGAACCCTGTGGTGTTCTCTGGAGGCTGAGTGACAGCAAGTCTCCTCAGACGTCCAGTTCTCTCCACCTCCTTCGATAGCATTTGAAAATGAATTCGCATCATCTCAACAGCCTCTTACCATTGATTTCTCGCCGGCAGCGGCCATTGGTTTATACTGGAATTTGAGTGGCACTAAGCCTCCCCAAAGTCCCAGATCCCTTTGCGCTTGTCCAACCGATTATTATTATTATTATTATTATTATTATTATTATTATTATTATTATTATTATTATTTACTTATTTTGAAATTTCAGACGATTATCGGTTAAGTAACAAATATTATCAATAAAATTATTTTAATTACTTTTTTTTATTTTTTACAAATGGTTTCATTCTCCTATGTAGGTTATCACATTCCTTTGACCTTTTCGATGCAGTATTGACAAAAAAATACAAGATTCGTCATTGTATTTAAAAATGGACGATGTCGAAAAACATGAAATAACAAATGAATTACCTCGTCTGATAATTCGTCCATGTTGAAACTGACATATTTCATCGTTTAAGGAATAGATTATAGAAAAAACAAATAATTAGGATTATTCGGATAATTCTCATGTTGGATGCGTATTCTCACAAAGTTTCGGCCGATGTAAGGTGCGGCCTTCTGCAGGTGCATTTTGCTGAACTCGGAAATTTTTATGCCGAGAACAATCCTTCGAGTCCCGTGTGAACAGGTTCTTGTTGAACCGTTCTTTTCAGTTATTAAATTATACCCAATTTACATTACTAACGATTAGAACAAGCACTAATCCTATGCGGGTTTAATCGGCTTCCTCTAAAGGAGGAAGTTCCATGGTAGTATGAAATTCACAAGCGGTCCCCAGTCGCATGTATATCCCCGTTAAGGAAGATGACGATGTTATGTTTTTGCAACTTTTGCAAGGAAGTGTCAATGTCCTCATACACACGGCGCCTGGAATTCCCAAATTGGTCACCCGTTTTAGTAATGACTAGGCTCAACGTTGCTTAACTTCGGTAATCTGATGGGAACCGGTGTGTCAATGTGATTATGCCATATATTACTAACTACTAACGATTACTACGCTATTGTCCCAATGACTACCGTACACTTATTAACACTTGTCCTCGAGTAGACTTGTGATCTTGATAAGTGGTGACTCTTTTGTAAAATGACAAATATCTATCGTAGTGGAACAAATGAAAGGTTTAGTTTGAAATTCTGGGTAGATTCCCGAGTTCGACATGAAGATGCTGGAGTCCGACAAAACCCAAGAACATGATAAATCCACATTTCAGAATATCCGAAAAAAAAAAAAAAAAACGGAAAATGTACATAAAAAACGACATCGTATACTAGAGATTATGTTTTCCATTTGTGACCGAACCTACGTCACAATTCCAACTTTTTTTATTCAACCCTTATGATTTGATATTTTGAGTTTAATCATTAAGATTCCCAACTCGCATTTAGGTAAAAATGCACTTTCATATAAATAATTAAATTCGTTCAAAATGTATCGCAAAAACAAAAACAAAATCAAATAAATAACACCAACGTAAACGTCATACATTCAGCAGTCGCGCGAGATACCCTAGTGGTAGAGGTTTACGCTTCTTACCATGGGGTCCCAATTTCGAATCTCGCTAGATTCAGCCACTCTGATGAGTCGTAGCCGACGAAACACGTGTCAATGGATAATAATATTTTAAATACAATACATATGCCGCTCCCCATTTGGGGGTACCAAATTGGTAAAAGGGAAAATTATTCCCAACTCGCATTTAGGTAAAAAATGCACTTTCGTATAAATAACTGAATTCGTCCAAAAAGTATCACGAAAAACAAATAAATAACATATTGTTGAACGCATATTTATGCATTATCTTATGAAGTCAAGTTATAAATTAAGTCAATTTATATATTAAGTCAATTTATGAATTAAGTCAATTTATAAACTAAGTCAATTTATGAATTAAGTCAATTTAAATCGCTGTTTCACAAAGTGACTAAGTTGAATCTTTCTTTTTTTTAAAAGATTGCTTTTAATAAATTAGTGTTATGTTTTCTAATTATTTGTATCTATATATCTATAAAAGTGAGACTGTATGTGCGTGTGAGGACACTTCTCAATCTTACAAGTCACTTTAATAAAATTAACATATCTTAATGTTTCACTGTAGTTCTATTTCTTGTAATAATCTCAAGTAGTTCCCCATATCAAAGAATTTTTTTATATACAAGCTTGAAATTTGGTATATAGGATATTCAAACATGTGGAAAACATTTTAATCGGTATTCATACGGAAAAGGGGCTGCTAAGAGGTAAAACTAAAAAATTGATACGTGTGGGGTAATTGGAATTTTATCTGTTTTCAACTGTTTCACGACTGCGCATGCGCGGTCGTGAAACATGACAGTTTCCTTATGTTAAGAATAAGTTTGTTTGAAAATACGTTTTAACAATCATGTCAAGCTGGCCTTATGGTTATCGTACTTTACTCGCTGTCTGTAGGCTTTGGTTTCGATCTCAGCTCGTGTATCTTTTTACTTACAAGAAGTGAACTGTTTAGAAAAAAAAACATAATACTCGCACGCACATGTCTCGGTTTCTTTTGTTTTGTTTTTCTTGTTTGTTTGTTTTGTTTTTTTTTAATTCAATTTTTTTCAAAGTAATTTAAAGTTACGTTTTAATACCTACGGTGTTTTTGTTTATAAAAAAATAAGAATCCTGCATTATTTAAAATATAATATTTATGTGTATTTTATGACCAAGCAACGCCGGGCGGCCTGCTAGTTTTAATATGAGAGTCTGTCCCTATAAATGATAGAGAAAATTTTAATAATAATAGTTCTCCGGGAAAAATAAAACATTTTTTAATATTATGAATTGCGTTTGGGTTTATTACAAATATTTTTATAATTCTGGATCCATTCATGCCATTTTTATATTTTATTATAGGGATTTTCATCATTTAATCGGAAGACTTTTCCATATAACAGATCATATCGTCAAAATGCGGCTATTTGACTTTACGAATTGATCCATGCATGTGTTTGATTCGCCTTTTTATACCTGATATTCCTATTAACGGTTATAAAAACGATTTCCCCATCTCTCTTTCTATCTGTGCCTAAATCTAAACGTAGATTCCATGAACAAGTTTCTTTTCCAGAACTGCCCGCCAGTGGAACACTGTTCCACTCTCCTGCTTCTCGGTTGAATACAACATGGTAGCCTTCAAATCCAATGTAGACAAGTTCTTGTTCAGCCGTCCCCATAAATAATCAAATTCTTCCCAATTTACACTATTAACGATTACTACTCTACAACCTTACATTTATTAAATCTTATCCTCGAGTGGCCTTCGAGCCTTGATAAGTGTTGTCTCCCAAGTATATATATATATATATATATATATATATATATATATATATATATATATATATAATGCGGGGTTCGATTTAAGTTAAATTTAAGTCGTGGACTAAGCCCCATCATTTCAAATTTTACTCTTTTTTTTTTGTTAGCAAAAAACTTAACTACTACCTCATCCGATTTTGAATGCGTTTAATTCAAAACCAAGCAATTAATAAGTGGGAGTTTATATTCCAGATTGGCAGTGTTATTGTACGACTAGGCTGCAGAGTCTCGACTTTGGCATTGCAATCTAATATTGAGATTGGAAATCATACAAAGAAGAGTGTACAAGCCAATGCAAAGCGTAAAACAATCTCTACGTATTAAAACAAAAAAGGCACTTTGTCTGTATGCATGTGAGTGAGAGTTCCCTAGAGACTCCGAAACGGCTAGACGATTAAAAAAAAAATTCACACAAATGTACTTTATTTGTCTGGAAGTATTTTTTAAATAGATTGTGTTACGGAATGCCTCCGATAAGTATCAAAAATCGATAATCTAGAAAAAAAAAAAAAGACGATTAAAGAAGGAGCAGTCCAATTTTGACCAAACTTAACACCCATAACATCGCAAATGCATGTTAGAAGTTTTATCGCTGCACAAACAGGAGTACTCGACGTACAAAATCAACTGTAGGTTATTTGATAAGATAGAAATGCATTCGAAATGAATGTTTTCTTTTAAAGCGCACTGGAGCAATGATATTTTGACTTTTGAGTTTTAAACTTTCATTCAAGCAGTTATATAAAAATCAACAGTAGGTTCTCTACAGCGCAATGTAGACTACAATTAATTGAGGGCTAAATCACTGCGATGACCTTCTTTCCGGTGCACTGTAGAGAGTCCTCGACTAGAGCAGAAAGTCAATCGATTTGATTAAAAAATGGGCGATTTCACCGGTTTTGATTGCAATAAAAGTATCGGAATTGTGGAACGTTCGTTATCCTAATTAAATCCCGGGCAACATCGGATCTCCCTGCAGATATACAAATAATACAGTCACACAGAAATAATTAAGATTAACTACTTTACTAGTGAAAAATGTGAAAGATTTAATTAAAAGTATTAATTAATATTCATGTATTTGTGAATGTTTTCTACTATGGAAATTGAAGTATCCGTTCAGTCCTGAAAGAAAATGGATAGCTGCGCATGTAATTATGAGGCAAGGGTTGCGCAATCACCGATCACACCTCTCCTGAATCGGCAGTGCTTAAATCCAGTGGAAAAAAAAATGCTAGACGACTGGAAACAACGCCGAGATAAGCAGAGAACAAATACGGCGCCTGTATTTCCCAAATGGTCACCCATTTTAGTACTGGCCATGCTCAACGTTGCTTAACTGCGGTGATCTAATAGGAACCGGTATGTCAATGTCCTTTTGGCTATGATGGGCATCCTTTTTAATATGTATTTTTTCTCTGAATAGCGGATTTACAAAACAAATTCGAAATTAATTTTTTTACTAAAAGTGTAAAATATTTTTTGGGAGCAGGTTATCAAATAAGATTAAGAACAACAATAGTTGATACAATAATTTACTTTTCGTAAAAAAAAAAATATATTCCATTTAGTTTTTCAAATTTACTTTGCAGATGAATAATAAATATATTTTTTTAAAAGTTGCCCACCATAAAATGTCAAAAAATATTTTGATTTTAATTACATATTCTTTTAGTCTTCACTAATAAAGTAGCTCAAATTAAGTTTTCTAACGTACAGCCTGTAGCTGGATTATTGGTATACTAACTATATATATATATCCGACGTCGCTGGATATATATACAGTTAAAAAATATTAGCGAGAAGAGGGGTTAGTCACATACTACTTAAGATATATCGAATATCATAACTTCTTACGACACGTTGGATTTATGGAAACTTAAAATGTATCCATTTTCGTCTATCGACATTGCTTTAGTTCAGTGCCAAGGAGAAGTTCAGGACGACTAGAAACAATGCCGAGATAAGCAGAGAGCACATACAACACCTGGAATTCCCAAATGGTCACCCATTTTAATGCTGACTAGGTTCAACGTTTCTTAACTTCGATGATCTAACAGGAACCGGTGTGTCGACATTATTATGTCGTAAATAGCATGTATTTATAAATTTATAAACATCTGAATCTTTCAGTTATGGAAGACCATAATAACATAACCTTGTACAATTTTTTTGGTTCTCTTGGGCACTAACTTGTCTAATAATAATAAACCAGCAGTAGGATTATGTATACTTTCAATGTCCCATCCATTTTTTTTTTTACACATTTTGCACTGTCTTTTCCAATGTTGCTTGTTCTTCTACTGTTAGTTTCTTCTCAAGACTCGTTTGTTTTTCTACATATACATACACACATATATACATACATACATACATACATATATGCATACATACATACATACATACATATACAGACGTCTCTCCTAGCTTCACCTATTTATAGTTTATTTTCCACACTGTCACTTCTTATTAAGTACTATCTATACATATATACAGCATCGTCAGATTAAAACAGATTAGTGGGCGAAGGGTTCAGTCATATACTATTTAAGATACACCGAATATCCTAACTTTTTACGACATGTTGGATTTATGGAAGTATAAAATACAACCATTTTCGGCTATGAAAATTAAACGGGAAATAGCTTAAAGAAGAAATGACTCTTACAACTAAAATAAATAAACTTACTTCCCTTTTTAATGATAATTAAAATAAATTAAATTAGTTACTGAAATTGAAAATAAATAAAATAAATCAACTTAAAATAATATTTCTAAATAAAACAATTAAAACAATTCTATTCCAACAAATAATTAATAACATGGAATTAATTATTAAAATAGATTTTCTTTAATATAATATGCAAATAAAGTTAATTTTTGAATGTAGATTCCCTTTGAATAAATAGTATATATAGAAGTCATACTGAAATGAATATGTGTAAATGTCCGGGTTTTTTTTTTTTCTTGTGAAATTTAATTTGTGAAATAGTGTACCGTTTGTACATATTACTATAATTTTGAATAAACAAGTAAGCAGACGGAATACGACCTAATTAAAATACTAGCAGGCGGCCTGCCGTTGCCCGGTCGTAAAATACGCATCAATATTATATTTTAATTAATACAGAATCCGAGACATGTGCATGCGAGTATTATGTCTTTTTTTTACTACACCATACATTTCTTGTAAGTAAACAACAAAAAAAATACTTGACCTGATATCGAAGACAGTGAGTCAAGTACGATACCCAGTCGACCAGCGTGACACGTTCTTTAGCAGGTGTTTTCAAACTACTTATTCTTGACATAAATAATCTCTAATGTGAACTATTTACGCGTGCGCATTCTTGAAATAGTTTTCAAACATAAAAGTCCCATCACCTTAGCAGCCCTTGAAACCGGATTTAAAAAGTTTTCATTATGTTTGAATATCATATATATCGAATTTCAAAGTTTGTAGATTAGTGGAGTATATAGGTTGAGAAGTGTCCACACAGACACATACAAAATTAAAAATAAACTAAGATGAACGTACAAAATGTTTAACGATTTTTTCACTTTTGACCAATTTTTGACCCCCTTAACAACTATTTTTACCGGCTAACTATCCACAAAAGAACGGTCCGTAAAAAATTACATCATTTGAGGACCCTAGCGCTGCTCTGCGACTTTTAGTTTCGGATGAGATATAGTTTGAAAATATGGAGACAGACAGACAGACATATAGTTGTTTATATATTAGATTACACAAAATTATTCCTTTTTACTAAAATTAACTAATAATCTCTTAATCCCATTATTGCATTTAATTAAATTGCTTTTTATTGTATAAATTGCCCTTCCTCGTTCGATTTGGCCATTTTAAAAATATTTACCTAATATTTAATAATTTCTTAGTAGGTTATAATATGTTATAATAAACCAAATTACAAACGTAAATTAGATTAATTCTGTTTGTTAAATAATTAGTTAAATATATATATATATATATATATATATATATATATATATATATATATATATATATATATATATAGGTTAGATTATTTGGACTACTGTTCTTATTCTCACAACGTTTCGACCCACGCAATCTCTGACCTTCTTCAGTTGCGTCTTGTTAGACTCAGACCTGTGACGCAACGGATAAAATCGCAAAGAATTATTAATGAGTTCTAAGTTAAAACTTTCTAGAAGGTTGAAAGCAAAAATCTTCAATAAATCAAAAATCTAACAATATAATTCAAGAATTGCATCAGATTTCTACCTGGCTATGGCTGATGGAATGAAATCAGAGTTTAGTTTGAAATCCCGTATGGATTCCCGAGTTCGCCAAGATGCATCTGATGATGGTTAAATGTTAGATCAGCTGGAATATTATGAGAATAAATACCACGATGAAAACAGTAATACGCTTTAATTATATATATCTACTAATACATAAAAGTCACTTTGTGTGTGTATGTGTGTGAGTTTCTTTCCTCATATGTTCCGAAACGGCTGAGCCTATTTTTTTTTTTTTTTTTTTTTTTTTGCAAATTTCATAAAAGGTTATGTTTATGTCTGGGAGTGTTCTTAGATATGTTTTGTACAGAACTTCATCCGATAAGTATCGAAAATAGAAAAATAACAATCCTAAAAATAGTCTTTCTTTCTTTTCTTATAGATAAAAAAAAAAAAAGAATGTTCACAGGGAAATATTTTATATTACACCAGCCAAGGGAGATAATAAAATCTCAGCAAATAATTTCTTCTTAAAAAAAAAACAAACAAAAAATTATTGTCATATGGAGATATATGGCTCAGTGGTAGACCATTCCATTATACATCGAAGGCTCCCCGTGTTCAATCCTGGGTGTACCTCAGCATTTTATTTTATTTTTTTTATTAATGAGTAAACCAAAGGTGCTGAGTTCAATCCTGAACGAAGGCAGTAAAAATTAACATTCAAAACAGAGAATCAGCAACTATGTCCCAGAGCCTAGCTGGAGTCCGAACACGGTACCCCCGTAATAATAGGATTGGGTTCGAGACTCCTAACAAACGGTTCCCCAGTTCGATACAAAACACCTGATGAAGGCCGGAGGGCAAAACGGCCGAAACATTGTGACGATTACAACCAAGATGAGGAAGTCAGTCCGACAATCTCAATCAATGAAAACACCTCATCTCAAAAATACAGACAATTACGACGTTATTATTATTATTATTATTATTATTATTATTATTATTATTATTATTATTATGATTATTATTATTATTATTATTATTATTATTATTATTATTATTGTAGTCTCAGCCTTCGAATGTTTTTAGTTGGATTTTCTTTCTTAAACATCAGATCAATTCCTTTGACTTTAGACATTCAAGCTGTATTAACACTATCGCCGTTCCCATTGGCCTTTTGCAAAATTGTAAAAGAAATTGTCTTATCAATCTGATTAAGCCATTTATGGTGGCTTTTTTGTTATTTTCCCAAGCTTTACAATTACAATGGGAATCACCTTGACTGTCATACAGCTCGAGGTGTTGACATTGTATTATTGTTGCTTCATATTATTATTATTATTATTATTATTATTATTATTATTATTATTATTATTGGCTCACAAGGAGCTTTCACACAGGTTATCTCTCCTTGAAAACAGATTGTAGTGTTCCCTGGAACCTGAGTGACAACAAGTCTCCCAAGGTTTCCAGTACTCTCCACCTCTTTCAATAACATTTGCAAATAAATTTGCATTATCGCAACAGCTGCTTGCTATTGATTTCTCGTTGGCAGCAGTTATTGGTTTTTGCTGGAATTTGAGTTACAATAAGCCTCCCCAATGTCACAGTTCTCTTCGCACTTATTCGGCTGAGGTCTGGTCAGTTCATCGGTTTTTCCTTCCTCCTTGACTCTACTTGGTTATTTGGTCTCGCTATTATTGTTGTTGTTATTGTTGTTGTTGTTGTTGTTGTTGTTGTTGTTGTTGTTGTTCATTTATTTGCGAATTAGTCCACTTGGCAAATTACTCCTCGTAATATATAATATTCAATAAAGGATTGATTCTATAATAATACATACGTTATCTGTATGAATGAACATATCATGTTTAAGCGTGTTGTACGACCGGGCAACGCCGGGCGGCAAGCTAGTTAAGAATTATAAATATTGTAAGAATCAATTCATAACAAAATATTATATAACATCTTCGTGGTCAAACCTTTAATTTTACAAAATATTTTTTTTTTCACATATTTGTAAAAATGAATATATAAAATAATAAAACATTTGTTATTAACGTATGAAATTTATAAAAACGTTAAGTATTTTTTATTTATTTTTTAAATTTTAATCATCGTTCATTAATCCGTCAATGTTAAATAATTTCAGACTTGTGTTTCTGTTTTTTTTTTTATTTTTTTTTTTTATTTTTTAGACTGATAATTCGTATTATTTGGATTATTCAGACTACTGTTCTTATCTTAAATGTTATTTTAACAACGTGTCCATCAATTTAAACTTTGGCCTTCTTCAGGTGTATCTTGCTTAACTTTGAAATCGTCGAACTCGAGAATCTACACAAAACTTTCGAACAGAACCTTTTATTTATTCCACGAATCCAGTACATTCTCGTTTCGTCGGCCATGACTAAATAGACGTAAAGTTACTTAATCCTGAAAGTAGCATGTACCTCTACAAGGCCACTATTCGCCCATGTATGGAGCATTGCTGTCACACTTGGGCTTGTGCATCTGCTGCTAGTCTCTCACTCCTGGAAAGGGTTCAGAAGAGTGTCGCCAATCTAATAGTGCCCAAACTGTCAGGTAGGCTTCAGCCTCTTTTCAGCCGACGAAATGTTGCATCCCTCTGCCTGTTTTACAAGTATTTTAATGGTAGATGTTCCGATGAACTACAAGGCCTTGTGCCTCCTCGAGGTAAATACCCCCCCGAAAAACTCGACAAGCGGCAAAATCTCACCCCATACACAGTAGAGATATCCAGATGCCAATAAGCCTTCTACTCTAATAGTTTCTTCTCTAGAAATGCTAGACTTTGGACTTCTCTTCCGGGTTCCTGCTTTTCCGACTGTACTGACATGCAGAAGTTCAAGTGTAATGTAAATAGACATTTTGTTGCTCAACTCCCTACAAATTATGTCCCAGATAGTAGCCCCCGACATCAAACTGGCACTGTGCTTTGTTTGGGATGAAAATACAATAAAATAATTAAAAATAATAATTCGTCGTTGTGTTTTGAGTATTGCTTGTATTGGGGGATTGAACCTGCGACCTCCAGAAGACTGTCATATTAAACTGCATTTTCCCAAGTACTTTAATTGCCACATCACAGACAATTGTAGTACGAATTTTGAAGACCTTAAATGTTGGTTTTTTTTTGGTTTTTTTTCGATGAACAATTTTACTAATTATTATTGTGCATTACTAGTTATTAATATTATCCTTGCGGATTAAGTAAAGGGTTTCGTTCAAAATTCCGTGCATGTTCCCCGAGTTCAACAGGAAGATTCCGGAGTTCGACAAGATATATCTAAAGAAGGTCGAGGAGGGGGTTACATCGGCCAAAACGTTGTGCAAATAACACCCAAGTTGAGAACAGCAGTTCGAATAAGCCAAATAAGACGAATTTCAAACTGATTTAAACGTTGTTCATGTAGTTTCCATTCTTTTTGTTATTATTTTTCAGAGAAATGTGGAAAGCAAGATACACGGTGAAAGAATTCTCGTCCATTTTTCGCAACATTTTGACCGACCGAAGAAAGAATGCAAATCCGCCAAGATACCAGTTGAATATCTCAAGAAAAACAAAAACACTGGCTGCATAATATTAATTTAAAAAAAGGGGGGATCACTAAAGAATTGATAAGAATAGAAATTGCAAGAAACACAAGAAAATCACCGTTTTTTTTTTTGTTTTAAATAAGAGAAATGCAATAATCAAGTAAAAGCTAATTTGCAAGAACGCCGCACAAGAAGAAGAGAATACGCTTGAAATATCGACCACCAAACAACATCATGGCTCAACCAAATTGATTTGATGAAAGTCAACTGTTAGAAAATTCAACTAAAAAAACAAACAAACACGCCCTGCTGAATTGGAATTTACGTAAAAAAAAACAAAGAAATATCGTATAATTTTGAAAACGAAAATCTTCCTCTAAAAAGATGTAATTGTTCGAAAGTGTATTTTTTGTCAGCATCATCATCATTATTATTATTATTATTATTATTATTATTATTATTATTATTATTATTATAATATTCCGCCTACTTTGCCAAATAGACGGCATTGTTAATATGTGCACAAGGTACACGTATATAACTAAGTAATAACAGAATAAAAAAAAAGTTTGTTCTTAATTTATTATTATTATTATTATTATTATTATTATTATTATTATTATTATTATTATTATTATTATAACAATTTTCCAATCAATAATTAAAACAAAAATTAAACTGTACAAAAAATTACATCAAGGGAGATAACTTCGATCTGTTTATTCGTGATTATTTGATTACAATTAAAATTTAACAATTTGAATAAACGAAATTTATATATTTTTAGAGTATGGTAAAGAACAACAGTGAAAGGGGTTAAATTGTTCCATTTATAGAATATATAATCGTTTGTCTACTTTTCCAAACATACTGTTCTAAGCGTTTCATAAATATACTATTATATATATATATTTATATTTATATTTATTTCACAAACTTGTGGATTTTTCGATTGATAGCAAATTAATACGAGATGAGTTCGAGAGACGTGGAATGAGTTGTGGCAAAATTTTTAATGGGTCTTTTTTTTAGGAGAGCATGGAAACCCAACGCCGTCTTTTATTCAAAGAATTATTTGATCGCATTTTGAGATTTTTTGAATATTTAAATTGACCCTATCCCTTTCCCATTCATGTCGGTCCATTTTAAGCAACCAAAGAAGTCTCTTAAAAACTTTCAAACCAGAATCTTAAATCGGGTACGGATCAAAAACTGATTTATTAAACCTTTCTATAAATTAAAAGGAAAATTTATGATCAAAATCTTGAAATCAGAGCTCAAAAAAGATTATTAAAATTGAGAAAGAAACGTGTCTTTTGGTAAATTAATACGTTATCACGTTATAAAACGTAATTCCGTTATAAAATATGAAAGTTCGTTTTTGAACCAAATTAAATTGAATTAGAAGTTTAGATTAAGAATCAAAATTAGACTGGCTCTATTAAAAAAAAAAAAAGATCGTAAAATCGATCGTGAATAATAGATTTGATTCAACGATTCTCTTTATTTAATCTTTTTTTTTATTTTTTAGTGTTTTGTTAAAATAGTATAAACATTATTGTCAGATTTCAGCCATTTTTTTTTTCTGTGTGGAAAATCAATTAATATAAATGTACGCGCGTTCGGTGGTCTTTGATCGTCTGCACTGATCCATGTCCGAACCGATATGAAAGGTTAAGCCACCATCATCGACACCACATCATCATCATCATCACAACGACCATCATTATCATCACAACCATCTTCACAATTATCAACAACATTATCACCATTATCATCAATACTTAGCGTTTGCCATCTTTTAGACACTATTTAAAAAAAAATAAAAAATAAAGAATTTAAGAAAAAAAGAAACGAAATACGTCAAAGTAAAACCTCAGCAACCAAATTTAAATTTTTAAAAAAATTTCAAGCAAAAAAAACGGAGACGGCGACTACGACGACGACCTCGACGGCGGCCAACGTCGACCTGATTAGCAACCACGACGCCCCGCACCATCAGAACGAGACCACCCAGCTCACTGAAGAGTGGAGCGACTATTATTCTTCGGATACTATGTCATATCCTCAATTCGGATATACCTACCCGTCCACAAACACATCGCTCTCCTCCACACAGGTAGGTCGACATTTTCCACTTTTCAAACAGCACTGGGGCTCATTTGGGCTTGCACAAAATACACGAAAACTTCACTTTGTAAACAAACAAATGTGTTCACATTTTGGGGGTACTTGTGCACTTGTGCAGTTTACGGATCGTGCTATTCTTTTAGATGTGATTTTCAAGTTAAATTCAATATTTCCGGTATCTTTTGTTTATTTGTTAGCCGAAATGTCAGTATGGTTACAAAACACCCTCCCCATTTTAAGAATGGATTTCTATATAATAAGGTTATATACGATTCGTAACGTGCATCCAGTACCCACTTTTTGTAATAAATGAAAAAAAGAAAACAGAATTATCCAGTTTGAATGAAAATTCTGGTATTTAATAATTCCTAATTTTTTTAAAGGAATACTAGTGTTCGTATTAAACAACGATTTTTGGCCAGGAATAAAGGTGTAGTACCTGTTCTGATACTACACTTCACATTTTCTGTCTTCGGTCAGTGGAGGAGAAATCTTTCATGACTGCGACAATTTTTTTTATTTTTGTTCCTATCCAGAGTGTCTCTCTTTGGGGGACTGGATTTTCCCCACATTAAAAAACTGACCTTGTGTCTAACTCTGCCCTCGTGGGGAGGCATGTAAATAAAAACAACAGCAATTTTTAAAAGAGTTTGACGAAAGTTAAGTTTCAGACAGATTCGCACAATGCATAGTAAAACTTTTTTTTTTTTTTAATATGCTGTTACCGTTAAAAGCAGTTCTATATTTTTATTTATATTACTGAGTTACCAACACTTATCAAGGCCCAAGGGTGCTCGAGGATAAGCATTAAATGAGCGTCAGGTGGCGATCAGACAAAGCTGTCTGTCATGATTGGTAATTATGGTGGCGATTCGGCAGAAATTATTTTATGTAAAGAAAAAAAAAGAATATTTTATGATCGCGAAATGTGAAGTAATTTTAAATGATCATTGTGATGAAGCTGCTTTCGATGAGGATGGTAAAAATAGTTAATTGATCTTTTTTATCTCTTTTTTTTACATGGGCATCATCATTTATCAAGGCCCAGAGGCCACTCGAGGATAAGGGTGAAAGAGCGTACAGTAGTCAATTGGACAATATAGTAATCGTTAGTAATGGAAATTCGGTAAATTTGTTAACTTAAGTGGAACGGTTCATCAAGAATTTGTTTACGTTGGACTTGAAGACAACTAAGTTGTAGTCAGCTGGAAAGCGGGCAAACAGAAGAGAGTTCCACAAGCGTGCAATTCTAGGAAAGATCTTTTATTTGTTTCGTTTTCTCGTTTCTTTTTATGAGCAAGGGGTCACAAAATAAAACCCAGGTTTCAGAGCTTTGCGCAGAGGCTGGCGATTTTTA
>NC_136482.1:167432432-167442432 GCF_053919585.1 Euprymna scolopes
TGGACAAATTAAAATATCCTATTTAAGCGTATTTTATGCCCGGCCAAAGCCGCGCCCCCCCCACTCCCGCTAGTATGTAATAACTGTTGCCCCATTAAAAGCGTTATTCAAATAATAAAGTAAATTTAAATACGTATATATATATATATATATATATATATATATATATATATATATATATATATAATACGTTTAAAAACCAGGCAACTTAGAGATTTAAATTTGTTACGTTAAAATATATCGAATTAAACAAATAAGTATTCGTTTATTTAAATGTTTGCGTTTTCTGGCTTTTAAACGTATTATATATATATATATATATATATATGTATATATATATATATATATATATATATATATATATATATATATATATATATATATACGTATTACAATTTATTTTACCAAATAAACGTATATATAACTCCATGCATGAATATAAAACAAGAACAACAAAGACATAAGAAAAATAGCACCATTCCAATGTTTTGTATAAAACTCAAATGCACGTTTATTACAAATTTGATGAGAAGGCAATAACCAATCTGATAAAGCTACACACTAAACTCAACGGACAATAGAAAAGAATTAAACTAATTATAATTATACAAAATTTTAAACATGTAACTTAATAATTCCGAATGATTATACCATAAACCCAAACTTTTGGCCAAACCGACGTAATATAAAAATTCGCATATCCATTTAGAGAATGATTTCCTCATAATGCATCTAAGAATACATATAATACCTAAATTGTCGACACAACAACTCCGTCCAGACGTCTCACATATATTTCAGAAACTAGTGTCATTCTCACACACATCTCGCATATCGAAACGCTAAAGAAAAATACTAACAACTAATACTAAAATTATGTATAAAATCATTGCACATATAGACTAAAACTACTTAAAGCATTACCTAATAAAAAAAATACAATCCAATATTAATAAAATAGCATTTAATACACCTACTAATTTATTAACCGTATTTAACAATTCAAAATAATAAATACTAGCAGATGAAACCGGCGTTACCCGGTATTAAACGTAACGTTGATCCCTTTTAAAAATATGAAGTAAAAAAAACGGAAAAAGATCTGAGATGTGTGCATGCGAGTGTTCTGTTTTTTTTTTTTTTTTTTTTTTTTTTAACAGTTCACTTCTTGTTATTAAAAAAAAGAAAAGAAAATACGCGGGCTGAGATCGAAACTGAAACCTAAAGACAGTGAGTCAAGTAAGATACCCATTAGGCAGCTTGACATGAGTTTACAAAAGGGTTTTAAAACTTACTTATTTTTAACATAATGAATCGGTCGTGTGAATCATTCACGCATGCGCATTCGTGGAATAGTTAGCAAACAGATAGAAATTTGATGACTCCTCCCCCCCCACACACACACGTTACAATTTTTCTATTTTGACTCCTTAGATGCCGGTTCTTTTAAAAAGTTTTCTACATGTCTGAATATCCTATATATCAAATTCCATGTCTGTAGATAAAAATCCGTTGAGTATATAGGTTAAGAAGTGTCCTTACACACACACACATACTCATTTTTACAGATATATAGATATATAAAATGAAAATCATTAGATATATAACATAAATAAATAACAACATAAGATTGGTGCATGAATACAATAATGAATGATACACTCGACCACGACCTTTTTTCATCCTTTTTCCCTGTCAGAAAACTTGAAAAAGAAAAGAATATACAATCAAACCACTAAAATCACTTTCCAAAATACTCTTGACGACGATCAAGTAATAGAAAATATTTGAGTAATGGCCAAAACAAAAACATTCAGAGCCATAATATAAGATCTACCAACCGAAACCAAAAAAGTTGCTCGCCACGTCGAGAAAATAGCCAGAAAAAAAATGGAAATCTGTCGTATTTAATAAAACCAACTTAGATAATGACTTGCTGCAAACACACACACACACACACACACACACACACACACACACACACACACACACACACATATATACACACACACATATACACACACCATATGATTTTATATGATAGTAGATATATATATATATGTATGTATATATATATGTGTGTGTGTGTGTGTGTGTGTGTGTGTGTGTGTGTGTGTACATATATATAGTTGGAAAAATAGATCTCTTATAGTTAAAAAAAAACAATATTAACAGGGGAATATTTTACGTTACACCGGTCAAGGGAGATAATAAAATTTCAACAGTCAAAATCATTTCTTCTAAAGAAAAACAGATTTATTATAATCTGGAGATATTGCTTAGCGGTAGAGCATTCGACTACAGATCGAATGATCTCCTGTTCAAACCCGGGTGTACCTCACCATATTATTTTATTTATTTTCTTGATAATAAGTTCAATTAACGATAGAAGATACGGTACCATTTAAAATCGCTGCAAACCATTTCTTCGTTTGCATATTTTAAAACTAAGCATTAATCAGAAGTGACTTTTCCAGGGCATTTATCCTCAAGCTCTAATATAATTTGACGTGATATTGTAAATAGACACCGACGGAATTTGATGAACGACATTATCTTTATATTTTGATTTCTTTTTCTTTTTTTTTTGATTGAGTCCATCGGGCAAATCATTCCTCTAAATATATACTATTCAATAAAGAATTGATTCTATAATACATATATACGAAATATTGTACGACCGGACAACCCCAGGATTCCAGCTAGTATATATATATATATATATATATATATATATATATATATATATATATATATATATATATATATATATATACTAGCTGTTATAGAGTATATATATATATATATATATATATATATATATACTAGCTGTTATATAGTATATATATATATATATACTATATATATATATATATATATATATATATATATATATATATATATATATATACTAGCTGTTCATCCCGGCTTTGCTCGAGCCCTATCTACTGTTCATATCTTACCCTATGTGTCAATACACTTTATGTAAGATAGATAGATAGATAGATAGATAGGTTAATTCACTATTAATTTCAAACACAAAATTATTGGCTACTAATTTACTATTGTTTATAACTCGAAACTTATTTACTAATAATTCACTATTAATCTCAAACCCAAAATTATTTGCTATTAATTTACTCTCAACACCAACCTTATTTACTACTTGTTTTTCTGCTCGGCTATGCTGTTCATAATTTGCCCTATGTGTGAATACCCTTTTATGTAAAATGTCAAATGCTTAGACCAAAAATTGTCTGAGTAATTTGGTAGACACCGCAGAGGTAAAATATTTTTTTTTAATTTACCCCCAATTTTGCCCCCTAAAAGTTTATTGTTTTGGTTTCAAATCAAAATAAAATGTTTGACCCATGTCCAAATTACCTACATCTAAAATTTCAAGTGTTTAGACCCAAGATTGGCAGCAGAGTTTGGTAGAAGGTCAACATTTTCAACTTTGACCTTTTGGCAGCCAAATTTTCGCTCCAAAACCGATTAAAATGCTTGCCACGTGTCTGAATACCCGTGATGTATAAATTTCACATGTTTAGACCCAAAATTGGCTGAGTAGTTTGCTAGACACCGCGAAGGTAAAATCTTTTGAACTTTGACCCCTTCGCAGCTCTACTTTTCGACCCAAATCGATTAAAAAACTTGACCTATCTCTGAATACGCTTTATGTAAAACTTCAATGTTTAGACCAGAAATTGGCTAAGTTATTTGGTATAGACCGCAGAGGTCAATTATTTTAAAGTTTTGCCCCCAATTTTTACCCCTTAACATTTACTTTTTGGGGCTCAAATCAAATTATAAAGTTAGATCTATGCCCAGGTAATCTACATTTAAAATTTCAAGTTTTTAGGCCCAAAATTGGCGGAGGAGTTTGGTAGTTTTCAAAGGTCAAATTGTTGAACTTTAACCCTTAGCAGCCAAATTTCTGGCTGAAAACTGATTAAAATGATTCTCCCAAATCTTAATACCCCGTATGTCAAATTTTGAGTCTGTAGACTAAAAATTGACAGAGTTATTGTGTAGGGAAATGTACACAGACACACAGACAGATACACACACACAGACATTTTAATTTTCATAGATATACTAGCAGTTCCACCGGGCTTTGTTCGAGCCGTATGTACTGTTCATAACTGTATGTCATATGTATATATAAAAAAGTGTGAATATGTACGGTAAAGCCTTCCTATAAAATAGGCTTCCTTTACTACCATAGAGAAAAGGCGTCAAGTTTTTAAAAACTTTGGCCCAAATTTTGACCCATTAACATTTATTATTTGGGGCTCAAATTAAATTAAAATGTTTGGCCCATGTCCAAGTAACCTAAATCTAAAATTTCAAGTGTTTAGACCCAAAATTGGCAGAGGAGTTTGGTAGAATCTTCAAAGGTTTACTCTGTAAACTTTGACCTCTTGCCAGCCAAATTTTCGCCCAAAAACTGATTTAAAAGCTTGCTGCATGTCTGATTACCCTTTATGGTTTATAGTGTTCAGAAAAAAAAAACGATTAAAAAGCTTGTCCTATGTCTGAAAACACTTTATGTAAAATTTCAAATGTATAGACCAAACATTGACCGAGTAATTTGATTGCAAAGGTCAATTTTTTTTAAACTTTGACCCCAATTATGACCGCTTAACATTTATTGTTTTGGGCTCAAAGCAAATCATAAAGTTAGATCCATGTCCAATGAACCTATATCTAAATTTTAAAGTGTTTCGACTGAAAATTGGCCGATGATTTTGGTAGAGTTCTCACAGGTTAAATCATTGAACGTTGACCCATTAACAGCAACATTTCTGGTCGAAACCCGATTGAAAAGATTTTCCCAAATCTCAATACCCCGTATGTCAAATCGCGAGTCTGTAGACCGAAATTTGACAGTTATTTGGTAGGGAAATGTACACAGACAGATGGATACAGACATTTTCACTTTTATAGATATACTAGCATAGGTGCCCGGCGTTGCCCGGCGTTGCATGGGTGTTTGGAGGTGTATGCTGAGCAAAAAAAAAAAAAAACAAAAAAAAAAAAACGATTTTTTTAAACTTTGACCCCTATTAATAGTTATTGTTTTGGGCTCAAATAAAGTTATTACGTTAGACCCATGTCCAGGGAACCTATATCTAAAATTTCAAGTGTTTAGACCCAAAATTGTCGGAGGAGTTTGGAAGAGTTCTCAAAAGTTAAATTGTTGAACTTTGACCCCTTAACAGCTAAAGTTCTGGCCGAAAACCGATCACACTAATTTTCCCAGATCTCGGTACTCTGTATATCAAATTTCGAGTCTGTAGACTAAAAATTGACAGAGTTATTACGTAGTGAAATGTACACAAACACACAGACACACACCGACATACAGACACACAGACACGTTTACTTTTATAGATATATAGATAGATAGATGAGTTGTGGAATTTCATTCATCTGAAAAAATTATCTCGCTATTTTGCATATTCTTTTAAACTTTGACCTGCACATATATATATATATATATATATATATATATATATATATATATATATATATATATATATATATATATATATATATATTCCTAATAGGTTAATGCACTTTTCCTCCATTGGTTTTGATCTTTTACTCACACATAACTTCAGTTTAGCACGAACAAGTTTGTGATTAGTGACACAATCTGCACCCCGCATGAATCTAACAGTACACATGTCCTAAAGATCACGCTTTCGCACGATGACACAATCAAGAACATGATCATATTTTGATCTCAGGTGTATCCAAGTTTCCTGGTGAATGGGTTTTTCTTGGTAGAAAGTGTTACATACTTCAAAATGTTCATGTTCAGTGCACAACTGCAAGAGAAGAATCGCATTATCATCTGCCTTACCGAGGCCGTATTTTTTTTTTTTTTAAACACCACAGGTGTTATGATAACTTCCAACCCGTGCATTAAAGTCTCCGAGCAACAAAATCTTATATGTTTTTGTTATCCCTTTGATACTGGATCTTGATAAAACCCCGCCTTGACATCCTGCCTACTATACAAAGTAGAGGCATATATTGAAATAAAAGACACCTAACGTTCACAAGGTGAAGATCCTCTCAGTAACAGGATTCGATCACTAATTCCGCAAGGTTGTTCTGAGATGCGATCTTTGTCCTGATAGCAAAACCATATCCCCCTCCTCTTTTTACTTCCTTGGGGTTTCCTTTAAAGAAAAAAACGTGTACCCTGTACTTTTTTCAGTAAGTTGATCTTCACCACTAAAACGGGATTTATATATCTATATATATATTCTTGGATATTCTTGGCCTGATGAGGTGATTTTCCCTGGCAGGGTGGTCACTGAAACATGTTTGCATATGTGTACCCATTAGTTATCACATCCAACATATATAGGTGTGTGTGTGTGTGTGTGTGTGTGTGTGTGTGTGTGTGTGGAGACTTATATGTAATACTGAGTTCGTGTAATTCAGTAAATTTTCATATACCAATAGGTTTTAAGCCAAAAAAGGTTGACTTAAGGATTAAGCTACAAAATTATCACATTTTATAATTGAGCATTAATATACTGTGCGTGCAAAATCAAGACTGCAAGACAAGGTGTTGATGGCAACAAAAAGTGTATTTCATTATACGTTACTATTGTTTCAATGTCCAGTTCGACAATTTTAAGCGTTATATCGTTTGAAAATTTTCAAAAACCAGCATTTCTTCAGACTTTATGAATAAACACACTTTAGGCAATATAAAATTCCCCTCTCGCTGCCTTTTTTTCTTTCTATTCAAAAAATGCCACATTGCTTAAAGTGTGTTTATTCATAAAGTCTGAAGAAATGCTGGTTTATTTTTAATTTTTAAACGATATAATGTTTGAAATTGTCGAAGTAGACATTGAAACAATTGTAACGTATAATGAAATACACTTTTTGTTGCCATCAACACCTTGTCTTGAAGTCTTGATTTTGCACACACAGTATATATATATATATATATATATATATATATATATATATATATATATATATATATATATATATATATATATATATATATATTAGATACGGGCAAAAATGGGTGGACAAAGATAGAGGGACCTAGTTTTGAAAGCCGATTTATCATAATTTTTTTGTAGATTTCCGACTCCTTTTGGATTGTATTTGAAAAATTAGAGATTAGAGTTAATTTCTTAAAGGAAGAAAATATTTGTATATGTGAAAAAAAAAGTTATGAAAAATGTTTTCACAGCGAGCTAACCAATTCAGCTAAATTTTGAAGTTAAATAAATTCATTGGAAAATCCTTTAAAAGATAAATATTAATTTTCTGGGTCTATTTCAAAGATAATTAGTAAAGTAAAGTCCTAAGATATTGAATTAAATTAAAAAAAAAACGCTGTTTGTGCAAAAATAACTTGATTAGCCCTCAAATAGCAAGTAATTCTACCGTTCGGCAAAAATGCAACAAATAAAAGTTAGTAAACAGGATTATACGAAGCCCAAAATGACAGCCAATCGAAACGCTGTTTCAAAATGAAGTCATGATCGTAAAAAGAGGTAGGGATGTCAGATTTTTTCCCCCAGACGTGCATCCGTACATTCCCATTCTGAATGCTTGTATTAATTTTTATCATATTTTAATTTAATTATTTTTTATGTTCCTGTTTTTAAATTATTTTTTTTTTATTTAATGTTCAAGATTATATAAAAATTATGTTGCGCCGAACGTTTCACATTCATGTGAGCAAGGAAATTATTTAAATCGTGTATATAAAAATTATGCGAAATCTGTAATTTAAAAAAAAAGTAGAAATATTTCTGCTATTATGAATTTTCGTGCGAAAATATTCAATAAACAATGCTTAATTCAATGGTAATATCGATAGTTCGAGAAATTCATTTTTCTTCGAGTTATATCGAATTCATCAATACGGACTTTAGGGCTTTTTTTGTAATGTTCCTGTAAAAATTATTTCATTTTTTTTCGTAACGTTCCTGGAAAAAAAATTTTTTATTGTTACAAATTACGATGCTTTATTTATATATAATAAGCAAAAATAAATTCTTGCGTTTTTTATTTACTACTGAAAACCATAACTTTAGTAAAGGTATTTTTGTTTAAACAAAATAATACATTTATACGAATATTTAAATAAAAATAATTGGTCCATTATATTCCGCGATCATTATTTAATAACTACTGACAATTTCATTAAAGTTGGTTAATGTCTTGATTTTTGGTCAATTTTTAAGTAAAGTGAGCGGTAAAAATGTTTATACATTTTGAACATCGGCATTCATTTTGCCCGTACCTGACACACACACACACACTCAAAATATATATATATATATATATATATATATATATATATACACTCATATATATTTATACACACACAGACACACACAAACACGCAAATATATATACATATATATATATATATATATATATATATATATATATATATATCCCAACCGGCGGCAATCGTGAAACCCTGCACTGCTGATTCCCGAAAGGATGAAACACTAGTGTCTGCAGATATTAAAAAAATAATTATAGCAATAATCATATATATATATATATGTGTGTGTGTGTGTGTGTATATATACACACTTTTAGACATGCTCACGCACATATATATATGTCTATCTATATATAGTTATATATATATATATTTCTATATATGTATATATATATATATAGTTATATATATGTATATGCATATCTATATATAGTTATATATATATAGATATATATACATATCTATATAATTATAAAACTAAAATGACCTTGTAACGGGTGTTGTAATCCAACATCTGGCTTCCGACATCCGGTTGCGCATGCGTACATAGACAAATAATCAACGTGACAATAAAACGTATTTTTTTACTGTGTACGTTTTCAACGTCTGAATTGTTTTTTTTTTTCGCGTTTAAATTATCCAAATAAACAATTGTTAATACTTTCTGCATTTTTTTTTTACATAGTTAATTTACGTTTAAGACTTTTTAACGCAATTTTCTTACACATAAATATACTTTAACTCGTTGCCAACCATAAGAGCATTTTACAACGGCGATTTATTCACCGCCTTCATTTCTTTTAAATTTATTCTCCATTTTTTAATACACCTTTCTTAAAAAACATTCATACATTTTCTTCTACACTACCATCATGAATAAATACCGCCGGAAATATGTTTTTTTTTAAATTGCGTTACAAATAAATAATCAATGCGACAACATATTGTTCTATTGTGTACGTTTTCAGCGTCCCAATTGTTTTTGTTTTTACTCGTTTAAATTAAAAGATATATCAAAATTTGAATTTACCTTTAAGTATTATGATATCTGTTCAGTGCACATTTACCTATAAGTATGGCAAACCACTTCTAAATCAATGGCTGTAATTCTTTTTTCAAAAACAAGCAATTATAAACAGAACGGCTTTTAAAAATCTATCTATATTCTGTTTTTCATTTCAATATACTTTCATAGAAATTTTTCTGTTATGTCACAAAATACTATTTTCTTTACGTCATAAGTGTCACGCTCATACATTAATTCCATAACTAATATAACATACTGACCCAACGGGTCACGAGTAGTCTAGTATATATATATAAATGTATACACACTCATTTATATATATATGCACACACACACACACATATATATATATGTACATATATATATATATATATATATATATATATATATATATATATATATATATATATATATCCCAACCGGCGGTAATCGTGACACTCTGTAATGATGATTCCCGAAAGGATGAAACACTAGTGTCTGTAGGTAATAAAAAATAATTATAGCAATAATCATATATATACATATTTATGTGTACACACACACACACACACACACACACACACACACACACGTGTGTGTGTGTGTGTGTGTTAAGATTTTGTTCTTTAGAAACGCTTATTGAATGTAAATTAAATAAGATGTATTATATACGTTTGAAGCCAAAAAAATCATAATTTCAAACAAAA
>NC_136482.1:167449932-167479932 GCF_053919585.1 Euprymna scolopes
ACTTTCATTGTTTTTCCTGATACCGAAACAATTAACAAGTATGTTCTAAATTGTCGATTCCGATACGATCCCCAATTCCGATTCTTTTCAAACATTTAAATATTAAGCTATAGAGTTGTTCTTGTTTTTTATTTTATTTTTATTTTTGATTCTCGTTATGTGTGCGTATATTTTCGGAAATGTAAAAAATACACTTGTGTCTGATGATGATCTATAGATTTTAGTTCAACAGTTTAAAATCGAAACAATAAATATTCAGCAGTACATCATTAGTGCCAAGTTTTAAAAAGAAAGAAGAATGAAAAGAACACGAAATCAAAAGAATAACTTATCTGGAAAATAAACACATTTTTGTTTTTCGATTTCCAAATCCCGATAATCGTCCCAAAACTAATCTACTATTATACAAAAAAAAAAAAAAGAAATTATGTGTACGTGAGTTCGTTCCCTATGGATTCCTAAACAATTGAGTCGATTTTTGGAGAAATTTCACACATACATACATACACGCATACATACATACATACATACATACATGTGGGTATCTGTGTATAGTATATATATATATATATATATATATATATATATATATATATATATATATATATGAGAGAGAGAGAGAGAAAGACACAGAGACAGAGAGAGACAGAGAGAGAAGGAAAGAGAAAGCGAAAGAGAGCTTAGGTCTTTAGAAAAAAAGAGTAAGCTCAATTCTATAAGAGGAGACTTATCTGAACAATATAAAGCTCAAACAGTATCATTGGAGCTTATATATATATATATATATATATATATATATATATATATATATATATATATATATATATGTATGTATATATATATGCATATATATATATATATATATATATATATATATAGTATATGTACATAGTATATATATATATATATATATATATTTGGTATATGTGTATATATATAGTGTATATATTTATATAGTATATATATGTACATAGTATATATATGTACGTAGTATGTATATGTAGTATATATATGTAGTATATATATGTACATATGTATTCCTCTGTCCGTACATATGTATGTATATATGTATATATGTATGTATATATACATATGTATATATATATATATATTTATACGCATATAGGTATATATGTATAGATGTATATAAATATCTGCATATATGTGCATATATATGTATATATATATATATATATATATATATATATATATATATATATATATATATTAGAGTACAATGGAATTAAAAAGACAGAGGAAACTTTTGCACTGGTTCTTAATCTCAGTACATTAAAAATAAAGCTATTGAACCATACAATTGCTATCATTAATTTAATCTTTCACATGAAAATTAATATTATTATTCTCATTTTCGAATTTTTATTATTGAACAACGTATTTAACTTTAAATATCTTTCATCCTGCGAAATAAATCTGGAATTGTTCTTTTGACTTTTCAACTCACCACACAAAAAGATAGGGTTTAAAAAAAGGCACGTGTTTCACTCTGCATGATGGGATAAAAGCATATATCTTTACATAAAAACACACGTTTATCTTCATTATAGAGTAGACGCTATATCTATATATATCCCCGTAACACTGGGTCCTGGATATGACCTTAAACTATATCCGATGGTGAGGCCCCAGCTTGCGGGCTTTGGGGAGCACCTCTTAATTGCCATTGCTCCCAGGTCCACTTTGACTCGGAGTGGTAGTACCTGTTAGTATCCCAACTATGGTTTAAATAGAAACTGACTTGAAAAAAAAAACACAAAAAAAACACAAATATATTCTATTAAAAGCCTTTTCTTCCCAATCACTAGATTCGGCATTGAATGACCTTATAAGGATTGATATGCCGTAAAACAGCCAACCAACCAACCATAACACTGTCTCGTCGTAAACCAACTTATGATCCCTGATAAGATATTAGGACTTCTTGAGAGCAAACTTAATACGGCGATTGCATGAGAATAATTGACTCACAAGAAAAATAGTTTTCCAATGAAGTGCTTGGAATTAAAACTGATTAATGGTCCACTGACCCAGTTTATTTAATGTAGCTTTAAATGTATGTTGAAAACTTCCAACACACACACACACAAACACACACACACACACACATATATATATATATATATATATATATATATATATATATATATATATATATATATATATATATCCTAGCAAGCCACCCGGCGTTGTCCGATCATAAAATACGCTTAAGTATGATATTTTAATTCATACATGAAACATGAGACTATTCTCTATTGATTATCATGTTTTACCTGATATATCGCAGTAATTTAAAAAGTTTTTTTGTTTTTTTTAAAAGACTTGGTTGACATCAGTTAAACCGAAACCAAAAACATATAGCTCAACAGCCTTAGGTTGTTTTGGTTGGTTGGTTGTTTTGGTTTTACGGCATATCAACCCTTTTTCGGGTTATTTAATGCCGAATACAAAGATTTTGAAAAAAAGATTTTTAATATAATATATTTGTTGTTTTCAAGTCGGTTTCTATTTAACCCATGGTTGGGACACTAACAGGTACTACCACTCCGGGTCAGAGTGGACCTGGGAGCAATGGTAATTAAATGGTCACTCCACACTCCCCAAAGCCCACAAGCTGGGGCCTCACCACTGGATATAGTTTAAGGTCATATCCAGGACCATCAACAGCCTTATTCGTTACCATCTGAGCTCACAATAGATGAATATCAGAACATTAAAATTAACCGACATAACTATATAAATGTATATTTGCGCATGCGTAGAAGCTACACGTTTAGTTACTTTCGTCTGCCAAGTTCTTTGTTTTCAATTTTCACTCCTTAGCAGCTATATTACCGATTTAAATCAAAATTGAATTTGTTCCACAAGTCCAAACCCCTTATATACCAAGTTTCAAGTCTGTAGATCAACAATTGAGAGAGTAGTTTGGTAGAGACCGTTACGCGCACGGACAGACAAGGTATTTTGAATGCATATATATATATATATATGTTTATATGTATATATATATATATATATATATATATAGGTACTTACGTATGTATGTATTTATGTATATTGTTTTTAAAATATAATTTTTAAAATAAAATTATTCACTGACACGAGTTTCCTACCCTACGACTCATCAGAGTGGCTGAATCCAGCGAGATTAAGTTTGAAAGTCTTTAAACGGTTAGAATCATATATATATATATATATATATATATATATATATATATATATATATATATATATATATATATATATATTCGAACCATGAGATGAGTTAAATCACAGATTAATTGATTTTATGGTATACAATCATACGAAATATTGTTGGGAGGAAATATTTGACTATAAGACAATCCCAGCCAAATAAAACTGCTCAATATACAAGATAGTGCAAGTAAGAACTGCATGATTTATAATTAATTTTTTTGCAGTAAAAATAATAAATTTTTAAAACAAAAATTTATTATTTTAATCAGGAAATTTAAAGTTCATTCTTTAATTCTTTTAAGAATATTTTTTATTAATTTTCAATAAATGTACTAAAAAGAAAAATTATGTTTATCCATTAGGATTATTTTGCTCAAAACATTTACTCTGAACAGATGGGCCATGCATTCAAAATGCATGAATTAAGAAAAGAACTTTAAACTTGGTGTATTCCTTGATTGAAATAATAAATTTTTGTTTGAAGATCCTATATTTTTATTGCAAAAATTATAAATCATACAATTCTTTATATATATATATGTGTGTGTGTGTGTGTGTGTGTGTGTGTGTGTGTGTGTGTGTGTGTGTGTGTGTGTGTGTGTATGCATATAAATGTATGTATACGGATATATTGTCTTGGAGTTCGCTTTTCCATCAAGACGAAAGTGGGTTTTATCTGAGGTCCAAAGGAGCTTAAGGAAACTTCGTTTCCCCTCGATCTTCTCGAACATCTTGACTGCCATAGTCCTCCTCTGTTTCTTGTCTGAGGCTGTAAGGGTCTGCAGCGTCTGTATGAGTAAGCCCTGATATCGTTCACCAGCATTCTCCTGCAAGTCTCACGGGACATCCCGAGGGACTGACTTCGCTTACACACAGAGCGTTTCGGACTCTGCTGGAGAGAATCTCTCACTCTTTCGACCAGTTCGGCTGTTCGCTTCTTGGGACGTCCCGAGTGGCTTGAACCGTTCTCTCTGGAAGCGCTGAGGTTCTCCATGGTTCCATACTTCTCGAAGTGGTCCACCAAGTTCTGAATTCTGCTTTTGGATGGAGCCTTTTCACATTCGAACTGACGCATTAAACTGTTCTGGATTTTCTTAAACGAGCCTGTCTTGTGGTAAAATTTAACACAGTGTATTCTTTGTCCCAGCTCCCACTAGGGTCTTGGTGTACTCACGGTTGTTGATTCTGCCATGTCTTGTAAAATAGGGTAATCAGTGAATAAATAATGGAGATTAATTGAACACATCAGATTCTGTAGCACTTTCATTAGCCGATTTTCTCATAGTATTTTTTAAACCATTGGCCATTTTCATAAGATACAAGACTCATACTATCGCATATAGTTTTATTTAGTTTCAATTTTATTAATTTTTGTTAATTATGTTAGCATTGTTGAACCCCTGACGTAACGATTAACATTGTTGAAACGTGCATTGATCTGCGTTAGGATTTTATGTTTATATATTATTAGTTATGCACATTACACACACATACACACACACACACACACACATATATATATATATATATATATATATATATATATATATATATATATGTGTGTGTGTGTGTGTGTGTGTTTGTGTGTGTGCGTGTGTGTGCATGCACGTATACATATATGTACGTATATATATGTATGTATATATATGTATGTATATACATATATGTATATATGTATATATATGTATATATGTATGTATATATGTATATATATGTATGTATATATGCATGTATATATATGTATGTATATATGTATGCATATATAAATGTATATATGTATGTATATATATGTATGTATATATGTATAAATATATATGTATATATATGTATGAATATATATATGTATATATATATGTAATGATATATATATATATGTATATATATGTATGTATATGTATGTATATATATGTATATATATGTATGTATTTATATATGTATATACTTATGTACGTATGCATATATACGTATGCATATATATGTATGTAAATATATGTATGTATATACATGTATGTATATATATATGTATGTATATGCATATATGTATGTAAATATATATATATATATATATATATTAAGAGAATTAGAACAAACAATCTAAAGAGCGGAGTTTATTGTAATGTATTAGTAAATCAATTAATACAATTAAAAAAACAGTTCTCGTTGTAATGCAGACATATAATAAGCTCGATAGGCATAGATATCCTAGAGATATTTTAATATTGAGAAAAATCATTCATAATTTATAACTAAAAATCGATTTCAAAAGGAAGAACAAAAAAAGCAATAAATTGTACGATCGTTTCAGAAACGATGTTTTTATTGAGATAGACAATACATCTTAAACAATAATTTTATTATTTGATTTTATAACACAAAGTATCCTCATCAGCAAAAGGATATCTATGCCTATCCACTTATTATATATATATTAATGCATTTACTAATACATTAAAATATATATAGTGGAACCCCGGGATATGGTGGCCCTAGGATACGTTTTTTTAGGTTACGATGTGGAATACGTTGTTTTTAGGACCCTGGTTACAGTATTTGTCCTGCCTTACGGTGTTATTTATAATGTTTTTTGATTATATACATATGTGTATCATATTCTGTACTGTATTTTTTTTTCCTCATTTTTAATGTATCCTGAGGTTCTACAGTATATATATATATATATATATATATATATATATATATATATATATATATATATATATTAAATGAAAGATGAGGAATAAAAGTTATATATTTTTAATATATCATCAGAACAACTGTTATGGGGAAATTTAAGAAAAAAATCTCTTTAGGTTATCGCATTTTGTAAGCTAAATGTATTTCTTTAGAAGAGGAAAGGGCCTAAATGCAAATATAGAAAAAAAAAACTGACTTAATGACATTTAGAAATGAAACGAGAATGAATAAATAAGATTAAATGGTGATTAAAAGTAAATCGAACGGTAGTATATATGTCGGAAATATTAAAAATATATGTATATTATATTCATATATAAATATATACAGACATATATCTATATATCTATAAAAGTGAAAGTGTCTGTCTGTATGTGTGTGTGTCTGTGTACATTTTACTACGTAATAACTCTGTCATTTTTCAGTCTACATACTCGAAATTTGATATACAGAATACTGAGATGTGGGAAAATCTTTGTAATCCATTTTCGGCCAGAAATTTGACTGTTAAGGGGCCAAAGTTCAGCGATTTGACCTTTGACAACTCTACCGAAATCCTGTGCCAATTTTGTGTCTAAACATTTGAAATTTTAGATATAGATTCCTTGGGCATGGATCTAACTTAATAACTTGATTTGAGCCCAAAACAATAAATGTTAAGGGGTCATTTTTTCTTTTTAGCGGACTAATTTCCGAATATTCTGTTCAAGTGTAAAAGGAAATTTGCCGTATTCGCAAACGTTTTCCACCTCCATAGGTCATCCTCAGGTGAGTGATAAAAAATAAAAAATGAAATAGTGAGTTGATTGAAAAGACGATTAAAATCGTTTATAATACTTAAAATACTTAAAAGCATTTAAGCGTACCCACCGTTTCGTAATGAGCATGGTTATCTGTTGCTTCTTTTTCTTTTTAACACGGATTAACAACGCTTCAATAATCGGGAGACGTATATCAAAAAGTCCATCAGAAAGAAAAAAATGGATTGTAAGAGAAAACAAGAAAACAAACAAGAGTTGATTCTGCTCTTCAATTAAACGTGCATATATGTATATAAATATATATACACACACGCGCGTGCACACGCACGTGCGCGCACACACCCACACACACACACCCACACACACATATATATATATATATATATATATATATATATATATATATATATATATATATATATATACGTTTTTGGTTGCGTTGCCGAGTTCAAATCTGTCGACTGGTGTTAATCGTGACACCCTGCACTGAAGATTCCCGAAAGGATGAAACACTAGTGTCTGTAGATGTTTAATTATTATAGTAAAAAAATAATTATGACAGTCCCTTTAAGAAAGTCGTTTCTATCGTCGAGCAGTTTCAGTTGAATTAAGTCGGTCAATTTAGCTCTTATGCATAGATCATCGTATAACGATTAGATCACTGTTCTGACCTAAAGAACATTTAATATTAAAATGTTTAAATTCAACGTTATTTCAAGCGGTTAATGGTAGTCGATTGGATACGGTCTTTGCTAATTGAACCAGAGATGTCTCGTGTTGCCGATTTCGAATCTGTCGACTGGTGTCAATCGTGACACTGAAGATTCCCGAAACTCTAGTGCTTGTAGGTATTTAATTATTATAGTAAAAAATAATTATATATAGTGTATCGTGCGCTTGGGTTGCTGATCCATTTACGTGTCGACAATCTCGCATTACATTCTTGTATTAACAGCATTCTTCTGTAAAATGATAGCAATCACCAATCTCTATAATAAAGCCCAATTTATTTGTCTGTCTGTCTGAATGTACAGGAACAGGTTCCTATATTGTTTACTATTATACTAAACTGACCACACACAATGACAGAAGAGGTATCAAGGATCTGAAATCGGTATGATAAAGTGGGGTCACTTATAAAGCACGCTCACGCGGTTTCATCTAGAGTTATCAAATTTGGCAGGATAACCAACTATAAGGAAAAGGAAAGTTTTGACGAGTTACACATCTCTCTCCGACTAGCGGTGGTGGGGCCCAAGTTGTGTAGCTATAAGTGGGTACCCTAGACACGTTCACACTGTTTAATGTAGAGCTACCGAACTTGTCAAGATGGGAAGAGGAGTTTATGAGTTACCTCACTCCCTCCTACCAAAGATAGTGGGGGTACCATAGGGGTAACTAATAATAATTAGTGTCCATACGTTTGTGACAATAAAGATTCCCAATACTGCATCCTCATGTTCGTTTAAGTAATTGCCCTCCAACCACCATAAAGATGATACGAGAAATGGCGCGTTAATTTTGGGTTTCTGTGTCCGTCTGCCTGTATTTCTATAAGACTAAAAGGAATATAAGATACAAAATATATGTAGAAAATAAATATCAGTTTAAAAGAATTCCATAGATATTTATATTCCTATATAAATAAGAGTCCATGTTTGGTAGGCTGGTTTCATATATATATATATATATATATATATATATATATATGTGTGTGTGTGTGTGTGTGTGTGTGTGTGTGTGTGTGTGTGTGTGAGGGGTCTATATATATATTCCATATATATTATATGTGTATGAGGAAATATGTTTATTCAATTGTGTGCTTTGAAGAATTGTGAATATATAAACAAATGACAGTCTATATTCTAACTTTCAAGATGTTGACCATCTTACCATTTATTTATGTACGTTAGATGCACAATTCTTCAAAGCACATAATTGAATAAACATATTTCCTCATAAACATAAAATATGATTTTAATATATATATATATAGACACACACACACACACACACACACACACACACACACACATATATATATATATATATATATATATATATATATATATATATATTCGCAAATATCTAAATTGATGACCATTATTTTCCAGAGTCTAGAAAATGCTGGTAAAGCGTATCAAGGGATTTACAAACGTGACGAAACAGGTCATTTCATATCTTTTTAATATATATATATATATATATATATATATATATATATATATACACACACACACACACACAATGTAATTATCCACTGACACGTGTTTCAATCAGACTGGCTGAATCTAGCGACATTCGAAATCGGGACCTTGCGATAAGAAGCCTAAACCTCTTCCACTGAGCGATCTCGCAGGACTACTAATTTATCGCATTTTTACGTAGATCATGTTTTTTGTTTGTTTGTTTGTTTGTTCGTTTGTTTGTTTAGAGATACTTATTGAATGAATTCAATTATTTATATGAAAGCGCATTTTTACCTAAATGCGAGTTAGGAATAATTTTCCTTTTTACCAGTTTGGTACCCCCAAATGGGGAACGGCACATGTATTTTTAAAATATAATTATCCACTGACATATATATATATTTGTAATCATCGACATGCAGTACTGTTTCGTTGTATCATAACTCAGCAGGACCGCTAGACTAACACCTCTATCAAGACGAGGATTGAACCTAGAACCATCGCGTTGACAGCCGGCAGTTCTACCCATCGACCACGGGAGTGGTGCCCGCAAATAACCTCGACAAATGTCTATTTTAAACAAACATTCGTCCACCACTTTTATAGTGCTCAAACCGCTTATTTACAAACAAACATATATATATATATATATATATATATATATATATATATATATATATATATATATATATATATATGAAAAAATGAGGAAGACATGGAAAATTATGCGTCTGTAGAGAGTAGAACAATGAGCGGACATTTATTTTTTTATTTCTTGTCTGAATCTCAAGAGTTTCTTACTAACACGACCTCATGTTATGTTATAATTGAAGGAAAGTTGAAAGTGGATCTTGAGTTTACTTTTGAGATTTTTTCCATTAGTTCTTACATTCCATGAGCGATTTTTCTAAGAAGGAAGGATGTGCTCCTGGGCCAGAATTTATTCCTTGTAACACTTATCGTTGGCAAGTTTTAGACATTGACGTTGTGTTTTTAGTTCCTTGCATCAAATATATATGTGTGTGTGTGTGTGTGTGTGTGTGTGTGTGTGTGTGTGTGTGTGTGTGTGTGTGTGTGTGTGGAAATAGTTCCAGACAAGGCGTGAAGCCACTTGATGTAAGGAACTAAAAACACAACATCAATGTCAAAAATATATATATATATATGTGTGTGTGTGTGTGTGTGGAAATATATATATATATACTTTATTTGTTTTTACATAAGTAATAATATGTTGCTACACAGTCATGAGTATGTTTCGGTCAGCTAGTTACCAGTAATTTATGTACAATAAACCAAATATTGTTTTACACAACATTTAACGAGACCTTCTGATATTAACTTCCTTTGATGAAGAAAACCTGATATTTTCATTGCAAATTTGGCTTCCTCATAAGTATAACCCGCTTTACTTCGGTATTGAGCACTCTTGTGTTAACCTCATTGGTTATTTAGTCTCCGGAAAACAATAACCTCGGTTATATACATACATGTCTATACACACACACACACACACACACACACACATACATATATATATATATATATATATATATATATATATATATATATATATATATATATATATATATATATAATATGGTGTTCTGTTTTCGGATAGGAGGGGAGCTTGCGTAATAATATTTTTTGAATATATGTACTAGTGTTCTTGTTTTCTTGATTCCATTCATCCGAAATAAAGACGAAACGTTGATGAACACATAACTCGGTTTGTTCCTTTTATTTCTCTATTTCGTCGAAATACTATTTCCATTATTTTAATCATATATATATATATAAATATATATATATATATATATATATATATATATATATATATATATATATATATATTGTTTATTGTTTATACCTACAGACTAATGTTTCATGCTTTCGCAATCATCAATATAGGAAGACAATGCGTGCCCGTCGGGAGATTCGAACCTAGCTACGACTTCATTTGTTAAACTGCTACCCCCGAGTATGAAGGGAATTAATCGCTAATAAACACTCAATTCGGGCAATGGACATTAGACAATGCATAATGTTATGAACGTTGCATAAACGCTAGTTGACTGCCTCTTAGTTGACTCATACCTCCCAGATACACCTCTTCTCATATATCGAAGAATCCCGCCTTTTTTCTCCTAGCAATGTTAATCCTTATGCGTTCCTGTTCACTGAGTTTCTGTTGATAACGTCCATTGGTTTTTCTTCTAATTTTTAACGAGATTTAACCTAGATTGGAATAAAACAATAATGTTTCTGTGTAGTTCTCATGCAATATTTACAGGGTGTTTTTGTTTGTTTTTTATACTAATGTATATATATATATATATATATATATATATATATATATATATATATATATATATATATATATATATATATATATATACAGTAGAACCCCGGGATACGGTGGCTCTAGGATAGGGTTAATTTAGGTTACGATGTGGAATACAATTTTTTCCCGGCCCTTGTTTACGGTATTTGCATCGCGTTACAGTGTTATTTATAATAATAATAACAATAATAATAATAATAATAATAGTAATATGCATGTGTATTATATACTGTACTGTATTTTGGTAATAATTTTTAATGCTATACCCCGGGGATCTACTGTATTTAAATGAATGCACATTAACAAAAATATCTAAGCGCCCTCAGATAAAAGTAGGTCAAACAAATGCGAATGAAGAAAGAAAAGGCGAAATAAAAGATAGCTGATTTATGACTGATAAACGCCTGGCGATTGGCTAGTGAAAACAGGGGTGGAAAAACGAAAGAATCTGATTAGTTGGCAAACTTAATAACACGTATATGCACACACACCCACATATATATATAAATATATGTGTTTATATATATATATATATATATATATATATATATATATATACACACACATATATTTATATATATATGTGGGTGTGTGTGCATGTGTGTGTGTGTGTGAAACAGGCGGTAACATAAAAATCACGCATTAGCCCAACGAATCCTAACGAGGACAAAATTCTGTGTAAGTAAATTGCGAAATATATTTCTATAATACTTTAATCTGCAAAATTTATTCTACATTTTGTTAACCTCTTTTCTCCGATGAGAAGGATTGCATTTTTCAAAGCTCCGCGGAATAAGGTTTTTCTTGTATTTTTTTTTTTTTTTTTGGGGGGGGGGGTGTACTCTCTGTCCGATATTTAAAATTTTGTATACCTTCCTTACAGCTTTTAATATTTTTTGAAAATTTGAAAAGATTTTCAATAAAAAGATTTGTGTATAATACATCCTTATATATATATATATATATATATATATATATATATATATATATATATATATATATATATATATATAGTGTTTGTTTAAAAACTATATTCTATATTTTAGGTCGTTTTTTTTGGTATTTTAGCTCTCATTTTTGCGGTCGAGCATTTTATTGATTTTGTTAAACACATCCCACCCCTATACATACATACATACATACATACATCACATACACACATACACTAGTAGTATATATATATATATATAGACATATACATCTATATATGCATATGTATATATATACAAATACATCTATATATGCATATATATATACATATACATCTATATATGCATATATATATACATATACATCTATATATGCATATATATATATATACATATACATCTATATATATGCATATATATATACGTATACATCTGTATATATGCATATATCTATGCCTATATATATATGTGCATATGCATAGATACGCATGCACACACATCTATCTATCTATATATATATATATATATATATATATATATATATATATATATATATATATATATATATATATATATATATATATATATATATATATGAGAGAGCGATCCATAGATATAAATAAAGCAACCTGTATAAATATATGTGTGCGATATGGGGCTGCTTATCTATTCCAAGAAAATCACGCTTAAATTTCTCAGGTTTTCCATTTAGCCAGGTGGTTTGTGTATAGAAGGAAATTACTCCGGTTTTTTTACTGATATTCTCAAATGTGAAAATTGGGCGTATGTTTTGCGGTTCCGTGTGATATGAATCTTACACATCTCTCATTAGTTTCCGGATCCTTCAAATCCGCCCCCTTCCCATTCCTCAGGGTTTGATCTTGTTTAATGCACCCATTCAGTTGTTTTATTATTATTATTATTATTATTATTATTATTATTATTATTATTATTATTATTATCATCATTCCGACGCTCAGACACGGTCGCGTTCGCAAGATCAGAAATAATCCTTTTCCTACTTGAGAAGGATTTGTCTGTCTCAAAACTATTTCCGTGCAACTTAAACCGTGTTTTATTTTCATAGTTTTTACTTGCAGTATACGCTTCACAGCTGCAAATTCGGACGAGGGAAGGCATTTATGTAATTAGCAGCTCGTGTTCATATAACGTCAGATCCCTGAGGATCTAACACAATTAATAAAGGTATGAACCCACGCTTCCCTTCTTCGATATTGGAGGAATAAACATTTCATCGTCAATCAATCGCTTACAATAGATGTTGCTTTTCGATTTGTTAAATAAAGCGCACAAAATTGTTGATATGCCGTAAAATCAATGCGATTAAAGTATGGCCATTCAACGATATATGAAACGCAACAGATGTTGTTAACCTCTTTGCTATTATAAACGTTTGATTGAAAAATATTTATTTTCCGCTGTACCGGAAAAGGAAATGTATATTAGCTCGGTGTCGATTTAAAATTTCATTGAAAATAAAAATGTGTTTTTGAAAATTTTTATTCATAACAAAAAAACAACTTTTTCTCTCTATAACTTGATTCCATTTGTCAACGACCTTATAAATCCTTTGTTTGTAAAGAAAAAAGTCTTTAGATTTTGATGTAAAATAAGAATTTTACTCGTGTTCAATCGACATCTAATGCTTTCGTAATCCTTGATATAAGTGATGATCAGAAAGAGCGAAGTCAGAAAAATATCCCTACCAAACTACTCTGTCAATTTTCAATCTTCAGACTCGAGATTTCATTTAAGGGGTATTGAGATTTTGGAAAATCTTTTTAATCGTTTTTTTCGGCCAGAAACTTGGCTATCAAGGGGTCAAAATTCAACGACTTGACCTTTGAAAACTCTACCAAACTCCTCCGCTAATTTTGGGTCTAAACCGGTGGTTCCCAACCTATTTTGGGCCATGCTCCACCTAGGCATTTCTAAAATCCTGATGCCTCCCCTTTGTGATATTTAATATATAATATGGTATAGTAAGCCCAAGGGTGCATGGCTTGCCCATGCCCCACCAAAATATTGCCATGCCCCACCGGTGGGGCATGCGCCCCACTTTGGGAATGACGGGTCTAAACACTTGAAATTTTAAACGTAAGTTACTTAGACATGGATCAAACATTTTAATTTGAGCCCAAAACAATAAATGTTAAGAGGTCAAAATTAAGGTCAAAATAGAAAAAAAATTATCTTTGCGTTCTCTACCAAATTACTCAGCCAATATTAGTTCTAAACATTTGAAATTTTACATCAATTGTATTCGAACATAGGGCAAGCTTTTTAATCGAGAATTTGCCTGCCAAGGGTTCACAGTTCAAAAGATTTTACCTTTTCGGTCTCTAGTAAACTATTCAGCCAATTCTGGATCTAAACACTTGAAATTTTAGATGTAGGTTACCTGGACATGAGTCAAAACTTTAACATATATATATATATATATATACATATATATATATATATATATATATATATATATATATATATATATGCACATAAAGTTATGAACAGTACATAGGGCCCGAGCGATGCCGGGCTGAACTACTAGTATTATTAAAAGTTAATTTATTTAATTTCTTTTTAATTTAATGTTTTCAATTATATATAGCTGACAACAGTGCGTTTAAAACAGAAGTAAACTTTTCTATTTAAGTCCTAAGAGTAATTTCCCTTTAAGCTATGAAACTTACTTCATGTTTTATTTTCATAGATCAAAATAGATGTGTTGAATGTTTCTCTAAATTTAACCCGTTATGATTTTTGTAACATTTTAAGTTATTCGGTGTATCTTAAATATTATGTGACTAATCCATCCGCCCGGTAATATGTCTCGACCGGGCAACGACAGGTATATACAGCTAATATATATGTGACATTTTCTCATAAACATAAATATGATTTTCATTTCTACACAATATTCATTTCAAACGTTACAAGATAATGCTCGTTTGTCTAAATGTATACATCGGCTCGGTTTAATATTGTGCAGTAATATGTCAATAAGAATTGCCCTGCTATTGTTTATTTCAATGTAAATTCCTTATAATATGTTTCTATTACGCCATTTTGAATTCGAAATTCAAAATGGCGTAATGGAAACATATTATAAGATATTTCCAGCTTCTCTTCCAATTTTCGGATTCTAATCATATCAAAACGCAGTTTATTTCCTTTTGACAGATTGATTGTTGCTATTTCTTTTGATGAGTTAAGGGCAAAATAGATTCACTAATTGATATAATAATTAAGTGATTGCTTTTGCGCTACAAACAGATACTGTCAAGAATTGTAAATGTCAACTGAATTAAAGGAATAAAGTAGAATATGGCCAACATCATGAACTTTGGAATATAGTCTTCTGTCATTTATTAAATATATTGCTCTGTGATTGCATTAAGCTTCTTAAATAAGGATTGGTATATATTATAAAGAAATAAGATATATTTCCACAGAAACACACACACATACATACACACACACATGTATATATACATATATATATATATATATATATATATATATATATATATATATATATATATATATATATATGAACAAATGATTAATAAAACATGTTAAAAAACATCTTGAGAAAGAGTTAAAAACATTTATTTTTAAAAAGGAAGCACAAGATAAGTGGATAGTCCTAATAAGCTCTATTCCTTTTCGGTTTTATTGAGCTTTTACATCTCGTTGAGATTACTTTACTTGTAAATATTTACTCTTTAATATTTATAATATATTTTAAGTTTACCATTTTGATTACCTTGGTAAACTTATAGTAATTTATATATATATATATATATATATATATATATATATATATATATATATATATATATACACACACAAATCATCTGGCCTTGATGGAGGGGAGATTAAAACTTGCTGCGATGATTTCAAATGATCTGAAATAACAGTAAGGCAGGACTTGATTCCAAATATTTCTCATGTGTTATATCTCCCCTCATTTTACTTAATGTATGAAAACCAGAGAGGGGAGATATAACATGAGAAATATCTTAAATCAAGTCTCCCCTTGCTGTTATTTCAGATGATTTAAAACCATAGAAGTTTTAGTCACCTCCATCAAGGCAATGGAGTTTGGGGGAAATATCAAATAATCTGTAATTCATATGCAAAACTAGGAAAATAAGTGACTATAATTGAAACATTTTATGGCTGTAAAAATGTGCCAATAATAAGCTCTGAATGATGGATGATCCCTTTAATATGCGACCTTAAGTGTAAATTTCATATAGCCCACTACACAGGTCATTACCGTTCCAACGATCCTTCATTTATATATTTATATATATATATATATATATATATATATATATATATATATATATATATATATATAGAGAGAGAGAGAGAGAGAGAGAGAGAGAGAGGGGGGGACAGACAGACCCAGACAGACATACAGACAGAGAATAAATGACGAAAAGTTATATTCCAAAATTCATGATGTTGACCATCTTATAATGTATTCCTTTAATTCAGTTGACTTATATAATTCTTGACAGTATCTGTTTCGTAGCGCAAAATCAATCACTTAATTATTATATCAATCAGTGAATCTATTATGCCCGTAACTCATCAGAAGAAATAGCAACAATCAATCCGTCAAAAGGAATTGAAGTGTGATTTGACATGATTAATATATATATATATATATATATATATATATATATATATATATATATATTGAAACGAAACTACATAAAAAAGATACTATTCTATGAATAAAATTTTGTAGCTACATTTTCAAACAAATAAAATATGCCCAAATCTGCCTACATTTGTATATATAGTGTCCTACATTTGTATATATAGTGTCCTAATATATCATTCAAACACTGCCGTGTTTGAATATATGGTTAAGTGGCAGTTTTAGTCATTTAGAACTGCTTTAAAGCTTCACTGTTCACTATTTTTCTGACCAAATTTCAAACAATTATTGCAGTTTATAGATCAAATACTCAACTATATTGTGAAGAAAAAAGTCACAGTTTTCGTTCAGTAAAACAAAAGTTATGATGATTTTTCTACTGTTCAAAATCGTAAAAAAACATACGGAAATGAACGGTGTGTTTATGACTACTGTTGCTAATAATTCACCTCTCTCGCGAAAAGAGAAGTAAAAAGTGAAACAGAGAGGATGAAAACACAAAAGAGAGATAATTGGGAGAATTTTATTTAAACCAGACGAGTGCCGTACATTGTTATTACATATGTGTATGTTATGTTTATTAGGGAAAAATACGACTGAAATTAAACAAGTGAATTTACTGAAAGCCTGGAAAAATCCTGGTTACAATAAAAAAAAATGCAAGCATGAAAACTAATATGGTTATGCTTAAACATGGAAAAGTAAAGGACTAGTTTTTAAAACTGGAAACGAAAAGGACGAGATATTAAAACAAATATAATACATTTTTAACTTAAAATATTGCAGCATTTAGAATTATTTTTTAAATTCAATTTATAACATTATATAATCAATTCTTAATGCTGCAATATTTTAAGTTATAAATTTATTATATTTTTTACTAGAATATTTGTTCTTTTCTTTTCCAGTTTTTCCAGTTTTAACAACTAGTCCTTTACTTTTTCATATATAAGCTTAACCATATTACTTTTCATGCTCGCATTTTTCTATTGTAATATATTTCGAAGAAATACTTTCCTTCTAATCAGAAGGTAGGATTTAGCTAAATGCTGGATCGGATTTTGCTTGTCATAGATTTACTTGATAACATAGATTTACTTGATAACAAAACAAGTAAGATCTGTGACTTACTTGTAGTTTCATTTAATACTTTGGCAAGCAAAATCCGATCCCGCATTTTGCTAAATCCTACCCTCTGATGAGAAGGAAAGCATTTCTTCGAAATTCTGCGGATTAGGGACTATCCATTTATTAGTGCTTCCTTTTGAAAATTAAATATGTATTTAACTCTTTTCAAAAGTGTTTATTTAACATGTTTTATTAACTACTTGTTCTTATTATAAGCTCTATTTCCTATTTGGTTTACTCGAGCTTTTACATCTGGTTGAGATTAGTTTATAAATATTAATTCTTTAATATTTATAATTTACTTTAGTTTTGCCATCTTGGATCATTTTGGTAAACTTAACTGTAATTATTATATATATATATATATATATATATATATATATATATACATAATTATAAAACTCAAATGACCTTGTAACGAGTGATGTAACCCACTTTCCGGTTTACGACATCCGGTTGCGCATTATTATTTAACATGGGAAGAGTGGGAGTGTTTTGCAACTATTCTTTATTACAACTATACTTTCGCTATTTTCTTACAACTAAACAACTTTAACCCATTGACAAGCATAAGAACAATTGTAGTAAAGCCAAGACTATTACTACTACTACTACTACTACTAATCTCTGTCCGTCCCTTTTCCTTCCTTCCTTTCTTCTTTTTTTTATTTTTTGTTTACATTTCTAGATACAAAATAGTTGTGTGAGAACGGTGAATTTGTTGACACATTTACTAATCTGTTTCAATATTAGTTTTATTTTATTTTATTTATTTAGGTTTAATTTTTTTGCTTCAGGTTTTATTAATTTTTTTAGATTTTAAGTTTCTTTAACTTGGTTGAAGGATTCCAATATGGGTTTTTCATTCTGATATTTCTCACCGGTAGGTTCATGTGCGTTCCTGCTGCTAAATGTCTTTCGTCGGCATTCGATTCGTAGGAAAATCATGTTTAATTTTCATTTTTTTGAACGATTACTCGAAAAAATAGGTAACTTTACACGAATGGGGAGGATTTTTTTTTTTCATGTTTGAGTGATCCGTCCGTTATTTTTCATTTTAATATACTTTCATAGAAATGTTTCTGTTATGTCAAAAAAAAACACTATTTTCTTTACGTCACAAGTGTCACGCTCAGACATGAATTCCATAGGTAATATAACATACTGACCCAACGGGTCACGGGTAGTCTAGTATATATATATATATATATATATATATATATATAATGTATACATTATATAATACAGAGCCGATGTATGCAATGCGTTTAGAGAAACAAACAACATCGTCTAGTAACATCTGAAATGAATATTGTGTAGAAATGAAAATGATATTTTTGTTTATGAGAAAATTTCATATAAATGAAATTTTTCTCAAAGATTACATATTTTTTTGATAGAGGGAAGCGAAATGTTAAAATTAAAAACTATTATAATTTAGACGACTTTATGTTCTTTTTCACAAAGCAATAGTTTTATTTGTCAAAAAATGACATTCATCATTTCTACTCGTTATTAATGGATCACCCTCAGTGCTTTCAACTATTTACAGGAATTCTATCTTAGTTATGATTTAAGATCATGAAAATGATTAACATTTTGAATTAATTGAAAATGTCCTTTATTGTACCAGTACAAACATATAATTATTCCTAAAAGCGGATCAACTGCTCCCGAAGAATATAAAGAGATTTGTCGGTAAAATTCTATGTAGCAAATTATATATATATATATATATATATATATATATATATATATATATATATACATATATATATATATATATATATATATATATATATATATATATATATATATATATACCGGATCCCATAAGCGGAGACGTTAACCTTGATATCGTTTAAAAGTCAACAACAAAAACTACGTAAACAGATAAACGATAAAAACTGAGCAGTACATTGTCTATGGCATCATATCGTAATGAATTAGGGCGCTGGATTGAAATACAAAAGATCCGGGGTTCGAATCCCAATAACAGTCAAGCTACGCTGGAGAAGAGTAGAAACACGCGTGCCCGTAGATTACTGTTTTTAAAATAATAAATAAATAAATATATATATATATATTATATTATATTATATTATTCATTATATTCCAAGTGTTATGTATGTATATATAATTGAAAATTTGATAATCGTTCATATTCCAATAAATTTTCAGTCAGTATGAGGTTACTTAATTTGTAAGCTTCAAAATTACCAAATTTTAACCGAAAATTCATATATTGTTATAACAAAATCAAGACAACAAAGATTGGATTTATTGCAAAAGGTAGTGTGACGTCTGAAAGAGAGGCCATTCTTGTGAATATTTTTAAACGATATTAGGTTTGAAATTGTCCGAATAGTCGCGAAACAATTTTAATGGACAATGAAAATACACTACTTGTTGCTATCAATGCAATCTTTGTTATCTTGTTTTATTATATATATATATATATATATATATATATATATATATATATATATATATATATATATATAATGAAACAAACTTTCTTCGTTTCTTGATCTTACCAAAAAAAATTCATTTCACTCTGGAATTACGATTTTCGGTTTGTTTTTCATTTTTATTAATTTATAAACATTTTACAAATATTTTCTTTTGCCTTTTATAATCACCATCATATTATGCAGTTTCATACAATTCTAAAAAACAGCAAATTTTTAGTTTTGCTATATGTATTTTTTATGTTAATGGTGGATGCTCTGACGAACTACATTAATTGTAAAGCTCTAATTTCCTTTTTTTATTTGATTGGGATTAACATATAAATATTAATATTTATATTAGATTGGCCTTTACATTTGCTTTTGTTTAGTAAACTTTTCTTATCTACTGCCTATTTAATATATATATATATATATATATTTATATATATATATATAGAGAGAGAGAGAAAGACAGAGATAGAGAGAGAGAGAGAGAGAGAGAGAGAGAGAGAGAAAATAAAAAGGAACAAACCGTATTATGTGTTCATCAACGTTTCGTCTTTATTTCGAGACTTCCTCTGGATGAATGAGATTAAGAAACAAAAAATACCTATATATATATATATATATATATATATATATATATATATATATATATATATATATATATATATATATATACATCAATAATTATTTTATATCTACAGGCACTAGGCCTTTTGATGCTGCCGTAATCATCAGTTCAGGAAGTGATAATTACTGCTGGTTCACAGATTAAAATCCAGTTACAATGTCACAGTGGCTAATAGTTACGACTCTAAGCCAGCATCAATAAACACAATTAAGTGAAGTTTTACATCTACAAAAGCAAAATTTCGGGCATAACAGTAACGCTGTAAGAAAGTATTCCGGTGACCGGAAGTCGTGAATGTCGGACTGCTAGTTGTCCGCCCTTTTCTATTCCCTAACTTTAATACTCTTAAACGCGCTTATAATTATAAATAGCTTGAAACACTAGTGTCTATAGCTTTCGCAATTTATATATATATATATATATATATATATATATATATATATATATATATATTGCGAAAGCTTGAAACATTAGTGTCTGTAGTTATAAAAATAATTTTTTAAAAAAGGGGCTTCTAATGGGAATATCAATACAAAAAAATGATAGGTATATATATATATATATATATATATACATATATATATATAATTAAAAATGAATGTTTAACTGAATATACAAATTAGCTAGATTTTTTGCTAGTAAATACAATTCCTCGACCCATATATAACAAAGTTGTATTTTCTTTTTAAATAAATAGAAAAAAAGATTTCTAATATGAATATCAACACAAAAAAATATATATATTTCTAGATATAATTTATTCATGCGTATTCATTGCGAAAGCTTGAAACACTAGTGTCAAATATATATATTTGTTTAAACGTTTTTGCCTACCAAACTTATCTGTTAGTTTTGTGTCTACATACATGAAAGTTAATATATAGAGTATTAGAACACATGCTAAACTTTATATTTGGGATTTGGCCTGGGAAAAATGTGCAAAAATGTGAAAATTTAAATAAAATGGAATTTGGCAGGTTAAGATGGAATAATAGCATTACGAACATGCATGCGTAACGTAATAGCTATATATTCGTGTTTTAATTTTTAGCGTTGAAGAACAAAGGGAAAAGTAAATCGTAAGCTAAGCGTCTTGGTTTCGATTCTCGATGGTGGCGCACAAGTCATTTTTTTTGTATATATATATTTTAAATCATTACTATATATTAGGTCCAGTATAATATAAAGTAATAATAAACACAAAATGTGCATTAATCAAAATATCACATTGAAACGTATTTTACGACCAGGCAATATATATATATATATATATATATATATATATATATATATATATATATATATATATATATATATATATATATATCGTCTTCTACATACAGTCCTGGTGTTGTATGACAACTCGTCAGTGCCGCAAGACTAGCACCTCTCCCAAGCCAAGGACTGAACCTAGAACCGTCGTGTTGACAGTCGGGAGTTTGACCACGGAAACGATGCCGCAAATAACCTCACAGAATATCTATTTAAAAGAAACATCCGGCCATATAATATATATATATATATATATATATATATATATATATATATATATATATATATATATATACACACACATGAAAATTATGGAAATAATATATGAATGTAATAGAGAGATGAAAAAGAAAGAAACAAAAATTATATGTTCATCAACGTTCAGTCTTTATTGCAAGATTTCCCCGGTATGATTGATTAGAGGAAAAAAATACAAGTACACTATTTGAAAATATACTTGGGTTTGTAATGCGAAAAAATGTTTCTGTTTTTCTTTTCTTTTTATTTTTGTATTCTAACGACTAATTATTATAGTAAAAATAATTATAAATATATATATATATATATATATATATATATATATATATATATAATATATATATATATATAAAGAGAGAGAGAGAGAGAGAGAGAGAGAGAGAGAGACACACACACACACAGACAGGGAGAGAAAGGTATTATATAGATATACATTGAGAGATGTGTATATTTAGATATAAATAGATGTAGATATAAATAGATAAATATGCATATATATATATATAGATAGATAGATAGATAGATAGATAGATAGATAGATATGTGTATATAGATAGATATCTATGTATCTGTATGCTCTTCGCTTATCTCGGCATTGTTTCCAGTCGTTTTGAGCCTCCACTTGCCACTAGTATTTAACTCAGGAAAGATGTGGTTAGAGATTGCGCAACTCTTGCCACAAGAAAAATTCCACGTGCAGGCACCCTTATAGTGGGTATGTATAGTCTGTCAAGACTGGAGGAAGCTACTATATGTTAATATGTTTAGAAAAAAACGAAGGGGGTGCCTGTAGATGATTCTATCTTACATATAGTTCTCTACGCATACACACCTCTGCCTGGAGCACTCTGGTTAGGGAAATGGTTTCTACTTGAGCATAAAGTAATATTCTTCTGTAAATGGAACTGGTTCCTTAAGGTTATCAGTATTATAAAAACATAAGATTGGAGAAAAAAATCTAATTAAAAGTGATATGCAAGTTAGATTTATTTTTTAAACTAATGTGTAAATGAGATATCATCAACATTATTTGAAAATAACAACCCGCTTACACAAAAAAATAGAAAATAAAAAAGGCGCCGTCTTCTTACTTTCGGAATATTTGGATATGAAAACTGGTGATGGCCTCAAGTGAACGGCGCCAGCTGACCTGAACTGCTGGTTGATTGAAAAGAATCAACCGTGACACAGGATAAAAGGGAGAGACGTATCAACACGAGTTTTCTTGCATGCGGGAGAAAGCTATTATACACACGGATAACGAGATTCACTAATTTCATAATCGCACTTTACCTTTCCGTATTACTTTATGATGTACGTTAAACAAGTGGCCGACATAAGATGATGTAACTAACAATTTAACAAGCAAATGAAATTAGTGTGTTTTCATTTTATTTTAATACTTACCCTCGGGCGATGGCGAGTAAGGAGGAGCCTACGAAAATACACTTTTATTTCTTTATGTATATATATATATATATATATATATATATATATATATATATATATATATATATATATATATATATCATTAGCATCAGCATCATTCTTTTCTTATTCTACAACAATAACCATAGCCAAAATAATAAAAAAAATAACAACAATAATGTATAACAATAATAACAATAACAATAATAATAAAAATAAAAATAACAACAACAATAGTTATAATAATAAAAATAACAATAACGATAATAACAACAATAATGTAAAAAACAACAAAAACAATACTAACAACCACAATAATAAAAATAACAACGATAACAACAATATTGATAATAACTATAATAACAACAATAACAATAATAACAATAATAATAATAATAATAATAATAATAATAATAATACCAATAGTTATAACGATAATAATAATAGCAGTAACGAGAACAAAAATGTGAAAACAACAATAACAATAATAACAACAATAATACAAATACCAAAAATGATAACAATAATAATAACAACAACTATAATAATAATAATACTACTACTAATAATAATAATAATCATAATAATAATAATAATAATAATAATAATAATAATAATAATAATAAACATTAATCGTCGACAGGAAAGCTGCTAAGGGAATAAAACAACCGAAGAGAATTTAAAGTGTATATATATATACTAGCAAAAGTGCCCGTCGTTGACTGGGTTCAAAAACAGTTTACAGAAAATGGACTCTGATTTATGAAAGTATGATAGGTTATGAAAAGGAAGGGTTATAAATTTGGGTTGAATTTGGGAGTATCAAAACCAAAGCAAAATATGATGACAGTAAAAATAAAATAGATAAACCCCATAATTCATTATACCATACCTGTTTACACTGAAACACTTATCACAATATTCTGTGGATCAATATTAAAAAACCCTGTTAAACTTTGTGACATATTTCCATTCTAAGGACGTCAGGGGCGAACGAACACCTCATAATTTTATTATACCATATTTCTTCAAATAAAAACATAATTATCAAAGTATATTTACACAGATAGATATTAAAAGTCTTTATTAAAGTTTGTGCTTATTTCCATTCTATGGAGGCCATGCGCGAACGCAGATCCCACAATTTTATTATACCATCCCTATTTAAGTTAAAACATGCTTATCAAAGTATTCTCATCTGCATTTATATGAAAAAACACGTGTAAGCGTTTTTTCTTTATTTTTAATTTTTTTATTTCCATACTTTGTGGATCAGGCGCGAACGCAGACCCCACAATTTTAATGAACCACTGTTCTGCCAGATCAAACATACCCATTCCTGTGTCTCGATACATCTTCTATGATTATATGTAATCAGTTTTTTAGATAGTCAACCATATAGGAGCCTATTAGTGATCACACACACACACACATTCAGCTTTATATATATATATATATATATATATATATATACAGTACAAAATTTTGTTGAAAATTCAAAGACCTATATTTTCTTTTTATAACCTTCGTTTATTTCCTGGATTTTTTCCATTGCAGCTGTTTCGTTAGTGCGAAGGCAATTTTACGATTTATGTGTCCATAAAAATATCCTGTCCCCTCCAACTTCTTCAGATATTTTTCCATTAGATTTTTACAACAAAAGGTATATTTTTAACATGCTGGACATCGTATTCGGGTAAAAAGACTTCCAAAACAATGCTTCCTCACTTCCGCCATCTTTTCCCTTTTAACCCGTAGTTTCGTATTTTTATTTATGTTTTTATTTATTATTTATTTCGTTTTAATTTCCCCTTTTTCCAATTATCTTATAATTTTATTTCTACATTTATGCGTGTTTATTTTAATATTCCTTTTTTGCTTCGTGTTTGAATTCGTATTTTCACCTGATCACTCTGTTTAGAGGGGAGGTCACTCTCATGGTATCAGTTTTTATATCAAGGATTATCTGCCTTGCACCTTTTATCTTTCCTTATAATATACGTTTAGTTTTTACTACTTTTTTATCATAATCTGCTCTACGTGAAATTAAGTATCTATTTCTGTGCAAACATTCCTGTATTACGTCTAGTCGTTTGTTTAATAATTTTTCTTTTGATATTAATATATGGTAAGATTCTAATATATATAGGTTGCATCTTTTCGATTTGCTCGGTTTATATTTTTCCCCTTTATCAATTGTTGACCATCTTAATTCATATTCAGTTCGATTTTTTCTGTAATTACTTGGTCCATACTGCTAAAGTGGTTGCGTTTTCCTTGTTTTTTTCCGGTTGTTTTCGTTATTACTATTGGTTCTGTTTCTATTTTCGTTATAGTAGTTGTAGTTGTCACTATTGTTATGATCCTTTCTATTGTTGTTTTCATTTTAATCCACATTGTTGTTGTTTTCGTTATTTGTGGTGTTCTTTTCTTTCTCAGTTTCATTTTTAAACGATGCTAGGTGATTACGATATCTGTCCTTAAATCAAGTCCCGGTGCTTCCCAAATATACTTTAGTTTCATTATGTGTTATATATATATATATATATATATATATATATATATATATATATATATATATACATATATAACTAGTAAATAAATAAATAAATAAATAAGCTTATATAATTGTAAGATTATAATAGAAAAACGATTAGTACCCAAATAGCTTATAACACACAAAATAGCTGATGCAACACAAAATAGCTAATAGCACACGAAAAACTGTTAGAACAAAAAATAACTGATAACACACAAAACAGCTGATAGCATACAAAATAACTAGTAGCACATAAAAAGCACACAAAATAGCTTATAACCCACAAAATAATAGGTAGCACACAAAAAGCTGATACCATAAAACATATCTGATATAAAAAAAAGTAGCTGAATTAATACAAAATATCTGATAGCACAAAAAAGCTGATAGCCAACTAAAATTAGCCCCAAAATTAGCTATTAGAGAAAAAAATGGATTTTAGCACACAAAATAACTGATAGCATCCAAATTAACTGATACAAAATAGTTCATAAATACATAATATTTCATAAAATACAAAATAGTTCATAAAATACATAATAGTTCATAAAATACAAAATAGTTCATAAAATACATAATAGTTCATAAAATACAAAATAGTTCATAAAATACAAAATAGTTAATAAAATGCAAAATAGTTTATAACATACAAAATAGTTCATAAAATACATAATAGTTCATAGCATACAAAATAGTTCATTGCATACAAAATAGTTCATTACATACGAAATAGTAAATTACATACAAAATAGTTTATACTCTACAAAATAGTTCATAGCATACAAACTAGTTCATTACATACAAAATAGTTCATATCATACAAAATAGTTCATTACATACAAAATATTTTATTGCATGCAAAATAATCCATTACATACAAAATATTTCAGTACATACAAAATAGTTCATAGCATACAAAATAGTTCATAGCATACAAGATAGTTCATGGCATACAAAATAGTTCATGGCATACAAAATAGTTCATAGCATACAAAATAGTTCATGGCATACAAAATAGTTCATGGCATACAAAATAGTAAATTGCATACAAAATAGTTCATAGCATACAAAATAGTTCATAGCATACAAAATAGTTCATGGCATACAAAATAGTTCATGGCATACAAAATAGTTCATAGCATACAAAATAGTTCATGGCATACAAAATAGTTCATAACATACAAAATAGTTCATAGCATACAAAATAGTTCATGGCATACAAAAATAGTAAATTGCATACAAAATAGTTCATAGCATACAAAATAGTTCATAGCATACAAAATAGTTCATGGCATACAAAATAGTTCATGGCATACAAAATAGTTCATAGCATACAAAATAGTTCATGGCATACAAAATAGTAAATTGCATACAAAATAGTAAATTGCATACAAAATAGTTAATTGCATACAAAACAGTTCATTACGTACAAAATAGTTCATAGCACACAAAATAGCTAGTAGCACACAGAACAGATTATTCCTCAGAAATAACTGTTAGTCCACAAAATAGCTGATACCGTAAAAAATAGCGGACAGCATATAAAATGCTTTTAGCACAAGAAATAGCTGATAGTATACAAAATAGTCAATAGCACACAAAACAGCAGTTTGATTTCTTGTATTTGAACATATACAGTAGAACTCCGGGATACGGTGGCCCTAGGATGCGGTGTTTTTTTTTTTCAGGTTACAATGAGGAATACGATGTTTTTTCGGTATACATGTGTATTATATACTGTACTGTATTTTGATACTAATTTTTAATACTATATTTCGGGAGTCTACTGTATTCAACTAATTGAAACTAATTAAAAATATTCGAATATCAAAATGTTAAATGTTCTGATATGCGATTCGTCTAGTGCAGGGTTTCCCAAATAATAAATAAAGATTATGGCTGGTGCACTGAATGTTTTGGTTTCGATTCTATCTGATGGCATCCAATCATTTTTTTTTTTTTTTTTGCTTTTTGAAATCGTTACTTTATATATATTGGGTACAATATAATAATCAATAAAACAAATGTCTCTCTAATAATAAATACGAAATCTGCATGAATTAAAATATCATATTTAAGCGTATTTTACGACCGGGTAACACCGGGCGATCTGCTTGTTTTATACAAAGTCAAGATATCGCATTAGTTCATCTATTAAATATTAGAAAGTATTATCTACGCTACGCAAACCGAAAATCACGAACAGGAATGCGAACCCTACGAATAGAATTGTTACTTTAATTTTAGGTAAGTCGGTCCGATTGACTGGGTGGCAAGCTTTAACCCAGTGTTTCACAACCTTTTTCGGCAAACGCCCTCTCCCCTACAATACTCGGATACCTACTACCGCATCCTCATTACATGCATCCTTTAATAATGTTAGTAGTATTCGTAGTACATAATTAAAATGAAAATAAATAATAAAGTGTAACGGAACTGAACAACACCGAGGTTACAAAATGGTGTACACAAGAACCACCGCCATTTGAACCTGGAATCCGTCGAGTATAGGAAAAAAAGAAGGGAAGAAAGATATGCAAATCGTGGTACTGTCGCAATTAAAAGGCTGTATATAAGGATGTTTTTTTGTTGTTGTTTTTTTGTTTTTTTGTTTTTTGTGAGAGGGTCGGAATGTAATCGTGATTTTGTGACGCCGACGCGTTGAGAAATCAAGAGAAGGTTGTTTTACGCAATTGAAGTTATTTTATTTATTCATTTATTGTACCTATTTACTATGCCTCCCCACGGGATAGAGTTAGACACCAGGGTCGTTTTTTTACGTGGAGAAAAGGTACAAAGATAAAAATTGTCTCAGTCGTGAAGGATTTCTCCTCCACCGAAAGAGAACAAGAAACAGAAGTGCAGCATCTTGTCCCGAAGGCCTGGTTTTGAAACGTTAGCACGAACGACGTTTTTTTTTTTTTCCTCCAAGTTAAAACATTAATATCAACGCTATATTCATATAGTCTATTCAACAAAATTCTTCATTGTCAATCGAATAGGAACAGTAACAACTATAAATCTAGACACCGCCAAAACTGGGGGGGGGCACAGGTAAGTACTTTTTAACGGACCGTCTTTTTAAAAATCTACTATCTACTAAAAATCAGGTAATTATCCAATCAATACGAAATTTTCAGAGATTATTAAGAGAAGAATGAACTTTATAACAGTGTACTTATTTTTCATAAACGATGTATATATATATATATATATATATATATATATATATATATATATATATATATATATTTGCTTACAAACCCCCCTTGTTTTGAGGGGGTTCCAAATATGCTTAAAATAACATCTGAAACCGACCAAAACATATTGTCTTGTTGTAAGAGACAGGATTATAGATTAAAAAAAAAACTTGTTTGCATACCTTATTTTGATGTCTGAATATCAGAACTTCGATTGTGTTTAATTATTCCGCTTTTGAGTTTTGAAGTGTGAAAT
>NC_136482.1:167484932-167499932 GCF_053919585.1 Euprymna scolopes
CTGCTAAGACTAAACTTATTTCCTTTAATAATTACAAGAAACTTTCTCAACCACTGATGGCCGTGGCTAATGATACACTGCCTGAAAGTACTTCCCTCAAGCGCCTAGGCTGAACATTCACAGCCAACATGAATTGGAACATAAATACATTGAGGTAATTGCCAAGGCTGCTGTGAGGAAAATGGGTTATAGCTACCGTGCCAAAAGGTTACACACACTTGAGAGTATCCTGTATGTCTACAAGGCCACGGTTCGCTCAGGCATGGAGTATTGTTGGTGCAAAAATAATATTTAAAAAAACAACATTATTTTTGCACCAACCTAATATTTCAATGACAAGTGCTCTGACGAACTCCGAGCACTAGTACCCCTTTGTCGACATTCCTCTCGACAAACTCGACAAGCAGCAAAGTCCCAACCCTCACACTGTAGAGATCCCTAGATGCCATAAAACCTACTTGAATAACTTTTCCCTCGTATTGCTGCAGTTTGGAATTCCCTTCCAAGTCCCTGCTTCTCTGACTGTACTATACAGAAATTCAAGTGTAATATAAACACTTGCCCAACTCCCTTATTAGTATCCCTACAAATCTGGTCCAAAATACTTAGTTGACATTCCCTTTGTTGTTCTTAATGCTTCTAGACTAGCTATTGATCAGTTGACGAATATCATCTTGAGTAATTTCTTGCCATGTCTGACACATTAATCCTAAAAGTTTAGGCTTAGAGGATGGCTTTCTTTTTCTTTTTGCAAAAGTTTCAGTCTAATATGCCCGAAAGGTTTTCAATAAGGTTCATATTCGGGGACTGGCTTGGCCATGGAAGTTTATTAATCCCATTTTGTCTGAACCAATGTTGTGTCATCGTAGCAGAATAACAAGGAGCTTCGTCTTCCATAAATAGAGAGTTAACTTGGTTCATTTTACCACTTGAGAATATTGATAAGAGTCATTCATGTAATATTGAAACATATTTAGAAGAATTGATGTTTCTTTCGCATTATACCAGGTCTGAGCAACCATCATTCCAAATTATACCCAATGCCATAACCGAGAAACCTCCATGTTTTAGCGTTGGCTGCAGTCTTTTTAAGTAAAATTCTTGCTGAAAGAGTCTCCAGACCTATACCCTTCCACTCTCGGAGAATTATACAAATCGTGACTCATCAGAGAAAACGACATTGGTCCAAAGGACATAGGTCTCTGTATTATTTCACTAGCCCAATCTTTTCTGTGCTTGATATTGACAGAACAAAGAAGAGGTTTCTTTCTTTACAGCTCTCGCATAGTAGCCCAACTTGTAAAGATACGTGAGAGCTGTTCTGGAACTGACACCAGCTTGTGTTGCAATGTCAGAAGCCTTGCACCGAGGATCCTCTTCAACATTTTTTTCACAAGACACAGGGTTCTTTCAGAGTGCCCAAGGCGACCTGGATGAAGGTTTTGTGCACTTTTTGTCCCCTCTCGTGAATTGTACGATCACTAACAGTAGAAAGAAGTATTGAAACATTTCCTGCTATTTTGCGTTGACTAAACCCACCTTCATATTAACCAACGATTCGTCCTTGCAGAAATTCTGATAGATTAGGTGCTCCTTTGGTTCATAGCATGCTACACTGTTGTTAGATGCAAGTTTAATGAGATGCTCTAAGTTATTTCATCGCTATTCTTATCTGTAAATATAAATAAGCATTTATAAATCTTAGCAAAAGTATTTGTTTTAGTGTCTATTCTTTCCTGTCATGTCTGTGTATACAAGAAATGGACACTCAAGACCGATAATTAGACTCATCGGCATTCATCATTATACAAATGATAAAACAGATGAACAGCGCTGAAGCAATCCTCCTTCCGTAGGAGGAGGTAATGTATGAAGAGGTGACTTCCTAGGACCGAGCGGATCTATACTCTACTCAAGCCTGTGCCAGGTGTGCTGGAAAACCAATGCCACCTCCATTCATACCGTTTGAATCAGGTGACTCTATCGTCTATTGTTGGTATTGGTTTCCTTGATATTTTTCAAGTCAGATTCTTTCTACCGAGGCATCAGGTACTTACAGGAGTGGCCACGTAAAGGTTGCAAACATCCTCAGTGAAATTGATTTTATGGAACCAACTGGATTCAGACTTGGAACACGCAGGTCGTCAGTTCATGTCGTTAACCATTTCACCACCGTCACCTTAGTTCGAGCTTGTATTTATTTGCTTCCCCACTGAGTAAATTAGGCACAAGGCCGTTTTTTAATGTGGGGGAGGGGAAGGGGGAGCTGGTAGTGCTTTCCTGGTATATAGGGTTGCCTCTACATTGACCAGAAACTGATTGCCACAAGGGCTGTGTTTATTTGCTTCCCCACGAGAGCAAATTAGGCATGGGGCCGTTTTTTTTTAATGTGGAGAAGGGGGAGAGAAAAGGGGACCAGCTCCCGAGAGGTTTGAAATGGGAGCTGGATAGTGAGAGTCTCTTGATATATAGGGTTGCCCTTACATGGACCAGAAACTCATTGCCACAAGGGCAATGGTCTTTGCTTGCAGCATCTGCCGGAACAGATACTACACTTTGAGATGCCTTGGCCAGTTCGAGCTAAGAAGTTGTTATGCGGTTGGCAGGAACAACTGATAGCTTGTCTGATCGCGGCCTCTGAATTCCTGGTTGTTTATATAAGGAAGTGGTCAATTGAAAGTGCCTAGAAATTAATGGTGCATCTAACTCTTTGGTTATCGGAAGTAAATAATTTAGTTGTTTTTTTTTATTTGGTTTATAAATGTAGTAAATTCAACATATTCTTATTATTATTTCAAATAATTAGCCAACATATAATAATAATAATTTTGATTTCGTTTGATAACAACTCTCCGACAAGAGATGGAATTAATTCTGAATGGACCACCCTCAAACCTGTCTCCAAACCTGGAGCTTCAAAGATGGACGGTTTTCTTAAGAATATCGATGGTACCAACAATAGCAGAGGACTAAAGACAACCCAAGAATCCATATTTTTTAAATACCGTCCCAAACAACTTGATATAACACCTAGCACATCTTTTACCATTGGGACATCTTATGTTTTAACTCCATGCATGCGCCTTACAACCAACGTCAACGGATCGTAATTGCCACACTTCTGATTTTCCTAATCTATTTATATAATTGTAAATCTCAGATCAGCTCGCTTGAGCGTTTAAACCGTCCATTCAGTTTCTGACTTCCGGTTTCAAAAAAATCGTCTGCTTACCTATTTTATAGCCGCTCTGTCTTAAGTCCGATATCAAAACCCACTGCTGCTATTCAAAGCATACACAAGGTCAACAATATATTTTTAACTTATTTTAACGTGTTTTCCTTACAAATAAATGTAATTTAAGCCCGTTGAGTTAAAAAAAATAATTTAAATATAAATATACAATATATATCTATAATCATATTTATAACCATATTTACTGCTTTTAGTAGCGCTCCTGTGGATTCTGACAATTTTTTTTTTCAGGCCTTACTTAAAAAATATTTTCTTTCAAGGGGAAGGTAGAAACTTGGTTTTAGTAGTGCTTTAGCGTGGTCTCCTTAATTTTAATTAGTGCTTGCAGTAGTGCTTTGGAGGCTTCCTGAGTTTTATTTGTTTCACTCATCACTTCAATGAATGTTTTCTCAAGACAATAAAAGACAATATAATCTCAAAATCAGTTTTTACTTTGAACACTTTTTATCTTTACCGTTTAAGGGCCAACGTGTAAACTAGTATATATATAAAACCGAGAATGTGTGTGAGGGCATAATTAACGAATATATTCAATTAACTTTTAATCTACAGACTTGAAATTTAGTATGTAGGATATTCAGACATATGGAAAACTCTTTCATCCGTTTTCATCCGGAAAAAAATGGCTGTTAAGAGGCGAAATTTAAAAATTGATACGTGGCAGTCATCAGATTTTTATCTGTTTGCTACCTATTTTACGAATGCGCATGCGTGAATAGTTCACATTGCAAATTACTTATGCTAAGAATAATTAGTTTGAAAAAAAACTTTTAAAGTCGTGTCACGCTGGTCTAATGGTTATCGTATTTGACTACTGTCTTTAGGTTTTGGTTTCGATCTCAGTCCAAGTATTTTCTTTTCTTTTCTTTTTACTTACAATAGGTGAACGATTTAGAAAAAAAAAACATAATATTCACATGCATATTTCTCAGTTTTTTTTTTGTATTAATCAAAATTATATCATTGAAGATTTCCAAATGTTCTGTTAGCCGTTGTTAATGAGCCAACTTAGAAAAAAAAAGATGCCATCTATTCGAGTTGACAACCCTCAAAAAATTGCTTTCTCCATCAAGGATAATTAGATATCCTTTTTTTCACAAGGTCAGGCCGGTTGCATTAAAACCCATTCGTTTGTTTCCTTCGAACATAAAGTGTAGAATAAATTCGCGTTCATCCGACGTTGAAATCCACGCTCCTAGTTCCTAAGAAGCAACGCTTTTTATTTCTTCTCTTCTTTATAGCTTTTTCGGTCCTCAGTTTTTTTTTCTACGTTAATATACTGTTCTTTCAGCATGAGTGTCGTAACAGGTAGCAATTATGGTTCTCTTGATGTAACTGTCTTCAGAACTTCCCAACAAATCCCCGAAATAAGTCACAGTTACCTTACCTATCCTCCGAATAGCTTGTTGTGTAGGTAGCAGGTATATTCAGGTGAACAAGAAGTCCATGGCGACTCCATCCGAAGACCGCCATTGGAATTCTGACTGCATGAAGAGCCGGTTGAAGACTGTTCTCTGGGAACCTCCATGCTGAGAAACTCGATAACGGAAAGGTCGACAAAAAAGGGAAGAAACATTTCTTTTTTGTAATGTGGTGGGAAAAAAAATGGGCCGAAGGGCGACACTTCCTGACGTTTGCCTTGGAGTGCTGCCTTTCGGCCCAATTTCTTTTCCGAGAAAAGGAAAATGTTGAAGTAGAAACTACGTAAAAATTGACCGTTTAAAATTATAAAAAGTTCTATTTATATTGTTTAAATATAAAAGAAAAAAAATATAGAAAGTTCTGTTTATATAGTTGAAAATTAAAAATAAAAAGGTTTATATTGTTAAATAGTATAAAAAATCTATTTATAGTTAACATTTTTTATATAAGTTCTGTATATATTGTTTACAAAAAATTGTAAATTCTGATCATTTAAAACTGTTAACTCACCGATATCATTGTTTATATATTGTTGTTATTTATAACTCACCGATATCATTGTTTATATATTGTTGGCATAGTAACATAACGGTGATTACGAAATTATGTTCCTTTGGTATGATAGAGGAATCGAGAGTATTTTGCCACCTAATCTCCAGTTTGATAAATAAAAATTATTATTTGTTTATCGGGCGGACGTTTAGAAAACCGGTCCCCATCTCTAAATTCCACAATTTACTTTTCTTATCTTTTTGCACGTTAATTTCATCGATTACAAAATTGACTTTTGGATTAAAAAAAAAAAAAAAACTTATGACTTTTAATGTCGGGGATCCGTTTTCAGTTATAACGTTCTACTAAATTGAACACGTATTTTGTGACCACCGAGAAAAATATTACGACTCGGTGAGATTAACGTGAAAAAAAAGTGTAAATTGTGATATTTAGAGGTGGGCACAATTTCTTAAACGCTTGCCGTTTATTGTATGACCTTAATAACGGATTCGTAATAAATATTTACTTCCAATATTTTTTTTTTTTTTGTTTAACTTATTTCAAACTGATATAAATTATTACATGCCATGTTGAAATTAATATAAATTCCAACGCATTTCAGGTGAAAATATTAGTGTCATGTCGAAATATTTACAATCATAGGGTGCCTTCGTTGATTAAAGATCTTTTAAACCTACGCATTTCCGGTGAAAACATTATTACCTACTTAAATGTCATGTTGCAATTAGTACGCATCCAAGCGCATTTCAGGTGAAAACATCATTACCTATTGAAGAGTTATGTCAAAATAAATAAAATTATAGAACGGCTTTGTTGATTATGGATCGTTTAAACACACGCATTTCAGGTGAAAACATTATTACCTACTTAAGTGCCGTGTCAAAATATTTACAATCATATGTTCTTTTGTTGATTAGGGATCTTTTAAATATACGCATTTCAGGTGAAAACATTATTACCTACTTACATGTCATGTTGAAATAAGTAAAATCATAAGGTGCTTTTGTGAGTAGGGTTCTTTTAAACTTGCGCATTTCTGGTGAAAACTATATTATCTACTTACTTGTCATGTTGAAATTATTACAAAGCAATTAGTACAATAGTTCTGTAAATACGGAAAACTATTCCTTACATAAACGTGTAATCCAAGATGTCCTTAAATAATAAACAACTTGGGGCCATCAGAACTTACACAAAATCGACCTGACTTAATATCACGTGTGTATGGTGCACATCTAGCTGAACTTTTGAAAAACATTAAAGACAGACATGCACTGGGAATTCTATTTGCAAATGTTTGTTATTAAATTTCAAAAACGAAGGCTACCACACTGCAACATGATCTTATCAGGATAAGATAAGAACAGTTCGTAAAATTGATGCAATTGTGTCGGCAGGGATACCCAAACTTGAAGATTCAGAGCTTTATGATTTAGTTAAGTCTTTTATGGTACCTGGTCCAACCTCAATATAATTGTTTGATTATGTGATCAGATGTTTCTTGCTGATGCGCGCGCGTGTGTGTTTTTCTTTAATTTTTCAACTACCGTGGAATTTCCACGAATTTTGCTAGTGATTATTGTTGTTATTGTTTGTGGTGGTGGTGGTGTTTTTGTGTTGTTTTTTTTTTTTTTTTTTTTTTTGCGTGTGTTGTTGGTGTCCTTGTCGTTAACGATGTGGCTAGAAATATTATTGTTGATATTTCACTTTGCGTTGCCCGCCTCCTGCTTTGTTCTTTAATTACATTTTGATACTGTTCTACGCCCAAGTACGTGATCTTCGACCCGGACGATCCTTCTCGTCTTTCACCGTCCTTCCATCACATCCAACCCCCATTTAAGGTTCTGTTTTTTTTCTTTTTTTTTTTTCTGCGCACGCATCCCAGTCAACTCTCTCCCAACTCACCTCTACCAACCATAACGGTACTGATTGTGTCAATCTAATGGATGTTCCATAATTTATCATGAATAAACCTGTAAGATAAAACTTGGCCGGCGTAAGCCCGACCTGTGTGGCCGCCCGAATCAACGCAGCTCTACCATCTCGGAAAAAGATCCCCTCGCATCCTCTACCGCCATCACTACAACCAAAAAAACTTTCGCTCTTCTATACACAAAAAATGTTTATCTCACAGCTTCTGTTTCTCTATTAATATAGACTTCTATCTCTCTTTCTCCCCCCCTCTCTCTTCCTTCCTCTCTCTCTCTTTTCCTCTCTCTCTCTCTCTCTCTCTCTCCATACATATATATATATTTATATTTACATAGTCACAGCTTTATAAATATAAACCTCTCTCTCTCTCTCTTTCTCTTTCTCTCTCTCTCTCTCTGTATGTCTCTCTCTATATATATATATAGAGAGAGAGGGGGAGAGGGGAGAGAGAGAGGGGGAAGAGAGAGAGATAGAGGTCTATATTTATAAAGCCGTGACCATGTATATATATATATATATATATATATATATATATATATATATCTTTACTTTCCCCTCTTCATTAACTACACACAGATACATACATCCATCCATACATTAACAATTATATCCTACTTTCGGGCAAAAGTGGCGGAACAAATAAGGGATATAGTTTATCTTCTTTTTTTTTTTTGTAGGTTTCCGACTACTTTTTTATTGTATTTGAAAGATTCAAACCCAAAGTTAATTTTCAAAAGGAAAAAAAAATATTTGTACACGTGAAAACAAAATTATAATGAAAAATGTTTTCACGGCGACATTCGGTAGCTGACAAATTCAGCTAAATTTTTAATTTAAATAAATTTATTTTAAAAATCCTTAGTAAAATTAGTAAATTCCTAATATATTGAATTAAAAAATTTAAAAAAACACATCTTGTTTGTATAAAAAGGAACAGCTTAATTAGCCCCCAAACACGTGAGATTCGCTTAAGTGAAAACAAACGACGTCGTCTAAGTGTGGATTCTACAGAAGCCAACATGTCAGAAAGTCAAAAAGCTGTTTAAAAATGACGTCAGGTAGTTAGAGGGAAGTAGGTAGAGCTGATTTTCTTCTTTTTTTTTAGCCGTGCATCTGTACATTCCTATCGTGAACGTTTGTCTAATTTTAACCATTTTTTTAAATTTAATTATGTTTCTGTGTTCCTGCTTTTCAATTATTTTTTTTTCTCAAGATTATATAAAAATTATGTTACGCCGAAAGTTTCACGCTCATTCAAGCAAAGAAAATATTAGAATCTTACGTATAAAAATTACGTGAAATATATTACTTTAAAAAAATGGAGAAATATTTTTTGCAATAATAATTTTTTTTATGTGAAGATATTAGATAATGTGTAATTCAATGATAATATCGTTAGTTCGAGAAATTAATTTTTTCTTTGAGTTATATCGAATTAATTCATTAAGTCATTAATTAATTAAGTCATTAATACGGATTTTAGGGGCTTCTTTCGTAATGTTCCTGAAAAAAATTTTTTTTTCTTTATTTATTGTTATAATTTACGATGCTTTATTTTCATAAAAAACGCAAAAATAAATTTATTCATTTCTTTTTTACTACTGAAAATTTTAACTTAAAAAATAAAAATAATAGATTTCCACTAAGATTCAAATAATGGGTTAATTATATTCGATGATAATTATTTGAAAATACTGAACTTTGCATTAAAATTAATTAATTTCTTGATTATTACTTAATTTTTAAGTAAAGGGAAGGGTAAAAAATTTCATCCATTTTGAGCTATTCATTTTGCACGTACATATACATCTATGAAAAATGTGAGTTACTTTCGCTTACAGCTACACTTGAAATAACTATAATAATTATACGCTTGTTTCTCATAGAGTTTAAAATGATATAAGTATTTTTTAATTAATAAATTAATTGTCTTAATATAATTTAAAGACGAGTATGGATTTATATAAAACTAGATGAGCCCTGTTTTGTGTCTTTTATACCTATCTAGGGCATGGTTTTGGTTCTAGAAAATGTTTAAACATTTAATATCTATTAATGGAATTTAATGGGTCTAATCATTTAGTAATGTAATTTAATAGGTGTACTAATTTAGTAATGTAAATTAATGGGTCTAATCATTTAGTAGTTTAATTGAATGGGTCTAATCATTTACTAATGTGATTTAATTGGTCTAATTATGTAGAAATGTAATTTAATGGGTCTAATCATTTAGTAATGTAAATTAATGGATCTAATCATTTAGTAATGTAATTTAATGGGTCCAATCATTTAGTAATGTAATTTAATGGTCTAATCATTTAGTAATGTAATTTAATGGGCCTAATCATTGTAGATCAAATTTAGTGCAAATCTGAAATATTTACATGTTTAAATGAAATATCCTGGCCATTTTGTGCCTCCTTAAAAAATATCGAACAGAAACTAAAATCTAAGAAATATTTGTTAATTAATGACGACAAAATATTGTTTATTGAAATAATCGAATACAAAAGTATTAATAAAATTATCACAATATATTGCTTATTGGAATAATTTAATACAAACGTATTAATAATTTAATAGAAGCATTGTTTATTGAAATAATTTAATACAAACATATTGTTTATTGAAATAATTTAATACAAACATATTGTTTATTGAAATGATTTAATAGAACATAAGATTTATTGAAATAATTTAATACAAACATATTGTTTATTGAAATAATGTCATATAAACGTATCATTAATAACATGATACAAATGAAGGGTTTGTCTAAAAAATGATGCTTTTTTTTCTTTTTACTTCTTTTTGTAAAACTTTATGTTCTGCAAAACTAAAAACAAAAACAACCCACATTTTCCCCCTTTTCCTTTTTCCCATTTCCTTTTTCTCTTTCTATCTCCCCCACTTCCTGACTGGTTTCCCAGCTTCAAATGTCACAAACATTAATACTATAATCCTTTTCCCTCTCCCATTACAAAACTCATTCATGTTCTGCAGGGCAGTGAACAAAAACGATAAAATCCGCTATAAAACAACCAAACCAAACACTACAAGCTAGTGATAAAAAGCTTAAAGAATAAAACCTTCTACAAAATAACTGGATGCAACATGAATACTATTTACCAAATCACTGGAGTCGACATTAAATAACCAAAAAAGGGGTGATATGCCGTAAACCAAAACAACCAAAAAAAAGTTCAATGAATATGTAATATGATATCAGGACAGTATTCAGGAGTGATTCAACTCTCCGGAAACAGCTTGTGAGTCAATCCCCTACAAAAAAATCCATGACTAAGAACTGTGTATCTGAAATCCCATGTAAATGTGGAAAACTATGCAAAGGTGAAATGTTGTCCACTAAATGTACGGTTAGAACATCGAAAAGCCGTAGTACGTGGAGAAACTGAAAAAAGAAACTCTTTTTTTTTACTTTTGAAATCACGACTCTATAATAATTTACACAAAATCTGAGCAAACTAAAATATCATATTTTACGACTGGCCAAAGCCCCCCCCCCACTCTATATATATCATATGTATAATATAGTAATATATAATATGCAAATAATGAGTGCAAACATTTTTTTAATTTTTATTTATATATATATATATATATATATATATATATATAAATATATATATATATATATATATATATATATATATAAGAGAAAGAAAATTAAAACTGTAAGTTGAACTTTACAATCAAAATTTATTGTTCGACTGAATACTCCAAAAAAACAATTTACAAAGTCCTTATTGCGCGGAGTTTCAAAGAATGCTATTCTTGTTATTTTTCTCATCAGAGGACATAAAGAAATCAGCAAATTATATTTGTAGCAATACTAGAATTTGCTAGATAAGGCATTAAGTGAAATTGCAATTAATTTTAGTTATAAATTGCCAAATAAAAAGTAGAAAAGTGTTGGATATGTAAAAAAAAATATAAAAACAACCCGCGCATCCAACATTTTTTCACTTTTTTATTTGGCAATTTATAACTACAATTAATTGCGGTTTCAGTTCAAGTCGAACAAAAAATTTTGATTGTAAAGTTCAACTTACAGTTTTAATTTTCTTTCTTTTATAATAAGCTCTACTCTCTATTGTGTATTGAACTTTTTTGAATTCGGTTGGGATTAAATTTTTTATATATAAATGCTGTTATTTATATTAGTTTTAAGTTTACCATTGCGTACATCAGGTAAACACTACATCCCTTTGTTTTCATTAATTATATATATATATATATATATATATATATATATCAGAGAGAGAGTGAGAGTAGTAGCAGTAGTAGTAGTAGTAGTAGTAGTAGTAGTAGTAGTAGTAGTAGTAGTAGTAGTGTTGATTAGTAATAATTAGTGAAACTACTAGAAATAAAAATAGGTTTAAGGTTTCTAAAATTTGTACCAGAATTGTCTGCAAGGACCTTTGGCGCAGTGGTTAGCTTACTTAGAAAAAAACAATTTTAAAAACTAACATTCTCCTGAAGGTTGAAGGTTCAATCCTCAATGTGGGCTACCGAAAAATGCAATTAGGAATTACTTAGGGTCTCTATCTAGTCATGGCTGACGGAACAAAAGCATGCTAGCCTCATGAAGTAAATAAAGGGTTCCGCTCGAAATTCTCTTCAAATTCCCGAGTTCCACTAGATACATCTGAAGAAGGTCGGAGGTTACATCGACCAGAACGTTGGGAAACTCACACTCAGAATTAGAACAGTAGTTCCATTAATCCAAATAATACGAACATATTGTTCATTGAAATAATTTAATACAAACGTATTGTTTATTGGAATAGCTTAATATAAAAATATTGTTTATTTGTATAATTTAATTTAAACGTATTCATAATTTAATACAATCTTATAATTTAATAAAAACGTATTTTATTAATTAATTTTGTAACAAGTTATTTTTTTAATAATTTACCAACATAATATGTATTATAGACTGAGCTAATAGGAAGACCCGGCGTTACTCGGGATTGAATTGGAATGAACGAATGATCCACACTTTCAATACTTTCATTGTCATCGAAACCGGTAAAATTTCCCTTTACTCAATTATTGATTTTTACTCTAGTCGGGGACCCCCCCCCCGCGGTGCACCGGAAGTAAGCGTCTTATGCTTATGCTTGTTTCACAATAAATTGTAAGTAGTCTACATTGCACTGTAGAGAACCTGCTGTTAATTTTGTAAAACTATGTTCGCATAATAGCTTGAATTAAAGTTACGTATCACAGTTCAATTTTGCTCTAAACAGAAACATTCATTTTGATCGCACCCCTGTTTTATCAAAGGACATACTGTTGATCGTATACGCCGAGCCATTCTTGTGTGATGATAAAACTCAAATGCACTTGTGATGAAAGGTTGTATCGGGGTGTTAATTTTGATCAAGATCGGACTGTTCCTTCTTTAAATGGATTTTGTTTTTGTTTTTTTGGATTATCGATTTTTGATACTCATCGGCGGCATTCTGACATAAAACTTAAGGATACTCCCAGACACATAAAGTTTATGTGAAATTTCAAAATAATCGTCCCGATTGTTTCGGAGTCTATAATGAATTTTCTCTCTCTCTTTCTCTCTCTCTCTCTCTCTCTCTCTTTCTCTCCCGCACACACACACACACACACACACACACAAACACAATGCCTTCTATATATAAGTAGGGATAATTTGATACGAGCATATCTTTTAAAAAAGTATTTAATCTACATTTATATTTTATTGAAATAATTTAATAAAATAATTTATTACAAAATATATTTTACATAAGTTTATGTTTTATTAAAATAAGTTTATACGAATACAATTCTTTTTTAAAAACGAGTATTATAATTCAGGGGTGCCCATTACGTCGATCGCGATTGACTGGTCGATCGCAGGGACTTTGTGGGTAGATCGCATGATATTGTAAAAAAAAAAAAAAAACTTTCAGTGACAGCAGTCATGTGCTCAGTTTGAGAGTGCTAGCTAGATAAAACAACTCGGCAATTGTCTGTCAGAGTTCTACAAATGCTTTAACAACTTTTGCTTTACTCGAGCCAATCGTGTGCTGCCCTTTAAAAAAAAAAAAAAAAAAAAGATGCTGAAGTTGTTTCACACGCATTGAAAATTGCAACCTGAACTCTTCTGGAGTGAGGGGTGAGATTCTGACACTATATCTGACATTCATGTGATGCAGAGCTCATTGAGAATTAAGGAACTCGGTAAATGTGCTACCTTCTCCACTGCATTATTTAGGTACTTATTTATGTGAGTCAGCATTTCCCAACATGAAGATCATTAAATCCAAATACCGCTTCATCATGACAAATGAGCATCTATAAGTCTGCTTGGGGCTGGCTATTAGCAGCTACTGACCGGACTATGCATCCCTCATTGATTTCATCTAATGCAAGTCATCAGAGTAAGGTAATGACAAAAAATGTACAGAGCTGTACTGTGCAATATGGGCTGATACAATAATGCAAAGTACACCTGCATATACTGTACATATAAACATAATTTACAATGTATTTATAAATGTGTTTTGCAGTTTTAGTAGGTGGTAGATCATTTTGACTTAGTCAAGTTATAAGTAGCTCTCATACTGGAAAAGTGTGTGTACTCTTGCTATAATATAAATCATTACTCTGACCCTTGACGACAAGTCATTAAAAAAATTACATTTACCTTTTCTGTGTCTATTTCGATATAACGCCGACATTTTGTAGGTTTTTACATAACTGAACGCTATATATGTTTTACCTAAACGACATATAATTTCAGTAAATATTGTTCCTCTCTTTCTACGAATATAAATAGAATGTATATATTTTTTTACATGGAAGTCACTACTTATCAAGGCCTGGAAGCCACTAGAGGATAAGGGTTGATAGGTGTACAGTAGTCAATGGAAAAAATAGCGTAGTAAGTAGTGGAAATTTGGTAAATTGTGTTACTTAAGGGGGACGTCTCATCAAGAATTTGTTTACGTTGAACTTGAAAACGACCAACTTGTATTCAACTGGAAAGCAGGCGAACGGAACAGAGTTCCACAAGCGTGCAGTTTTAAGAAAGAAACTTTTTTCATGGAATCTACGTTTAGGTGTAGGTACCTATAGATCAAGAGTGGGGATTTTTTTTTATAGTGGTTATAACTAGACGAGTGTTTTCCGTGAGGGGGGACCGCAGATTAAAACTTAAAACTCAAATAAGCACTTTTCATGAAAATAACGATAAGGCAGAGATAGGCTCGCAACGTCTCTTTTACGGGAAAGAGGTTGTAGGGAAGAGAAAAGGGCATCCTCCACTTGGCTACGAAGTCTATTTTGAAGTCTGTCAATGCAGGATATGTTTTGTTTTTTTCTAGCAGCTCCTGCCCGTATGTGGAAACGAGTGTTTTCCGGGGGGGGGCGAACCACAGATTAGAACTAAAACGAGCACTTTCCATGAAAATAACGATAAAGCAGAGATAGCCTCGCAACGTCTCTTCTGTTTTGAAGTCTGTCAATGCAGGATAGGTTTTTTGCTCGCAGCTCCTGCCCATATGTGGCAACAGTAGTTAAACGTACTGGGCTCTTATATATATTCGTGTGTTTAAGTTTGTGATCAATACTTAATGTCATATTGAATACTCTTAAACACAACACTTCACATTGTCGTTGATAAACACTTCATCAAACTCCACACTAACGTAATGTACTTGCAATAACCCTTATCCCTGAGTGGCTTCCGGGCCTTGATAAGTGGTGATTACTGTGTAAAAAAAAATGCGCAATAAGTATATTTTATTATCACTTATTATTCATTTAATAAGGACTAACAGGGAGACCCGACGTTCTCCGGTGTTGAATAAGGCTCAACGAATATTTCA
>NC_136482.1:167504932-167519932 GCF_053919585.1 Euprymna scolopes
AAATTAAAAATCGGCCTTGTGCCTAATTTGCTCGGTGGGGGAGCAAATAAATACCATCTGTTCCGGCAGATACTGCAAGCAAAGACCATATGTGGGGGCGACCCCACATATAAGACCTTGGTCAATGTAGGGGCAACCCTTCATACCAATTGTCACTATCCAGCTCCCCTACTCCCCGGGGAGTTGGTCCCCATTTCCCCTTCACTCCTCACATTAAAAATCGGCCTTGTGCCTAATTTGCTCGGTGGGGGAGCAAATAAATACTATCTGTTCCGGCAGATACTGCAAGCAAAGACCAGATGTGGGGGCAACCCCACATGCCTGACCTTTAACCAGCTCCCATTTCCCACCTCTCGGGAGCTGGTCCCCTTTTTCCCTTCCCCCTCCCTTCACTCCTCACATTAAAAATTGGCCTTGTGCCTAATTTGCTCGGTGGGGAGCAAATAAACACCATCTGTTCCGGCAGATACTGCAAGCAAAGACCATATGTGGGGGTAACCCCACATATCAGACCTTGGTCAATGTAGGGGCAACCCTTCATACCAATTGTCACTATCCAGCTCCCATATCCCACCCATCGGGAGTTGGTCCCCTTTTCCCTCCCCCTCCCTCTCTCTCTCCACATTAAAAAACGGACTTGTGCCTAATTTGCTCAGTGGGGAAGCAAATAAATACAATCTGTTCCGGCATATACTGCAAGCAAAGACCATATGTGGGGGCGACCCCACATATAAGACCTTGGTCAATGAAGGGGCAACCCTTCATACTAATTGTCACTATCCAGCTCCCCTACTCCCCGGGGAGCTGGTCCCCATTTCTCCTTCACTCCTTACATTAAAAATCGGCCTTGTGCCTAATTTGCTCGATGGGGGAGCAAATAAATACCTTGCCCTTAAATCGTTCATCCGTTTATTTATTTGCAGTTTTCTTAATAACCACGAATTGGATTTTATTTTTTAAATTTGCACAAACATACGTTATAGTGAAAGTAATTTCTACACTCATGGAGGGGGACTCCACATTCTCGGCTTGTTTTATATGGCGGCACATTATTAAGGTCTTTAAATTTTCGCAGCACACCTATCACAATGTATGAATATTTTTATAGTAATAAAGTAGTTTTGGAATAAAATGAAAAATAAAGATCACACAAGGAATTTTTTTTATTCATATAAGTCGTCAGATATTTAGTATTTTTTCATAATCAAATGTTTTCCGGGTTTAAATGTGAATTCTCAATACATAAATAATAGATAAGTAATATCTCAAAAAAAAAAAACTGTTGAAAAACGAGATGGGTATATGGCGTAAAACATCACAGTATTTGCCAACATTGGTAAATTCAAAATATCTATCAATTTAAACAAACGATTTATCATTTTATTTCTTCTATTTTATATTTAAACACCATTGTTATGTAAGTAATAATGTGTATTTATTAATACAAAAAAAATGCTCCCCACTTGATGATCATCTCCGTTCAGTTGACTTTTAGCCAGGACCGAAATATGTCTGCAAATGTGTAGACAAAACTGTTTGAATATAAAATAAAAAGAAAAAGATGTGTGTTTGTCTGTGCATTTATGTGTAAGTATACATGTCAGTGTGTGCGTGCACGCGCTATACGACGTGTAGCTTAGCGTATCTATCTATCCATCAATGTAAGTGTAAAAATATTGGCAAGCGCAATGAAGATATTGATAAATTGTAAACAACCTCTGATCTCCGCATTTCCACAAATAAATTCGTATCAGTTAAATAAATATCCTGCTTGGCGCGACTCCTGTCACCATTCCACGTCCGATTTATTCGACATGACCTTGTTTTTATACGTCGACATTCAAAGCGTGAGGGGACCACCAACAGAGATTTACTTTCGATACATTCTTCAGCGCCCCAAATATTCCGAACGCAGAAAGAACGAGGCAAATTGTAGCAGGAACAGTTCCTTCGTTACGAATATGAATTGAATTCAAGAATGTCAAATATGGTTGCGTTGAATTGGACAGAGTTGGTTCTTGCAGGAAGATCACACTTAGAATTAGAAATCCTCTAAATCTATCCCTCTATAAAAGTGAGAGCCTCTGTGTGCGTGTGTGTGTGTGCGTGTGTGCGTGTGTGTGTGTGTGTGTGTGTGTGTGTGTAAAGACAACTATCAACCTATGTTCTCAACGAATTTTTGATCTACAGACTCCAAATTGGGTATATAGGATATTCAGACACGTGAGAAACTTTTTAATCCGCTTTCGTCTGAAAAAAGGGGTCTGCTAAGGGGTCAAAATTGAAAAATTCATACCTTGGAGTCGTCGGATTTTTTTCCTGTTTGTTAATTGGTTCACGGGTGCGCATGCGGGAATCGTTTACATTATGGTAACTATAAGTTGGTTCGAAAGCATTCCGTAAGGATCATGTCAAGCTGGCCTAATGGTTATCGTACTTGATTCACTGCCTTTAGGTTTCGGTTTCAGCTCGTGTATCCTTTTTTTACTTACAAGAAGTGAACTGTTTAGAGAAAAAAACATAATACTCGTATGACCACGTCTCAGTTTCTTTTTTAATATTGTTTAATGAATTTAACGTTACGTTTAATACCGGACAGTGCCGAGTACATTTTCTAGTCTATCTATATATCTATAAAAGTGAAAATGTCTGTTTGTGTGTGTCTATCTGTCTGTGTGTATACGTTTCCCTACACAATAACTCAATTTTCGGTCTATAGACTCGAGATTTGACATAAGGAGTATTGAGATTTGGGAAAATCTTTTGGATTGATTTTTAGCCAGAAACTTGGCTGTTAAGGGGTCAAAGTCCAACAATTTGAGCTTTAAGAACTCTACCAAACTCCTCCCTCAATTTTTGGTGTAAACTCTTGAAATTTTAGATATAGGTTTTTTAGACATGGATCACACTTTATAATTTGATTTTAGCCCAAAACAATAAATGTTAAGGGGTCAAAATTGGGGTCAAAGTTTTAAAAATTTACCTCTTCAGTCTTTACCAGATTACTCAGCTAATTTTTGGTCTAAACATTTAAAATTATATATAAAAGGTATTCAGACATGCAGCAAGCTTCTTAATCAGTTTTTGGGCGAATGTTTCGCTATCAAGAGTTCAAGGTTGAAAGAGTTGACCTTTGCAGATTCTATCAAACTTCTCCGCCAGTTTTGGGTCTAAACTCTTGAAATTTTAGATGTAGGTTGCTTGGACATGGCTCAAACATTTTAATTTGATTTGAGCCCAAAACGAAAAAGTTTAAGGGGTCAAAATTGGGGTAAATTTTTTTTTTTAATTTGACCTCTGCGGTCCTTACCAACTTTTCTCTGTGGTAATTAAGGATCCGTCGCCTTTGCCGAAAATTTTGCGAAACATACATACATACATACATACATACATGATGATTGCAACGTCTTGTTAGACGAGTGCCACTCCTTCAGACACTTAAAGTCCATGAGCCCAAAAATGACTTCCATCGCCACAGGACCATTTTGATAGACAAATGCCTAAGGGAGTATCTATACACAGATGATGTTACAGAGTCTTAGCTTTGTATGACAGCTAAGTCTCTCTCTCTCGGTTCAAAATGTTGAGATCCAGCAACAAGCAAGAGCAAGATAGCCAGCAACAAGTTAAACTGCAGACCAGCTTAATGCGGGTACTGGTCTCCCGTTTTATGGCTTTTTAAATCAGAGAGTTGCTTCTCCTAGAAAGGTTGCCTTCACCACGGCTTACGGGAGCAATCCACTCCAACACACACATACGTACACACAAACACACACAGTGCTAGTTGGGCGTTGACCTACATATATGCATACATTTAAACAGACAGGTGAGATTTATATCATAGAAGAGAACTTTTACTGATAGTACACATCTGAAACTAGTCCTCTTCGAAGTAATTTTTTCCGGCTGCAATGCACTTGTTGTACCGCTCTAAGAATTTGTACAAGGCCCCATAGAAGTCCTCTTGTGCGAACGTGTCCATGACGCTCGGCACACACTCTTTCATCTACTCAATTGTTTCATAACGACATCCTCGCAGGTTTTCCTTGAGCTTAGGGAATAACCAAAAGTCACCAGGAGCAAGGTCTGGACTATAAAGAGGGCGAGGAACTGTCTTCATGTACATCTTGGTCTTTTTTATCTTTTCTGAGCACCCTTGGGACAAACTTGAGGCAAATTTTTCGCTTCTTCAGTTCTTTGCAAATAACTGACATAAAACTGTGCACTCATTGTCTCTATACACACAACGGTCCTTATCTATGAAATTCTTTATTTGGCCAATCAACTCTGGTGTTTGACTTTTTTACTTCTCCCACACCTCTCATCATTCCTCATAGACTCCCGGCCTTCTTTTTATATATATATATATATATATATATATATATATATATATATATATATATATATATATATGATGCAATTCTCTATCTATATAAAAGCTAAGTACGTCCAAGGATGGAGTACTACTGCCATATCTGGGCAGGAGCTGCTAAAAACAGCCTATCCTCCCTTGACAGAGTACAAAATAGACTTCGTGGCTTAGTGGGGGATGCCCTTTTCTCTTCCCTGCAACCTCTCTCCAACAGAAGAGACGTCGCAAGCCTATTTTTGTTTTATCGTTATTTCCATGGCAGGTACGTACTCGTCTGAACTCCAATCTCTGGTCCCCCCTCGCCCATCTTTTACAAAAAACACCCCTCTAACTGAATCCATTGTCAAAAAATTTCCCCACTCTTTATCTATGCCTAAATCAAAACGTAGATTCCATGAACAAAGCTTCTTTCTTAGAACTGCACGCCTGTGGAACTCTGTTCCGTCTGCCTGCTTCCCTCCTGACTACAACTTGGATGTCTTCAAGTCCAACGTAAACAAATTCCTGATAAACCGCCCCCTTAAGTAGACACTTTAAATATCCACACTAACGTACTGTACTTACAATAACCCTTATCCCTGAGTGGTTTCCGGGCCTTGATAAGTGGTGACCACCTTGTAAAAAAAAAATATATATATATATATATGATTTTTTATTTTTCGGCCTACTGTTCTCATCTTAAGTGTTATTCGCATATTTCGGCAGATGTAATCTTCGATGATATATTTCAATGATATTTTGTCGAACTCGGGAACACGTCGTAATTGTATTATTAGTGCTGGCCGTGTAAATTACACTGCATTTTACTCAGTACATTATCCACTACGCAATGGGTTGAAAGTTCAATCCATTGCACTAATAATAAAATTGCGAATTACTTAGGATTTCTACAGTGTCATGACTGAGGGGACGAGAGCAAGCTACCTCCGTGGAATAAAGGATTTCGTTCGAAATTACATGCATATTCCAGAGTTCGATCAGATACAGCCAAAGAAAGTCGGTGGTTACATCGACCGAAACCTTGTGCGAATGACATTGGAGATGAGAGCAATAGTTTCCAATAATCCAACTAATACGGTAGTTTCTTTTTAATCAATAAATGGGTTCTTGATTGGTTCTACCACTCTTCTGGGTTAGAATAGACCTAGTAATCGTGATAATTAAGGTGTGACTCTGCACTCAACGAAGTTAATATGTTCGAGTCTTACCACTGGATGTAGTTTTCTGTCATAACCAGAACGTTTGAGATAAAGTTTGGATAACTGATAGTGTTATGAAATAGGGTAGGCAGAAAAATGTAGAAGTTGCTGGGAAATATCAATTCAGGGTGATTCGTTGGGGTGAACGTGAACACCTTGCGCAAGACGAATTCTATTTAAATCATTTATAGAATTCTTTGAGGTTGGTTTATTCTTATGATAATTGTCTGAGACGCCTCTTTAGGAAGAATGCTGAAGGAGCTGTCCAAGATATTTTAGAAAGCCTGGCTCTTGTGTCGAAATGCTGGCTTTTGCTCCCACTTTCCTACCCTGTGCCACATAATCCCTACGAGAGAGTCTGACAGATACTACTACTACTACTACTACTACTACTACTACTACCACTACTACTACAGGAGAGAGAGAGAGAGAGAGAGAGAGAGAGAGAGTATTGATAATAAAGGTGTAACTTCCATTCCTCAAAGCTTCCACATTTGGGCTACATCACTGGATGTATTTTAAGGTGTTCCCACGACTTCTTCCTACTCAAAAAAAAAAAAAAAAAATACATGAAAAAAACAGATGAGACAAATCAGGTAGTAGACCTTCTAATATAATTTATTGTTCATGGCTTTCACTTAGTCTTGAGAGACAATGGATAACCCTTGTAAGGGTGGCTGCACATGAAATAGTGAAGCAAGGGTTGCGCAATCCTAAACAACAACTAAACAACAACTCACCCGAATCGACACTGCTTGATTCCAGTGGCAAGAAGAAATCCAGGACGACTGGACATAACACTGAGATAAACAGAGAGCGCATACAGCACCTGGTATTTCCAAATGGTCACTCATTTTAGTATTGACCAGACTCAACATTGCTTAACTTCAGTGATCTAATGAGAATGTGTTAAACGTGATAAATTATGCTAATCAATGAGTCATTCTTTTTATCGGTTTTAACTTGGGTTTGGCAAAAGATTATAAATTCATGGTGTTTCCATTATTTTCCAAATAATTTTTTTTTTTTTTTCTGTTTTATTTTTATTTATTTTTTTTTTTTCTTTGTTGCTTATTAATTTCTTAATGAAATTATTCACTATGTCGGAGAATTCCCACGAACCGAATATTTTACTTCATCCTTGACAGGAAAAATTACTGACAAGTTATGGGAAAAGCTTTTTTTGTGTATTCATCAATTTACCTGCTTATGACGGGTACAAAGTCACATATGATGGTAGGAATCAATGTATCAGCACATTGAAAAATTCTTAGCAATATATTAAAAATAGATTCATAGGTAAACTAGTAAGTATATGTGCTGTAAATGTATATTATATTCCTCTTAATTAACTTCGTAGTCTAGTGGGGGGGATGCCTCCTTCTTTTCCCTGCAACCTCTTTCCTACAGAAGAGATGTTGCGAGCCTGTCTCTGTTTTATCGTTATTTTCATGGCAAGTGCTCGTCTGAGCTTCAATCTATGGTTTTTCCTGGCCTGACTTTTACAAAAAACACTCATCTATCTGAAACAACTATCAATAATTTCCCTCGCTCTTTATATGTGCCTAAACCTAAACTTAGATTCCATGAACAAAGTTTATTTCTTAGAACTACACGCCTGGAACTCTCTTCCATTTTCCTGCTTTCCAACTGACTACAATATGGTTGACTTCAAGTTCAACGTGAACAAGTTCTGAATTAGTAATCCAATTTACCCAATTCCCACTAGTAACGATTACTAAGAACCAATTACCCATTGATTACTGTACACGCCTTAACCCTTATCCTCGAGTGGCCACCGGGCCTTGATAAGTAGTGACTTCTTTTGTAAAAAAAAGTCTGTCTGTCTATTCCTGTTTTTCTTGAAAACTACTGGGTCAATCTAATTGATTTTTAATGCATTTTTCTTATCCCAATGTACAGCGAACTAAGTATTATGATATCCGATGCACATTTATAGGGATTACTCATCACAATACCATATTCACTCTATAAGTTTTCTGGGAGATGATCTGGTTGTAATTTTGTATGAACTTTTGTTAAAAGGTGTGGCGATCTAAGTATTATGCTATCTGCTCGATGTACAAATAAAGATTAATATGGATTTATGAAGATTAATAGGATTATTACTAAAACAAAAATGAGTACAAATTTAACCATATTCAACCACAGCTAAGCATAAAGCACTCATTTTGAACCAACTTTTGCCCCTTTTTAAAGTATTTAGTTATGCACGTAAAATATTTTATAAAATTATGATTTGTGTAAATTATTATTTCGAAACTGTTTTTTTTTAATTATAATTTTTAAGCTATGATTTATATATTGCTAGCCTGAATGGAACGTGAAAAAAAAACTTGACGCAAAACCGGAAGTGACGTCGCTTTAAATTAAGACTAGTCAATCGAAAAGAGGGGATGACTTTCGAAAATATCGGCGAAAAAGCGACCGCTTCCTGTAAAAAAGTGCTCACTTGAGGGTGAAGGAATTAAGGTTTTTTGCCAATTTTTCGATATTTGTCGTCCGAAGGATCGAGCTTCAAAACGGTACCGATCTCGTGAAAATCCGTCGGCTCTGTCGAAAGTTATAGGCAGATAGACAGACAGACATACATACATATATACATTTAAACAAACAAGTGCTATTTATATTATAGAAGATGATTTATAAACTATGATTTTTACACAATGCTTTTTAAACTAGGAATATTAAGCTATGAGTTTTAAGCTATGTTTTAAACTAACATTTTTAAACTATCATCTTTAAGCCATGATTTTTGAGTCATGATGTTTGAACCATGATTTTTGAGCTATGATTTTTAAACTATGATTTTAAGCTATTAATTTTTAGCTTTGAATTTTAAGCTATGATTTTAAAGCTATTAATTTTAAGCTATGATTTTTAAGCTATGATTTTTAAGCTATGATTTTTAAACTATGATTTTTAAGCTATGTATTTTAAACTATGAATTTTAAGCTATGATTTTTAAACTATGATTTTAAACTATGATTTTAAACTATGATTTTTAAACTATGATTTTAAACTATGATTTTTAAACTATGATTTTTAAGCTATGATTTTTAAGCTATGATTTTTAAACTATGATTTTTAAGCTATGAATGTTAAACTATGATTTTTAAGCTATGAATTTTAAACTATGAATTTTAAGCTATGATTTTAAAACTATGATTTTTAAACTTTGATTTTTAAGCTATGAATTTTAAGCTATGATTTTTAAGCTATGATTTTTAAACTATGATTTTTACACTATGATTTTTAAGGTATTAATTTTAAACTATGAATTTATTTATTATATTATATCACTTTTATTCACTTAAGCTATTTCATGCTATTTATTCACTATACGCTTATTCATTATGCTCAACTAATATTTTTCAAACTATAAGGTTTTTAAAACCTCGATTAAAGTATACATTAATAATTTACATTAACGTTTAAATTTAAATTTAATTTATTTTAAACTTAAGACTATTCAATCAATTTAAAGTATAGATTTATTGTTTTCCTTAAATTAAAATTATTTATTATTTTTAATCCCAAATTTCATCATCGATAAATAAACAAAATAATAAATTCTTTCAAATGTGCTTGTGTATTTCTGTAACATTATTTTTTAATTAACTGTGCTTTTTTTGTAATAAACCCTTTTTTATAACTTTTTGAATATCTGATTATTGAATAATAGTTCAAATATATTTCTAGTTTTTAAATAATGTAGTTTGAAATTCATTTTAGTTAATTGCCAATACAAGTAAAAGTTTATATTTATTAATTCAATCAAATAATCTAGATTAAAAATGTCTTCTCTTTGTATGTACATCGTCACGTTCTAACCCTATTAGAAAAACAAATGAAGCATTGTAAGTGCACAGGGAAAGAAGCATAAAAAATGATCAAATTCCAGCATTTGCCCCCACTTTAGCCCCCAAATTCTCCAGAGAACGTCAAAATGTGGAACTTATGAATGAGATCAAATTGGTGTTTCTTTCATTCATAAAATCTTGTATAAGTTAAGTCACTACCCATACTATTAGATTTTTTTTTTACTTTTTCTGGAAAAAATTTCGTGTTGATTGAAAAAGTTTTACACTTCCAAAACAAATAATAACACACTTCCAAAAAAATAAATTACACTTCCAAAAAATAATTTACACTTCAGAAAAAATAATTTACACTTCCCAAAAAATAATTTACACTTCCAACAAATAATTTACACTTCCCAAAAAATAATTTACACTTCCCAAAAAATTATTTACACTTCCCAAAAAATAATTTACACTTCCTTCCAAAAAAATAATTTACACTTCCAAAAAATAATGTACACTTCCTTCAAAAAAAAATAATTTACACTTCCAAAAAAAAATTTACACTTCCTTCCAAAAAAATAATTTACACTTCCAAAAAATAATTTACACTTCCAAAAAACTAATTTACACTTCACCAAAAAAATAAGTTTATCATTCTTTGGTCTTTTTATTTATCTTAACATCGCTGTCTATCGGTTACCAGTGCAAAATCTCGGTTCGGCCTGCGGTGTTCAAGTTGTGACAGAGGTTTTGAGTTTCAGAAAGACATCGATGTTCACTTGAAAATAATGTTAAGCCATTCAGAAACTAATATGGGAATGAAAAGTTGCTTTATAACATGCGAACAGATATTTTTATACACACACACACACACACACACACACACACACATATATATATATATATATATATATATATATATATATATATATATATACTTGAATGAGGATTAACGAAAATTTCACACTTTTAAATATTATCATTGCCATCAAAATCGGTTAAATCGCCAAAATTATTTAATAAAATCGACTGATTGCCTGTATTTAGAGACCCAACACTATATATATATATATATATATATATATATATGGATAGATAGATTTTATTTGTTTTTGTTTCCACGATACTTTTTGAATTAATTCAATTATTTATACGAAAGTGCATTTTTACCTACATGCATGTTGGAAATAATTTTCCCTTTTACCAATTTGGTTCCCCCAAATGAGGAGCGGCATATTTTAAAAACAATATATATATGCCGCTCCCCATTTGAGTGGAAAATTATATTTTAAAAACTATATATATATATATATATATATATATATATATATATATATATATATATATATATATAATATAAAGCTGTGTGTGTGTGTGTGTGTCTGTGTGTGTGTGTGTGTGTGTGTGGTCACGAATAGGTTCCTATATGGTTGACTATTTTAAAAAACTGATGACACATAATGATAGAAGATGTATCGAGACACAGGAATGGGTATGTTTGATCTGGCAGAACGGTGGTTCATTAAAATTGTGGGGTCTGCGTTCGCGCCTGGTCCACAAATTATGGAAATAAAAAATTAAAAAAAAAACGTTTACAAGTGTTTTTGATATAGATGTACATAAGAATAATTTGATAAGTATGTTTTAACTTAAATAAGGATGGTATAATAAAATTGTGGGGTCTGCGTTCGCGCCTGGTCTCCATAGAATGGAAATAGGCACAAACTTTAATAAAGACTTTTCATATTTATCTGCGTAAGTATACTTTGATAATTATGTTTAAGTTTGAAGAAATATGGTATAATAAAATTATGGGATGTTCTTTCGCACCTGACCTCCATAGAATGGAAATATGTCACAAAGTTTAACAAGGTTTTTTAATATAGATCCACAGAATATTGTGATAAGTGTTTCAGTGTGGACAGGTATAATATAATAAATTATCGGGGTTGTCTATTTTATTTTTACTTTCATCATATTTTGCTTTGGTTTTGATACCCCCAAATTCGAAGCTCTCTCTTTACAACCATTCCTTTTCATAACTTATCATACTTTCAAAAATCATAGTCCATTTTCTGTAGGCTGTTTTTGAACCCAGTCAACGACGGGTACTTTTGCTAGTATATATATATATATATATATATATATATATATATATATATATATATATATATATATATATATATATATATATAAATTTCTAATCGGTTAAAATAAGGTTCCATACTTTGTTGACATTCTTTGTCATCTGATATATATATTAGGTTGGCAACTAAGTTCTTGCTGTTTTTTAAATCTACAATTTTTAAAAGAAAAATAAGAACTAACAACTATTTAATCAATAATGTGTTTTCCATTCGTCTTCACAACTTTTCCCTAACGTTCAACAAGATTCTCAATGATTTGATTTTGACTCGAAAAATAAAATAGGACAAATAAATTTTCAAAACACGATATATTTACAAAACGAATAACGGAAAGAACTTAGTTGCTAACCTAATATTTAAAAAGGGCATAAATATTAAAATACTTATATTTTATTTTGTATTTTAAGATTTAAAATGAATAATAACGAATTTGCTGAAGGCATTTACCTTTTTATAGAAACTTAGTGTCAACAAGTAGCGTTTTGTTTTTCACGTATTCAGCGTCCCGAATCCAATTTTCGAAAGACGGTCATTCGTTTAGTTTATTTGAATTGTTTTATAAAATTTTGATCGCAAATCAAATTAGCTACAACGTACAAAAAATATCCATAAATTCGTAGTTTTTATATTTTTCAAACAACTGTTCTTATTTTTATATTTCACAACGTTTCAGTTGATGTCACCTTCTGCCTTCTTCGCGTGTATCTTGTGAAACTCGGGAATCTGCACGGAATCTAAAACGTAACCACTTTATTTCGTCCTATTTACTTGCCTCCCCTCGAAGGCAGTTAGACTCAAGGTCGGTTTTTAATGTCGGGAAAATCCAGCTCACCAAAAAGGGACACTCTGGATAGGAAAAAAAAATAAAGATCGTCTCAGCCATGAAGGTTTCTCCTCCACTGACCGAGGACAGAAAAGGTGAAGGATAGTATCAGAACAGATACTACACTGTGATCTTGGTCCTTTATTAAATTAATTACGATAGCATGCTCTCATTCCTTCAACCGTGATTCAGTAAAAGTCCCAAGTAATTTGCAAGTTTATTTTCAGTGTCCTCGGACTTGAAAATGAAGCCTTCAACCTCCAGAAGAGTCAAACTTCTTACAACTTAATTTTACCAAGTACTTTATCCACTAGGCCACGAGTATAACAAAGATGAAAACAAACAATCTAAATAATACAAATAATTAATCCTCATCACAAAAGTTCAGTACCGTGAAATCAACAAAGATTTCATTTAATAGCGATTTTTTTTGTAATAACATAGTATTATGAATAAATTTTCAATTAAATCGTTACGAAGTTTAAATTGCAATGAAATTTTAAAGCTACAAATCGAATAATCGTATAGAATGGTGTTGTTAATCCTTAAGACACGATCACAAACAGTATCTCCTTACGTTCCAAGTGACAACATGCCTCGTTTGGAGTGAAAAGGAATGGAAATAGTGTACATAGAAAAGGGTGCCATTCGTTAATTTAATTTCGTATGACGTCACATCCATTGGAACTGGCCTTTATATCGATGGTCATCGATAAGGGAAGTAGTTAGATGTATAAAATAATTCAAAAAATAAATGAAAATAAAATAATAATAAATAAAGGCGTCAATTGCAACAAACACTTCAATCGTAATATCAGCCGGCTAACAACTTTCCATCCGCCCCTATTTTTTTTTTTTTGGGGGGGGCGGTTTATTTACATTTCGTTAGTTTATATTTCTTCTCATAAAAAGCACGGAAATATTTTTATGAGTGATTATTTGAAACCTGTTTTACAATTAAACAACGGGAAAAAAATCTTGCAACTTTAGTTGATGGTTTGGGATGCCTTCAGTGAAATCTCAATCTCAACTATTATATAAAAACTTAGTCCGTGTACGTGTGAGACTGTGAGTTAGTTCTTTATGGACTCAAAAACGGCTGGGTCGATTTTTATTAAATTTCACACAAAGGTACTTTATGTGCCTGGCAGTGTTCTTAAATAGGTTTTGTATCGGAATGTCTTTGATAAGTATCGATAATCGAAATAATCCGATGAAAGAAACAAGCGATTATGATTAAAGTTAACACCTTACACAGCCTAAAATCATAAGTGCATTTGAAAGGTTTTATTACCACACAAGTCGAAAAGACCAACATATAAAATAAAAAGTTCGTTCTTTGATATGACAAGTAGCGTTCCAAATGAATTTTTTTGCCTGACGCACAATTGCACAATGATATTTTACGTCTTCAATTTAAATAGGCACCGCCAAAAATGGCCGAAAAATCAAGTTGTTGTTGTTTTTTAAAACGAAATTACATTCATTAAAATCCATTATTTCTGAGTAACTTTTTTCCCCCAGAAAGATAAAACCCTGAATTTTATCATATAGAAAACAGAATAATGTAAAACTTTTTCTACTATTTTAATTAAATTTTAAATGTTTAATTTTTCCAAAAAGTTAACAATTGATATTTTTTGTCTTGCACAAAAAACGTACATAAATATTTAAAAAAAAAAAGGTTTTTGAAATAATTAATTAATTTATTTATTTGTTGTCTAAGATTTAGGATGATTTTCTATGAGAATATGCAAAAATATTATAATATAAATACCTGGATTTCAAATAATTCCACTTATTCATATAGGCAACCAGTTACTTCGCGTCAATCTAGAGTCTAGATCGACAATGTTTACGTTTGTAGTTGATAAAAAGCAAACTATGGAAGACCAAACAGGCCAAAAAAACTTATTTTTCAGTGACGAAAATTTCAATGTATTATTAACGCTAAGACTGGCCAGTACCAGATGGGTGACCATTTGTATGAGTTTGGTTTTTAATGTGTATGTGTGTGGGGGCCAGGCTCCCCAAAATGGGGCGGCAATTTAAAGCAGAATAAAAAAAAATTATTTTAGCGCGTTTGGTCCACCGTAGTCGAAAGGCGACAAACGTTTTCTAACAGGATCGAAAAAATGATGCTATTTTTAACACAAGGGGCACAATATTTATCGAATTTTTTTTGTATCGATTCTTCAAAGCATGCCCTGTTTAATAATGGTCATGCATTATTCGGCTCGCTAAAAAAAATTGTTAATTTATTTATCAAAGATTTTAAAATGGCTTTTTTCGTATAAATATTAATTTTTTTTTTTTTTTGCTTAACTTAAATTAATTATTTTACTTAACATATTCACCGAATTTCACACTTCAAAACTCAAAAACGGGATAATTAAACACAATCGAAGTTCTGATATTCAGACGTCAAAATAAGGTATGCAAACAATTTTTTTTTTATCTATAATTCTGTCCCCCTCAAAACAAGGGGGGGGGGTTGTAAGCAAAAAAAAATATATATATATATATATCGTTTATGAAAAATAAGTATACTGTTATAAAGTTCATTCTTCTCTTAATAATCGCTGAAAATTTCGTATTGATCGGATAATTATCTGATTTTTGGTAGATTTTT
>NC_136482.1:167524932-167534932 GCF_053919585.1 Euprymna scolopes
TCACAAAGTGTTGCTATGCTTTAAGCATCACACAGTGTACCCGAACGAACAGTTGGGAATGACAACTACACTATTCACTATGACTACATAATCCCTACTGCTACATATCTTGAAAACTCAGCTGTTAAACCAGATATAGTGATTTGGGACAGAGCAAACAAAAAAGCGACCGTAATAGAGGTCAGTGTACCCAATGATACAGGGCTTAACAGAGTTGAGAGGGAAAAGATAACAAAGTATCAAGGACTTATGTATGATATGAAACGAAATTGGAAATTAAAAGACGTTTCAATTATACCAGTCATCATAGGAGCAACTGGGCTTATCAAAAAGAACTTTAAAAAGTACATAGCAAGCATACCCGGTGAACCAAGTGCAAGTGAAATACAAACGATTGCACTGAAAGGGACGGCTAGAATCATGAAAAGATCTCTTGGTTGGACTCACTAAAATAGGGGTAAATATCAGACATCTGGTTGGATGTTCCATCCCCTAGAAGAAAAATTTTAAGAAAAATGAAAAAAAAATGAGTATATGATGTTCGGGCGGAGAAGATAAAAATGAAGGAAAAAGAAGTGCGGATTATATGGAAAATTGGAACAGGGGGGATGTTATTAAGCTTGAGTTTGATAGAGACTAATGCAGAGGAAACAAAACAACCCTGCATTCCCTCTAGATGAGTTGAGCTTCTTCTTCCAAAGAGAACATTAAATTCCCAAGCTATCCCAGGTCACATCTATATCCGAGTCATGAGAAATAATGGCGTAAGGTTTTTAAAGTTATTGCAATAGGTATCGACGTTCTCTCGTGTACAGCACCTAGTATTTACAAATAGTCGCTCATCTGAAAATGGCCAACCTCAACGTCATTAAACTAGGTAGAGGAGTAACTCCAATCTATGGTCCCCGCTTGTCAAAATTTCACACAAAAAAAACACTCGACTAATTACAACCACTATATATGATTTTCCCCACCCTCTATCTGTGCCTAAATCTAAACGCAGATTCCATGAACAGGGCTTCTTTCTCAGAACTGCCCGCCTTTGGAACACTGTTCCGCTGACATGCTTCCTGGCTAAATACAACACGGTAGTCTTAAAATCTAATGGTAACAAGTTCCTATTCGCTTGTCCTCATAAATAAATTCCATTCAATCTACATCATTAATAACTATTTTATTACCCCCTTACATTTATTAACCCCATCCTCGAGTGGCTTTCTGATGTGTGTTAATTAATTAATTCATTACCCCCCATCCTCGAGTGGCCTTCTGATGTGTGTTAATTAATTAATTAACTCCCATCCTCAAGTGGCCTTATGATGTGTCTTAATTAATTAATTAATTAACTCCCATCCTCAAGTGGCCTTCTGATGTGTGTTAATTAATTAATTAACCCCCATCCTCGAGTGGCCTTCTGATGTGTGTTAATTAATTAATTAACTCCCATCCTCAAGTGGCCTTATGATGTGTCTTAATTAATTAATTAATTAACTCCCATCCTCAAGTGGCCTTCTGATGTGTGTTAATTAATTAATTAACCCCCATCCTCGAGTGGCCTTCTGATGTGTGTTAATTAATTCATTAACTCCCATCCTCAAGTGGCCTTATGATGTGTCTTAATTAATTAATTAATTAACCCCCATCCTCGAGTGGCCTTCTGATGTGTGTTAATTAATTCATTAACTCCCATCCTCAAGTGGCCTTATGATGTGTCTTAATTAATTAATTAATTAACCCCCATCCTCGAGTGGCCTTCTGATGTGTGTTAATTAATTCATTAACTCCCATCCTCAAGTGGCCTTATGATGTGTCTTAATTAATTAATTAATTAACTCCCATCCTCAAGTGGCCTTCTGATGTGTGTTAATTAATTAATTAATTAACTCCCATCCTCAAGTGGTCTTCTGATGTGTGTTACTTAATTAATTAATTAATTAATTAACTCCCATCACCAAGTGGTATTCTGATGTGTGTTAATTAATTAATTTATTAATTAACTCCCATCCTCAAGTGGCCTTATGGTGTGTGTTAATTAATTAATTAATTAACTCCCATCACCAAGTGGTATTCTGATGTGTGTTAATTAATTAATTAATTAACTCCCATCCTCAAATGGCCTTATGATGTGTGTTAATTAATTAATTAATTAACTCCCATCACCAAGTTGTATTCTGATTTGTGTTAATTAATTAATTCATTAACTCCCATCCTCAAGTGGCCTTATGATGTGTGTTAATTAATTAATTAACTCCCATCCTCAAGTGGCCGTCTGATGTGTGTTAATTAATTAATTAATTAACTCTCATCCTCAAGTGGTCTTCTGATGTGTGTTAATTAATTAATACGAGGTGTCTACAATAAGTTTCTGACTTTTTCTTTTTGTAGACGCATTTAAAATTGCCATAGACTCTTGAAAATTCAGTATGTTATTGCTATACATCCTATGAGATGACTGATTAATTTTTATAATTTCAGGTTCAAATGAACAGCTACAGCAGAAATTGCAATACATCCTACTAAATCCTGAGTGTTACAGCTGGTGAATTTCAAAAAATATAGTTTGGACGTAAAGACACTTTAGAAGAACGATATGCAATATTATTCTGTTTTAAACTTGGAAAAAATGCCGCAAAAACATGGAATATTCAGGCTGCTTTTTGGACCATCTTGCATGAATTGAGCGTCGGTTTTTGAGTGGAATAAAAGATCCAAGGAAGGTAGGGAGTCTATGAGGGAGGAGTAAGGAAGTCAGAACGCAAGAGTTGATTGGCCAAATGAAGAATTTCATGGATGGGGACCGCCGTGTATCTACAGAGACAAAAAGTGTACAGTTTGACATCAGTGTGAAATGATTTTTGCAAAGTTTTTTGCCAAGTTTATCCCAAGAGTTCCCAGAGAAGATCACAGACTATTTTATCAAAATGGGCATCAAGTTTTTAACCGGTACTATAGTCCAGACCTTGCGCCTTGTGACTTTTGGTTATTTCCTAAGGTCAAGGAAAATCTTAGATTCTGTGCGTTATGAGAAAATTTTCCCTACTCTTTATCTGTGCCTAAATCCAAATGTAGATTCCATGAGCAGAGATTCTTTCTCAGAAGTGCACGACTGTGGAACTCTCTTTCATCTACATGTTTCGCACCTGACTACAACTTGGATGTCTTCAAGTCCAACATAAACAAATTCCTGACAAACCGCCCCCTTAAGTAAGACACTCTATCTTATCTCCAATACTAATGATTACTACAATACTATCTCATTGATAATTGTACACGTAATAACCCTTATCCCTGAGTGGCCTTCAGGCCTTGATAAGTGGTGACCTCCATGTAAAAAAAAAGATGAAAGAGACTGTGACGGGGGTCATTGACACTCTCACACTAGAGGACTTCCATGGGGCCTTCCAGAAGTAGTTGGAATGGTACAACAAATGCATTGCAGCCGGAGGAGATTACTTTGAAGGGGACTAGCGTTTCATGTGTGTGCTATCAATAAAAGTGTCCAGATTTAAAAAGTCTGGAAACTTATTGAAGGCACCTCTTACATTGAAAAACTTGCGGGACAGATGACTTGAAATTGGGTTTCTTTTCATTTCAAATTTTATCAAAGCAATTATTTTAAACGGTAGGCGATGTCTGCACATCATAAATGAAATTCAAAAAGAATAATTATTGTGCATAATTTAAAAACACTAGAATTCAAATCAAAGAAATGCCGATTTATTTCACATCGTGCGAAACATCCATCAGTCAGCCTTCATCATCTAATCATCGTTTGATCGACTGTACTCTCTGAACGCCCAATTATCGTTTTTAGTAAACATGATGAAACTTGAACATAACTCCACGTATTTTTATTTTTTTAAACTTTAAACTAATGTGTACAGTTATCCGGAAGTTAGTAGGCATTTTAATCGAAAGCAAGCCTTTTTGGTAGTTTATTGGAAGCGCTTTATGATAACTACAACGTTTTGATTACCGTGTTCACAAAAAGGGTGCGTTCTGTATAAAAAACAGAACAATAGAATAGGAAGTAGAAGTCAGCCTTTTATCTGGGTGATTGGCAAATGAAAACATTAATCTGTGGATGAGAATTAAGCTAAACTAAACAACACGTGTATGTATAAAAACACAAGGTAACACATATTCTATACATTTTAGTCCGAAGATTCCCTACGGGAAGCAAACGCGAAAAATAATGTGCAACTCAGCTGTAATATTTTCATATAAGTTATATCTTCTTTTTTATTTTTAAGCAAGAATTTACTTTAATTTCGGTATTGTTCTTATATCAATTAAATCAGAGTCAATATTAATTGATACAGTTAATTAGGCTCAACGATTATCAGTATTATTAATCGAGCATATCTATCTATATATCTATAACAGTGAACGTGGCTGTCTGTGTGTCTGTGTGTCTGTGTGTCTGTGTACATTTCCCTACGCAATTACTCTGTCAATTGTTAGTCTATAGACTCGAAATTTGAAATACCGGGTACTGAGATTTGGGAAAATCGATGTGACGGGTGTCAGCCAAAAATTTGGCTGTTAAGGGGTCAAATTTCAACGATTTGACCTTTAAGAACTCTACCAAACTCCTCCGACAATTTTGGGTCTCGACACTTGAAATTTTAGATATAGGTTCCTTGAACCTGGATCTAACTTAATAAAGTGATTTGAGCCCGAAACTATAAATTTTAAGGGGTCATAATAGGGGTCAAAGTTTTAAAGTTTTAACCATTTTTTTTGTTTTTTTTTTGCTTTTTTTGCACAGCATACACCTCCGATTAAGAGATCAAAGTTCTACGATTTGACCTTTGAGAACTCCTCCTACAATTTGGAGTCTAAACACGTGAAATTTTATATATAGGTTCCATGGACATGGATCTAACTTAATAACTAGATTTGAGCCCTAAACAATAAATGTTAAGGGGTCATAATAGGGGACAAAGTTAAAAAAAAAAAGACGGTTTTTTTATCAGCATACAACTCCAAACACCCGGGCAACGCCGGGCACCCATGCTAGTATATCTATAAAAGTGAGCGTGTCTGTATGTCTATGTGTCTGTCTGTGTGTCTGTCTGTGTGTGTACATTTTTCTACGCAATAACTTTGTCAATTCTTCCTCTTCAGACTCGAAATTTGATATACAGGGTACCGAGATTTGGGAAAATCTTTGTGATCGGCTTTCGGCCAGAAATTTGACTAATAAGGGGTCAAAGTTCAACGATTTGACCTTTGAGAACTCTACCAAACTCCTCCGACAATTTTGGGTCTAGACACTTGAAATTTTAGATATAGGTTTCTTGGACATGGATCTAAGTTAATAACTTGATTTGAGGTACAAACATTAAATGTTAAGGGGTCATAATAGGGGTCAAAGTTTGAAAAAATTGACCGCTTTTTTCTTTTCTTTTTTTTTTTTTTTTTGCTCAACACACACCTCCAAACACACGGGCAACCCGAGATAAAATGCTAGTATATTATAAATTCGCAATAACCAAGACAACTATATATCACAACACGTGTTTTATTATTAACTTTGGTGTTATAGATGTTTCATATCCATTCGGACAAGCTCCAACTGTATTTCGTTAAAAGATAGTTCGGTTGGTTGGTTGTTTTTTGTTTTACGGCATATCAACCTTTTTCAGGTTATTTAATGCCGAATCCAAAGATTTTGAAGAACAATTTTTTAATAGAGTATATTTGGGGTTTTTTCTTTTTAAGTCGGATTCTATTTAGCCCATAGTTGGGACCCTAACAGGTACTACCAGTCCGGGTCAGAGTGGACCTGGGAGCAATGGCAATTAAAGAGTGGCTCCACACTTCCCAAAGCCCACAAGCTGGGGCCTCGCCATCGGATATAGTTTAAGGTCATATCCAGGACCAAAAAGATAGTTTAAAACGGCTAATCTTCCGACACAATATAAATGTAATATATTTTAGTTAACAATTGTCAATATATGTTATTCTGAGTATAATTGAATGCTATTTATCATTGATAAAAATCAGTCTGAAAGTTTATATACACTTTTTATTTTAAGATCTGATGTCTTTATTCGGTTCGGTTCCGATTTTGACAGTCTTTCTTTGTTTTTGTTATTTGTATTGTTATACATATTTTTTTTTTCGAGTGACTGGTTCAATATATGTGGAAATTTGGTGATTAACCCGAATCATTTTTAAAATAAAAACAAATATCAACTCTGTGGCTTAATATTTAGGGATTTAAAAAAAAAAAACATAACGGAATCTGTAATTGTATCGGTATCGAGAATCTAGAAAAAAAAAATCGGTAATTGGATCGAAATCGGTAACAATATAGGAATCGTATCATCACTACCTCCCAAAAAATAAAACAGATTCTTAAATATAGACTCAGAAGAAACCACATCGCATGAAGCAAAAGTCTGAATGATAGGAGCAATAATGAGAGGAGAAGAATGATGAAAATATTAGGTTGGTGCAAAAATAATGTCGTTTTTTTACATATATTTTTAACGTAAAAAACGACATTATTTTTAGAATGAGATTGCAAGAGGAATTGTGGGAGGAGTAAGAGAGAGAGAGAGAGAGAGAGAGATGAACAGTGGACGATTATCAAGGAAGAAATAATATATACATTTACTTCAGAATAGATGACGTCACAAAATGGACCTTCTTTTTAAAACTTGTGAAAAGCATGCTTTATAATTGTGCAACAAGGCTGCTCCCCAAAAAAAAGGTGGGCTCCCGCTAACGTGCTAGAAAATTGCATATTATTAATACATCTCCAGAAAGCAACGATTCGCTCATGCATAGAGTATTGTTGCCATATCTTAGCTATGAATCGTTTTTGTTAAGACATCAGACATCTTTAAATTAAAAGAGTATTAAATCGGAATTGTTTTACAAATATTTATCGCCGATGGCTTCTTAAGAAAAATATACGTGTTTAACAATCTGATGCCTCGGTTCAGTTTCGAAAGACAAAGGATACCCCCTGTAGTAGGGTCAGCCGCGCGTGAAATTGTGAGGTAAGGGTTGTGCAATCCCTAACCACATCTCTCCTGAATCGGCACTGTTTTGAGTTCAGTGGCAAGGAGAAGTCCAGGACGACTGGAAACAATGTCGAGATAAGCGGAGAGCACATACAGCACGTAGAAGTCCCAAATGGTCAGCCATTTAATACTGACCAGGTTCAACGTTGCTTAACCTTGGTGATCCAGCTGGAACCGGTGTGTCAACGTGATTATGTGTTTAACAATATTGTTGCCTTATTAATACATTTCACACCGTTTAGGGAGAAAGAAAGAGAGGGGGAGTAACAGAGGAAGAAGAGAGATTGATAAAGATAGAAACAAAAATACAAGGAAAGAAACACGGAAAGTGAATATATATATATATATATATATATATATATATATATATATATATATATGTATATGTGTGTGTGTGTGTGTGTGTGTGTTGTTGTTGTTGTTTTCAAACGATGAATACGGCTAATATTGGCTTCGCCCCGAAGCTCGTATTTATTTAGAAAGTCGCCCATAATTTGTTTGGACGTATATATGACATTTTTATTAATTTATTATTTTTGAAGCAGTAATCTACGTACACGCGTGTTTCGAGTTCACTAACTCTCATCAGCGTAGCTCGACTGTTTTTAGGGATCGAACTTCAGACTGTTAAGGCGCCGGGCTGTGGTAAACACAGTCTGGAGTTCGATCCCTAAAAACAGTCGAGCTACGCTGATGAGAGTTAGTGAACTCGAAACACGCGTGTACGTAAATTACTGTTTTAAAAATAATAAATAAATATATATATATATATATATATATATATATATATATATATATATATGTTTTTATATTTTGTGTACAGAAAGTTGTTAGTTGAGACGGATCATTGGTACCGTCGGTTTCAAGCCCGATAATAAGGCCCGTTTAAGGTATCCTTATCAAGCTCTCTTCAGCCAATATTCGAAACTGAACCGAGGCATCCGATTGTTAAACACGTATATTTTTCTTAAGAAGCCATCGATGGCTTCTTAAGAAAAATATACGCTGAAGAGAGCTTGATAAGGATACCTTAAACGGGCCTTACTATCGGGCTTGAAACCGACGGTACCAATGATCTATCTCAACTAACAACTTTCTGTACACAAAATATAAATACGCTCTTAAAATTTGGATTTTCCTTTTAATTGAGCACTCTGCTGGAATTCTTTTTCAAAAAAAAAACTAATCATATATATATATATATATATATATATATATATATATATATATATATCGGGCAGGAACTATAAATATGCGTACATTTACAGTGCCTGCCCGGATTGGGTAGGATTTTAATATCCTTTTCACCCACGTATGGTCTATGATCGTTTTGTTCTTCTGCATTTCTCCTTTTGATATCCTGATGATGTCCCTGTGCAATAGGGACGAAACGTTCATTACCAGTTTCTAAATTCTTCGTTTTTTCTTTCTAGAAACAACATAACGTCAACTTGCGCTGGTATTTTTATTTTATTTTTACTCAGCGTCTTTTGGGACACCCTATATATATATATATATATATATATATATATATATATATATATATATATATATATATATATATATATATATATACATATATATATAGGGTGTCCCTATATATATATATATATATATATATATATATATATATATATATATATATATATATATATATAGGGTGTCCCAAAAGAAGCTGACGGATTTAAAATTTGATTAACTTTCTCAATAATCAAGTTATGCTTACCAATTTTCATATGTAGGTAAATAAGCCTCGCAGTGATTTTTTTTAGATATAGTAAGATATCATAGTCTACTTATTCTAATTTTATTTACACAACTTAATCTAGGGTATGGCCCTGTCGGTGGGGCATTAGAATACGCTAACTGCCCCCCTGCAGAGGGTAAAAGTCCCTCAATGGGGGTCCTGAATATGACCTTAAACTATATCCAGTGGTGAGGCCCCAGCTTGTGGGCTTTGGGGAGTGTGGAGTCACCCTTTAATTACCATTGCTCCCAGGTCCACTCTGACCCGGAGTGGCTGTACCTGTTAGGGTCCCAACTATGGGTTAAATAGAAACCGACTTCAAAACAACAAATATATTCTATTAAAAAAAGTTTTCTACAAAATCTTTGGATTCGGCATTAAATAACCTGAAAAGGGTTGATATGCCATAAAACAAAAACAACCAACCAATCTAGGATATATTTTTCACAAAGTCTAATTTTAGTTATGAAGAATTGTGTTACTCAAATGTCCACCATTTTCATTTTCACAGTCTTGTGCTCTCTGCAGGGCATTGTCCAGCACATCACTTAATGTTTCAGGGCTTATAGCCCTAATTTTCTCCTCTATATTGTTATTAAGGGAATTTATTGTGGCTGGTTTTATTGCATTCAGTAGGGAAATTTTTGTGTTGAAGTTTCGTCGAAATTCTCTTTGAGTTTCTGATATTGACTCATTCAACAGAAAATACGATTCTACGATAAGTATCCCCTCCTCGATATTGTAACGACTCAAGATGACCTTGGAAGGGCTACTCTAGAGGATCTGAAAAAAAAAAGAAAAATATAAAAAATTAAGAATTTTATGAATTTTTTTTTTAATCATCAGCTTCTTTTGGGACACCCTATATATATATATATATATATATATATATATATATATATATATATATATATATATATATATATATAGGCTTTCCGACGCTTTAAAACTAAAACCGCTTTTTGTCAGAAAAATAAGAACATCTTGTATATACATATATATATATATATATATATATATATATATATATATATATATATATATATATATATATAGGGGGGACTTTCCAACGCTTTAAAACTATAACCGCTTCTCGTCAGAAAAATAAGAACAGGGGACCATCGAAAAACCGGAAGAAATATGAAGGGTCAATAATAAACTAATAGTCACATGTTTACCCCAAATTGGAATGATTTTCCGTTGTGTTTTCCGA
>NC_136482.1:167539932-167582432 GCF_053919585.1 Euprymna scolopes
TATTATTGTACCTCTTTTGTTAAAACTGCATTTATCTTAGCTAGCAGGGACGCTTGGCATAGCCCGGTCATAAAATACGCTTAAATATGATATTTTAATTTATGCAGATTTCGTATATATTATTATTATAGTCAATTTTCTATCGATCCTTATGCATTATAAAGTTGTGATTTCAAAAAATAATATATATATATATATATATATATATATATATATATATATATATATATATATATATATATGACTTGGGTCCATCAGCTTGAATCGCAACCGAAACCAAAATTAAACGTTGGTCACTCGGAAGAAAAAGGCTGTAAATGTGGCACACAAAATAACGCACACGCTATCGTATTCATATATAGATATAAATAAATATATGTACTTTCATCCAGTCACGCAGAAATTAGTGAGTAAAAAACCTGCCTTTCTCTAGTTCTCAGAAAATATCATTTCAAGTGGTAGAAACAGTTTATACAACAAATAGCAAGTCAGACAACCACCTTAAAATGAATTCAGAAAGGACATATCTGATCTATAATAAAAATATGAATGAAAACTGTTTTTTTTTTAATTTTTTTTTTTTTTTGTGTATTTTTTGAGATAATCAGAAAGACTGATCATAATAATTTATATTACGGTTAGATGTGAACGTCGCATAAGCTATTATGCTATTATGTAATTTCGTATTTTGTTCATTTTTTCTTTTGCTAGGTTTTGCTACTCAAGCTTTTTATTATTATTATTATTATTATTATTATTATTATTATTATTATTATTATTATTAATAATAATTTTTTTTTTTTTTTACATTTTTGTACAAACTTGTCTTCGACAAACATTTTTGCTTTAAACTAAGTGGATATTTCATCCCGAGCAAGATAAGCCGACGGCCATGTTTTCTTCGTCTGCGCAAGAAAAATCTGCAAGGAGATCACGTGATTTTGACACGTGATCCGATAACACTTGAAAAAGGATCTAATTAATTATCAAGCTTTAATTGCTTCCTTACGAAGCTACGCAGACCAAATAAAATGGTAAAGTTCTAGTGATTGGATGGAGTCCTTCCTTATCTCCGTTTTCGTTCCAACTAAGGGCGTACATTGCAATTTTTGTCAAGGAACACAGATGTGGTATAATACGGCTGATGACTTTTTTTGAAATTTTATCTACCTAAAAAATATATATATTTGGAAATGATACGAAATCGACACTTGGCCATTTTTTTTCTTTATGGGATGGGGAGGGTCAATATTTTATACTAAGATAATAAACAAGAACGACAAGCTAATATAAAAGGGTCGTTCCAAAAGTAAGGCCTCCTATTTTTTAACTGAAAACTAAAACGTTGAAGAGCTACGAAGACGAGAGTTCTGGCATTTAAACAAGCGATCTTTGGTGCTCCGGAATTTATCTATTTCTTTTTTCTTTTTTTGCACTTATGCCAGCCTCTTTTGATGTCTCAGCCGTAAAAATCCGGAGTGCGCATTGTCACTTACATCTTTGTCGTTACTCTGAAATCGACGAAACCATCTCCTGACCGTGTTGGCATCAACTGCATCGGCTTCATAAACGTTCAACAGGCACTGGTGAATGTTGATCAGCTAAATTTTTTCTGCATTGAGGAATTTATGACACATCACTACTTCTGACGTACGTCTATAATAGGGATACTTCCTTGAAGTTAGAGTTGCATCAAAGGAAGGTCATGCTGACTGTTTGGTGGTCTGTGATCGGTCTCATCCATTACAGGCGAAACTATTACAGCGATGACGTACTGACAGCAAATGGACGAAATGCATCAGAAACTTCGACAACAACACCCAGTATTAGTCAACAGAAAATAAATAGTATATATATATATATACTTACAATATATATATATATATATATATACTTACAATATATATATATATATATATATATATATACTTACAATATATATATACTTACAATATATATATACATATATACTTACAATATATATATATATATATACTTACAATATATATAGATATATACTTACAATATAATATATATATAATACAATATTTATACATATATATATATATATATATATATATATATATATATATATATATATATATATATAATACTTAGAATATTTATAAACCTGCAATTGAACAGTTCATAATCACGAAATTATTCGGATTATTGATTTCATCTTAGATATTATCCCCACAACATTTTGGCCGTCTTCTCCAGCTACATCTTGTCTTACTCTGGAATACGCTCATAATTTAAAAGGGAATTTTTATTTAACCGACGTTTCTTCAGCCACGATACTTAGGTTCAGTTAGAAATTGCGGGCAGATTTACGAGTATGATATAAAAATTAGAAAGTCCGAAAAGAGGACCCTGAAGAATAATTAAATCGATCGAAACCTTATGTGGCTAACATGCAAGGTGATGTTAGTAGTCCGAATAATCAATATAATCGAAATTTGGAATTCTCATCTAACCAAAAAAAAAAAAAAAAAATCCGAAACAGAATAATGACTATTTAAAAACAGGTATTATTTGGCATTATGTTCAGGTGTATATTGTTTGTACAATGCAACCTTTTTTCTAGAATTTTCCCTCTCATTTTTTCTTGTTTTTCTGCAGATATTTATTTACTTATGCATTCACTTTAATTAGCCTAACCTTTCAAACATACCGTTTTGCCAAAACTGCTTTTTAATGTTATGACTTGTTAGATATGGTCGATGAAAGGTCAGACATTTTGGTGCTTTACTTTTTATATTCATGCGCAACATCTAATCAGGTCCGTAGTAGCCTGATCATCACATGTCTATAATTAATAATAAAAGAAAAAAAAACATTTGCGTCCTATAGTGTTTTAATAGATAGACATTTTTTTAATCTATTACTTTATGGGTGCCTGTCTTTAACCTCATTTAGGCACGGCCAAAACGAGCATTTGCCATGAAAATAACGATAGAGTAGAGATATGCTCGCAACATCTCGTCTGTGGGAAAGAGGTTGAAATTAAGAGAAAAGAACATCACCTACTAGGTTTTGAAGCCGGTTTTGAACTCCATCAAGGCAAGATAGGGTGCACCGACCAGCCCCTGCCCAGATGTATCATCAGTATTCTAGTGGCTCTTATGCAGAAATAGAATTGCATCGGAACCGAGATACCTACTGGAGCGGCAAAATGATTCAACCAATTTCCCAGCTATTTTGGCAACAGATTTGATGTATGTGTTCCATTTCAGATCAGGAGTGAAAGCCAGTCCCAGAAGCTTGTCAAGACAAAGTGCTTCTCTAAGACGAAAGCCATTCATTTCAACTGAGACTAGATAGAGGTCAGAGCGATTATTAGAGAAAAGAGAAAAGCTTGATTTTAGATGCATTAAAATTAACCAGCCACCTTTTTGCTCCATTGCACCACGTGCTCAAGATCAAGAAGAGAGAGAATCAGAAAAATCTTGATCAATGTCGGCTATTGTAGTATTGACATAGATTATAGCGTCGTTTCAAAAATAAAGGAAAAAAGATAACACGCACTTTGAAAACATTCAGATTAGAATTGTAAAAATTCTAGAGATTAGAGTTGAAAAAAATTATTTTATAGGTGGGGGGATGTGTAAGGACTGTAGGCTAACCTCAAAGCCATCCAGCTCTCCAAACTTGTCTTTGCTTTTCCTGGTGCTGTATGGCTTGGTATTGTTCTGTTGCATCAAAGCGCGTTTTCGGTTGATCAGAGCCGAGTACTTTTGTTTCAACTTTTCACAGACCCGCTCCAGTTGCTTACAGTATAGTACGACCATTCATAATTCACTCAAAATTCACGATTTCTTCAAGGTTCCACCAAACGCACAACATGGCGCTTGCCCTTTCTGAAAAAGCAGTAGTCGGTAGGTGAGATGCTGGAGAGTATCGTGGACGAGGCAGAGTTTCGTAGCTCAATTCGCGTGTCTTGATTGCGTTGGACCAGACAGACCCATCTCTCGATCGATGTCACAATGCGCTTCCCAAAACGCTCGTCTAATGGATTGCTGAGCAATTGACAGCAAATTCCAATTCGTCTGTTGGTTTGTGCTTCGGTGAGTTCGTGCGGATCCTGTAGGTGGTTTTTGTTAACAAAGTCAAGTTGCTCCAAGTGTCAGTGAATTGTTAATTTGTCAACTCCAAGCTCATCAGTCAATTCTCGGGTGTTCGATGAAGGCGCAATGTCCAAATCGGTTTGCAATTCTCCACCGTCCAACTTTAACGGCGGTCCCAAACGAGGCTTACCGCCAAGACTTATGTGGCCAGAATTGAAACGCTTGAACCACTTTGAGATCGCTGCATGTGTAATTGTGCCTTCATATTCGGCAGCACAAACTTTTTCCGCAGCTTTCCTGGTTGTAAGACCTCGATTCCAGCAGTAACGAATCAAAACTTACAGCTCATTTTATCAATTGCCATCTGGAACAGAAAAGTGAACAGCAATATAACAATATGATCACAAAAAAAAACAATCAAAAATTGAATAAAAATTTAATTTTTCGCAAGTGTTAACGAGCTTTTTGGGATAATCTAATAGTGAACTGCTTTTGTCATCATAACAACAACGCTAACCTTAATTTAACATAATTGATTCATTACATCAAACTAAAATATGAATTCAAGTTTGTCTATAGGATGACTGAAAAGGCCTTCAAATGAGGGAGAAATTGCACTTTTTCACTAATATGTAAAAACAAATTTATTACTCATTTTTCTGTAATCCTATTACGAGTTGTAATCTCTGATTACTTGTTATTCTAAATTAGCTATGACTGAGTAAATGGTCTTAATTCACATAATATGTTACTTATTCCCACCTTATGTAGTTCGTACGTTACGCTCTAAAAAAGACTAAATACTAGTTTTGAAGGTCAAACTGTTTTTAAAAAATGCCAAATTCAAGAGTTACTTCCCTTTGATGTGACCTTGTTTTCGAACATCATTATAATAATATTATTGTTGTAATGATATGAGAAAACACTTCGTAGTAATTTCGAAGTGCAGAGGTTCTTCATCGACGAAAGAAGTCAGCGAAAACCTTTTTTTTTTAAGAAAGGGAACACTCGAAAAATAATGGTCAATTAAGATTGTCTGCCAAGATGTGGTGGACTGAAGGAGTAAATTAAATATTGTTCCTTAAAATGTAATTTTATTTGTATTGACCTAGGTAGCTGTTAATGTTACTTTCTTAGTAGTTATTATTATTTATTAATTTGTCGTATTTAGGTCAGTTTTGTATGAGAAATGCAATGGAATCTATTTTCATAAAAATGCTAATAAACTCGTATATGCTGCATTTTCTCTCAAAAAGGTATTCTTTGCACTATTCAGGAAAATATAAGCTTCATAAAAAAACATATTTGTTGAATGAACATATTTCTAATTCTGTGGAATTTCCACGGGTCTTTCTAGTATAAATATTTTACTATGTTTGTGCGAAGTTTTAAAATTAATTTTTAATAATACTAGCGGGGGAGGGGCTTTGTCCGAGCGTAAAATACGTTTAAATATTATATTTTAATTTGACCAGATTTCGTATATATTATCATAGAGTCGTGATTTCAAAAGTAAAAAAGTATTTAGGTGCCATCAGCTAGAATCGAAACTGGATCTGTAGCATTCAAAGCTGGTGACATTACCATTATACCAACGTCACACGCATATAAATCGATCAAAAATTAAAAAATAAACTAAGCGAAATGTATAAAATGTTTAACGATTTTCTCAATTTGGACACATTTTTGACTCTTTTAAAAACAATTTTGATCAGCTAAAAGCCCATAAAAGAACGGCCCGTAAAAAATCCAATCATTTGAGGGCCCTAGCACCACTGTGCAATTTTTAGTTTCGGGGGAGATACTTTGAAAATATGGAGACAGACTGACAGACGGACAGACCGAAAGACAGACATATAGCCGTTTATATATAAGACGATATGTTATTAGCTATGTTACCCTTTGGCACTTTTGCTGTAAGGGGGAGTGAACCAGATGATCTAACGTTTCCTATTGTTTTGCTTGATGTGATTTGGTTTGGCTTTCTTATATTTATTTGGTGATCCATGATAACTTACCTCCTGAAGAGAATTGGCGATAATTTTTTATTATAATTATTATACAGATGCTGAAAATGAACCACGAAAATAGATCACACATGGTTTACTTCTTTCATTTGTTTATGAGACTCTACTATCCTTGCTAATATTTTTTCTCATATGTGATTGAGTTGTTTTTTTAGGCGGGCATATGTTTTAATCTTTATATTTTTATTCTTCGTCGACGAGTCTTTTTTTTTTCTTTATGTTTTGTTGTGTTGTTCGGTTGAAAGTCATTCATTAATAAATCAAATATCACCTTATTTATAAGGATTTCTCCAAATAGTATTGATAAAATCCGCTCGAACAACATTACTCTAAATTATTTGTCTTCTTTTCTAATACACATATTCATCATCTAATAATGGCTACGCGTCATTTTCATTTCTTTCCATGAGATTAGAATCAAGTCATAAAAACAGGATAAAAAAATGAAGGCCACGAACCTGCCGCACAAAAAGGCCCGACATCCTTTTTAAAATAATAAGGGAGTAAAATTTCCGCAGTTTCACATGTGATCATCAAAACTCCATTATTAAATCTCGATAAAGTTATATCCATTTTAATACAACGTCCACAAATTTGTTATACATTTCCAATGATTTTATAATAATTTTGTTGCATACAAACGTGTGTGTGTGTGTGTGTGTGTGTGTGTGTGTGTGTGTGTGTGTGTGTGTGTGTGTGTGTGTGTGTGTGTGTGTGTGTGCCTGCGTCTATGAATGTGTATATATTAATGTGCGTAGAGAGGGAGGGCGGAAAGGAGAGAGAGAGAGTTGAAAAAATTGGGAGAGAGATACGTGTATGTACACATATATAAATATGCGTGTATATAAATATATTTAATATTTAACTGTTTAATTCAATTGCATCTTTTTATAAGGAGAGAGGAAGCATTCCATGTTTATTTCGTGTTTTATTTACCGTCTGATATAATAAAAAAAATAACTTTGCACTTTTGAAACTCAATTTCGATATTATTCAAATTTATGTATTCTCTCTCTCCCTATATATATATATATATATATATATATATATATATATATATATATATATATATATATATGTATATATATATATTATATATCTACATGAGATTTTATGCAAATATCTTTAGTATTTACTTCGACAGTGTTAATTACGTATGTGGAGCTAGGTAGTAAGTTTTGCCACATATATTTTCCAAACATAATATATATATATATATATATATATATATATATAGAGAGAGAGAGAGAGAGAGAGAGAGAGAGAGAGAGAGAGAGAGAGAGAGAGAGATGAAAAATAAAACGATATGAAATATATACATATATATATATGTCTTATATAAAATATATATGCATTATATATATATAAATATATATATGCATATATATATATTATATGTATATATATGTGTGTGTGTGTAGTATAATGAGAATATATTTATAAAAAGTTAAGCTACACAGAGACTTTCATGTTTCATTTCCGTCAATTTACTTAACCTGACGATTCCTAGCGGCTATAAAACACAAATGCCTCTATGTAGCTTTATTGCCATGGATATATTTTTATACTTCTACTCTACTCTACTCATTGGGTATTGTTGAATAAATACTGAAAATCTATGCATAATATGATATATTATAGCACTTTATAAGACTATATACTATATGTAATAATAAATATACTTAATCCCCACGCATATATTGCAAATATATATATATATTATAAATATGTATATATCATAAATATATATACGTATATGCCAGTTGTAATTTATTTTATTTTATTTATTTATTTAATTTATTTATTTATTTATTTATTTATTTATTTATAGCTCTATTGCAATGGTTGAAATGATATGAAAGTTGAAAAACATCGAATATTAAACCTTTTGCAGTATAAATTAAGTCTGATAATAATCGATCTGAACTATATATATATATATATATATATATATATATATATATATATATATATACTAGCATGGATACCCAACGTTGCCAGGGTCGACATGAAGTTCGGTTTCACCACACCTGCTATGCAAAGAATATTGAGCAGTTTTTCATTATTATATGTCAACTCTATCGTTACCCAACAAAAATTTCAAAAATAAAAGAACGAATGGAAACACGAAAAAATGTATATATATATATATATATATATATATATATATATATATATATATATATATATATATATATATATATATAAGAGCAAATAGTTGATAAAACATGTTTAAAAAACACTTTGAAAAAGAGTTAAAAACATATTTAATTTAACTAACTTTCTTGAATTTGCATTTTTTTTATTTTACTGTCATTGGATAATTTACCTTTCACCAGACTATGCATTCACATGAACTCACTTTTTTCTTCGCCATATTCCCTCTGCTTCACTTTTTGTTATCAAGTAAGATTTTTGACTTACTTGCAGTTTCCTCAAATACTTTTGCAAGCAAAATCCGATCCCGCATTTTGCTAAATCCTACCCTCTGGTGAGAAGGAAAGTATTTCTTTGAAACTCCGCGTATTAAGGACCATCCACTTTTTTAGTGTTTTTCTTTTCAAATTATATATGTTTTTTAACTCTTTTTCAAAGTGTTTTTTAACATGTTTTATTAACTATTTGCTCTATCTCCTATTTGGTTTTATCAAGCTCTTACATCAGGTTGAGATTACTTTATAAATATTAATTCTTTAATATTTATAATATACTTTAGTTTTACCATCTTGGATCACTTTGGTAAATTTAATTGCAATTTTGATTATATATATATATATATATATATATATATATATATATATATATATATATATATACATATATATATATATTAATTCATGTGATTAAATGTAGTGTCATTCGTATATATATATATATATATATATATATATATATATACATATATATATGTATATATATGCATATATATATATATATATATATATATACGAATGACACTACATTTAATCACATGAATTAATAGACGAATATATAATTTTATACGTAACCTTTGAGTATTTACTTAAACAGTGCTCAGTACATAGTTAGAGCTAGGTAATAAATTATAAAAATATATATGGAAATTAAGCTACGCAGAATATTCCGCGTTTCATCCATTCTAGGATTCCTCAGGCTTATGCCTGACGAATCCTAGCGTGGATTAAATGCGGAATATTCTATATTCTGTGTATTTAATTGCCATATATATTTTTTTCTAATTTACTATATATATATATATATATATATATATATATATATATATATATATATAAAACTCAAATGACCCTGTAATGATGTATGTAACCCACTTTCCAGTTTACAACATCCGGTTGCGCATGCGTGCAAAACCTTTGCACTTAAATATTAACGTTATTATTTCGAAATTATTATTTAACATGGGAAAAAGGGGTTTAAAATAAACAAAAAACAAAAGAACAATTCGAACGCTGAAATAGTAACGTTATTATTTCGAAATTATTATTTGACATGGGAAGAGTGGAGTTTAAAATAAGTTAAACGTAATACAGAAATGAACGATGTAAAAAAACAGCAGATATATCAACATTTGAATTTAACTATAATAAGTATTATGGTATCTGTTCAGTGCACATTTACCTATAAGTATGGCCAACCATTTATAATTCAGTAATTGTATTTTTTTCAAAAATAATCAATTATAATAAACAGAATGACTCATAGCAATCTATCTGTATTCTTTTTTCATTTTAATATACTTTCATAGAAATTTTTCTGTTATGTCACAAAAAACTATTAACCTTTAGTCATCAAGTCACGCTCATACATAAATTCCATAGCTAATATAACAAACCGACCCAACGGGTCACGGGTAGTCTAGTATGTATGTATGTATGTATGTATGTATGTATGTATGGTCACCGGCGACAAAACTGGTTCCCCCACCAGACTTGTTTGGTGAGGAGGGTGGCTAGTCTCCCTGAAGGATTAAAAACAAGACCTTCCAAAGGGCGAATGAACTCTTTTTCTGGGTCAACGGCCAACTAGCACAGTGTATATTTGTGTGTGTGTGTGTGTGTGTGTGTGTGTGTGTGTGTGTGTGTGTGTGTGTGTGTATTGGGGTGGAGAGGGCTCCCGTAAGCCGTGGTGAAGGCAATCTTTCTAGGAGAAGCAAATCTCTGATTTAAAAAACCATAAAGCGGAAGACCAGTACCCGCATTAAGCTGGTCTGCAGTTTAATCTGTTGCTGGCTATCTTGCTCTTGCTTGTTGCTGGATCTCAACATTTTGAACCGAGAGAGAGACTTAGCTGTCGTACAAAGCTAAGACTCTGTAACATCATCTTTGTATAGATACTCCCTCAGGCATTTGGGTTCATGGATTTTAAATGTCTGAGGGAGTGGCACTCGTCTGACAAGACGTTGCAATCATCATCATGTATGTATGTATGTATGTATGTATGTATGTATGTATAATGGATGCAATAATTATCCGATCCAGAGCAAAAAGTTGGATTCTTTTTGGGACTTAGATATGACATTTATGTAATTGTCTAATTATGTATGATTTTTTGATACGAGATTTGTATTTATCATACAACAATATGTATTAGAATACCACTTTGTTATTGTTTTTGTGTTATGTGTACGTGTGTAATAAAAATAAATAAACTTTTTGCGTCGTATCGGAGACTTATTGTACCCACTCTATATATTACAGGCCGTGTTGTGAATAAGTTGAACTTCTCAAAGATAACTGAAATTTAAAAATTGATTTCTCTTCATATATCATCATTTCATAATCCTTTAATATATTTCAGATTCAAAACTTTTATTACTTTTATATGAAATAAAATATGTGAAATTACATACAATATTCACGTTGATTCATATTTCTATTCATAAACATTAACGTGTCCAGTGTCGTAACCATGTAAATTTATTTATATTGATAACAATACATCTTGCTCTTCGTTTATTGAACACGCTTAATAACCTCGTTAAATTCATTTGTTATCAATCTTAAGTACGTTTAACCTGAGATATATATATATATATATATATATATATATATATATATATATAGCCATCAACAACTGTTTCGTTGTTTCATAACTCATCAGTGCGGCTAAACAGGGTTGAACCCTGTACGATAGTCAAGGCTTCTAATCATTACACTAATCGGCAGCTGGTGTGCGAGTCGTGAATTAACGATGTTTTGATATCGTCCGAAATACCTAAGCGTCCATATATATATATATATATATATATATATATATATAATCGAGATAAGACACTGATTAGAAATCAGACGAAAAATCCTGATAGATATTACTTGAAGTAATACTTTCAGGGCGATCCTAGCTAAAAAGGAGAAGCTCAATATTTAAGAATAGAGCAATATATAAGTTTAGTGGTTATATTTACATTCTGAAAAAAAAACAATATATAGACCAATATTCTGCGTACTCCTTCCGATAATGGACTGCCCAGGTTGTATTAAATTCCCTTTTCCTATAATTATCTCCATATAATTATCATTCACCACTCACAAAATGTTTTCAATGTTTGTGCTAAAAAGCAAAATAAGTGTCTATTCACAGCTGAACGTTTTGCTAACCGCATTTCATTTCATCTGATAATTGAAAATCCATGGATTACGGAAATCAAAATGACCTCTCTATATATTCCTTTTGTCAAACAATGAATTCTTAATTCGAATATATGTGTCTATATGTTTTTTTTCAGAATTTAACTATAACTACTAAACTTATATATATATATATATATATATATATATATATATATATATATATATATATATATTCTTGGAAACTTTTTAACCTTAAAACTATATAAAAATATTTATATAAAAAATGTAATTTTAGTCCTTCATAAGAAAATTAGTTTGTCAGTAAGTCATTCAATCTCCTCTAATTTTCAAGCAAACCTGCTTTCTCAAACTGACAATAGTTTTACGTTAAGGCGATTGTCACTTGGTTACCATGAAACACTGTTTCGAAGATTTTAAAATAGAACAGTATATCAAATCATGACTCCTCCAGTAGTGTTGATCAAACACCACTTCCCCCAATTAAAATAACGAAAAATTTTCCAGATAATGGATCCATTTTTTTGTTCTAAATTATTTAGTAATTTCGACGTGCAGATAAGGACGTTATATTGAATAATGTGTATGTTTATTTATTTATTTATGTTATTGTTAGTTTTACAATTTTTTTGTATCTCTATCCTAGAGTAAAGTTTATCCTGTGAACACAGTTGTTCGCTATTTCTCTCATACAGTTTAATAGATGTTGGGGTTCTTTAAAGTATAGGATAGCAAATTTCTCATGACGGCATAATCTACATGAGTCGTCTCGGTCTCTACATGTGCTTGCTTGTCTTACTATTTTCCATTCGACTACCGGCGAACGTCCGTTTTCCTTGAGTTCCCAGTATTTGTTTGCTAGGGTTGTTTTCATTCGGTGTTTCTTATTATTGAATGTACTTTCGTGGTCATAATATCGAGTTTTAAAATCTAAGGAAGTCATACCTACGTAATATTTCTTGTTATTCGGGTTTTCTTTCGCAAATATTGTGGCCTGGTAAACTCTGCTTTCGGTTAGACATTTATTTTGGAGTGTGCAAAGTGTGCGGTATCTACAGTTCCATTTATCTTGTCCATTATTGGAATTTTTATTTTTATTTCTATCTCTAGTATGGTTGTCTTTGTCTGGAGTTGGTTTATTATTATTATTATTATTATTATTATTATTATTATTATTATTATTATTATTATATATTATTATTATTATTATTAATGTTATTATTATTATTATATATATATTATTATTATTATTATTATTTCTACTAGTTACATATGTGTTCTTTGTGTTAGTTTCCTATATACATATATATATATATATATTATTATTATTATTATTATTATTATTATTATTATTATTATTATATATTATTATTATTATTATTATATTATTATTATTATTATATATTATTATTATTATTATTTCTACTAGTTACATATGTGTTCTTTGTGTTAGTTTCCTATATACATATATATATATATATATATATATATATTATTATTATTATTATTATTATTATTATTATGTGTTACTTTTATATATATATATCATTATTATTATTATTATTATTATTATTATTATTACTTTTACAATATTCCTATCATAAGTAAACCATATAGAAAACTGTGCCTCATTCTTAACAGGAATTCGTCTTGCCAAGTTTCACGTCATTTCGATTATAAGCAGAGAAAGACGCCACATCCGCCGTCTAATAAAACATGCAAATCTTATTGCTGTATTTCCTGTTCAGCGATGTTAAGACCGGGTAATAATTCACCCACTCCGACGTTCCGCGGAAACCACATCCACTCGTGTACATGGTCAGGTGCAAATAGCGTACGAATAAATAATTACATATAATATAGACAAGATATTCTTTGTATTGTCGCTCGATATCCCCTGATATATTATTATACATTACTCAGATGCTAATGACGTTGCAAGCATGAATGATCGCCTTTATTCTTCGCTGAAACAAGGTTAACAGAGACGCAGTGAATAGCAGACTTATTTGGAAATTTGGTATCATTCAAACATGGTAATGTTTGAATATATGGTTAAGTGTTAATTTTACTCATTTAGAACTGATTTAAAGCTTCACCACTCACTCATTTTGCAACCAAACTTCAAACAATTTTTACAGTTTATAGGTCACCTTCTCAGCTATATTTTGAAATAAAAATGTTCAATTTTCGATCATTAAAACAAAAGTTATAATAAAATTACTGGTGTTCAAAAGTTTTCAGAATAAGTAAGGAACGTGAGAGACGGTTTAGCAACTTTTTAAACGTTGACGTTTTAAAGACGATTTCTTCTGATTGGCTGTTGCTTAACATAGCAACTTTTCGTCGTCGATATCTTCATATGAATCATAGTGGGAATGTCGCTCGCATGCCATCTTATTTGTGTTATATAGAAAGAGTTACCAAAAATGATGCTTATTGTCATGCTAGGGCTGATAATCTTTCGCTTAAGAGGTCGCCCATTAACTCTCTTTCTCTTTTTTTGTCTCCCCTGTCTGTTTACTTACTTAATTACGTCTTTTAGTTAATTTTTTATTTAGTTAATTTAAGAAGTTAGTAATTATTTTTTATGGATTGTTGGCAATTTAAATGTAACGTTAACAAATACCTTGCTGTGAAACCTCTCACTTAAGAAACCTTCGATAAATCTGACCATTTAATCACAGTGTCTCAGTAGTAATATGTCTTGTGAAGCAACAAAAAAAATCCAGTTTACGACCCAATCTCCGACAACGCATTAGCATCTACCGGCAGATGACGTAAATAGTCGGTAAATGCAGAAATGATTATGCAATCAAAAGACAAGTTTTAATGAAAGCTTCTGTATCTTCCAGTTGCTTGCGTAAACTCCGGAAGATGCTGACGTGACGTTGCTGGAGATTGAGTTGTAAACTGGATAAGCACCCCTTTTCTCATCAGCTTATCATATACATTCAGGCGTGCTCAATTTATTTATTAACATGATATAATTATGCGACATAGCGAGGACGAGTATATGCGACAAAGGAGAGAGGGCACGCTCGGGAATACGATTACGTTAGAGACGTGGCTGATGTTCGAGAACATGTTCGAGAGGACGATCACGTAAGAAATGTTACAGTTGTAATGAGAAGTTACATTTGGCGGGGAAATAAAGAAATAAATATCGGAGTTAAGTTATTCTTTGCATTAATCTCATTTGCCACGTAGGCTGCATACAACGTGTGCGTCCCGTGTGTAAATGTGTGCTACGTTACAACGATAGTAAAATTCTAAATTTGTTTGTCACCGTTTCAAATTTTAACATCATGACGTCATTTCTAGCAAATTTCTCAAACTTAACGACAAAGACTGTGATGCAATATGTTTTGATTTCGATTCTAGCCGCTGACGCCCAAGTCATATCTTTTTTTCTTTTACTTTTGAAACCACTACTATATATTGGGCGTAATATAATAATCAATAGAATATTGGCTCTATAATAATAAATATGAAATCTTCATACATTAAAATAACATATTTAAGCGTATCTTACGACCGGGCAACGCTGAGCGGCCGTCTAGTAATGACGTAAATTGCCAATCAGTGTTCCTATTTGAATGTATCACAAAGATTTTGCATGTTTTTTTTTTATTAATGTTCAAGAAAGAACATCTTGATTATAACATCAATATCAGAATAATAAACTCCCGACAGAGCGGTTTATTGGGAAATCACTTATTTCTGAAGATTATGAGGTCATGGACACAGGATCTTCAAATATTTTTTTTAAATATTTCTTGTTTTTGTTTTTTTTATTAAGATAATTCAGATATTTTCTCACGCATGTTTATAGTATTTATGTTCATTGAATGTAATGGTTAATCGCTACGGCCATGTTTATTCCCTTGGTGACGTATAAGCGCTGGCCTTTAATGCCGGTATTTGAGGTGTGTCACGAGAAGTCATTATTCAATATGGCGCCCTGTCGACTCATGTCAAGTTGATGTGCGTAAAACAAATCAAAGACTATTGAAAAAAGAACTAGTCAATTCTTTTTATTTGTTCATTTAGGTTATTACTAAATATATGCGCTCTCCGGACGCAATTATTTAAGTTTTTTCCTCTTTTTTCTTCTTTTTTTTTTAAATGGCGCCCATTGATAAGTTTTTAAATGTATCAACGTAACTTTTGACTAATATAAACACACATAAACTTGTATATCTATTAAAATAAAAATGTAAAACTATGTCTGTGACTAACCGATAATCTAAATGATATACTGTTTTCATCGTATCCATGCGTGTTTTCATATATCTCGATTTAATTATAACGTTATATTTAATTTTTATTTAATAAATTAGGTAGTTTTCTTTGTAACGATTTTGCCATTTTTATATATGGGGGAAATATCACCGCCGGTGATTCACCAGTCACGTGACATCGATAAACTACTAAACTTTCACAACATTTGTTTAGGCTGTAGGATGAATTTGTACACATTTTCACAAATAATAAATGACTGCAAAATATCAGTAAACAGTTTTTTATTATGTTTATTTTGTTTTATAGGCAGATTTGTCATTTAGTTGTACAAATATCTTCGAACCATGTAATTACTAAAAGAAACCCTTTCGGTCAAAATCAGTATCTCGTTTAATGTAAACAGAATTTGTTTACAATTATGAAATGAACAAAATGGTTATATTGGAAATGTTTCACAAATTTATAATGGGTAAAATTTAATCAGGTGATTATTAGAAAATGTAATCATGTGATTAAGATTTAGTTTAAATTAACTATGTGTGGTCGCTTTCTTATTAATCATTCTTCGAAAATGGATATTAACAGCAAAGCGACCATTTTGGATCATGCTTTTACTATTCAGGAAATTAAAGAATTTAAATGGAATTCGGCGTATATTTGTTCTGTGATTAATGAGATTCCTATTTCTGTTGCCTAAATTATTTAGAGTGAAATGAGTTTGGGAATTTATATCCAAACATAAATATTATATTTACTTAAAAATAACATTAATACACTAAGTTATCACAAGTTTAATCGTGAAACCACTACTAACTTCTATATCTGCTTACGCTGTATTAGAAACTGAACGACTCCTAAAAAACTTTAAATATTGAATTTTTGGCATTTAAAAAAAAATTGCAGAATCTGGTAGGTGAGTGTCAAATCAATAATAATCTGCTGAAAATATTGAAAACACACACACACACACACACACAAACACACACACACACACACACACACAAAAAAAACCAACATCTCCCAGTCATTCGGGTAATAATTCGGTTTCGTGTTTCCCTTGAGCGTTTCCAATAAAGGGGATCGATTTATTAGAATTTTGTATTCGAAACTGAGCACCCCTAAAAATCTTTATATATTGAATTGTTTGCAATTTGATTAAATTTGTTAGTTTGCAATCACTAATAATCCGCTCAACAAATTGAAAAAAAAGACGAAATTAAAAAGAATGGTACTCTGCAGAATTTGATCCGGATACTCGGAATTTTCCGTCAATTATGGTTAGTGATCGACTGGCAATCACCGGATTAAGCCCAGCGTGGTTCAAATGTTGAAACACAAACGCGACATTTTTTGTTTTGTTTTTTGTATTAAAAAAACATGTGAGTTTTTAATTATTTTTTGGCTGATGGGGTTATTTTTTCTGTTTATTTTTTAACATATTGACAAAAAATTATTTGTAAATTTTCTTGTAAAAAAACATTTCTGTACACAATTAACAGTTTTCATAAAAAGCATTCATCTTTTCTTATAAAAAAAAAACATTTCCTGCCAATTTTCTTTAAAAAAAAAATATGTAAGTTTTCTTGAAAAAAAAACTCACCTAAAAATTTACGGTAAAAAAATCATCTTTTCTTGCTAAAAAAACAACTTTTGTTGAATAAAAAAAAATTGCAAAGTAATTATAAAAGTAAATAAACAATACAAAATGCAACTTTCCTTGAGAAAAATAAATGTATATATATATATATATATATATATATATATATATATATATATATATATATATATATATATATATATATATATATATATAGCAAGTTATAACATATATATGGCGATTAAGCTACACTGAATATTCCGCGTTTCATCCACTCTAGGACTTTTCAGGCTTATGCATAAGCCTGAAATGTCCTAGAGTTAATTAAACGCGGAATATTTAGTGTAGCTTAATCGCCATATATATTTTATAAATTACTAACTAGCTCTACCAACGTATTGAGCACTTTTAATTAATTTTATGTGAGTAAATCAAGTAGTTATATATATATATATTTTCGAATATTCGCTACAATAACCAAGAAGCACCAAAACGTTAACGACTATTTCCATTAATGACATTTTAAAACAATATATTTTCTCCAAAAAAATGTGCGAAAATTTATTTGAATAAAAAAACAACAGCTTGCAAACTATTCTCCTTTTTTAAACTCATTCTACAATACTTTTACATTCTTTTCTTTCTTCCTTCTGAATTATCATTGGTCTCCCACTTACTTTGTTGGTTTACTCTTTAAACAGATTTCTTTTAAATTTTTCTAGCGATTTATTTTTGATAAAACACTATACTTTTATGCAAAAAGAAAATCGGCTACTTTTTTTTAATTTACGAGATTTTCCAGTGGTGCTCACATACATGTCTATAGTAAATTTACACCCTCATGTTTTCCCTTTTGTCAACATCAGAAAGAACGGGCTGTGAACGTGCATTGAATCATTTAAGCGGATATGCTATTTTAATTTAAGATGTTGCGCTTCACAATTCGTAAGGCGTTTACAATAACCATTAATGAGGCCCAAGGACAATTTTTACATTTGTGTGACTTACATCTATATCCTGATTGCTTCTCCAATGAAAAGTATATGTTGCGTGTTCTAAAATCGAAAAATCAGACAATCTCTACATCTGCACAGAAATAGGAACACCGCAAATAAACGTTTGAGAAAATAAACGTACAATTGGCTTTTTGTTTTGTTTTTGTATTCCATTTAACAAACTGAGCGACAGCAAGGTGTGGTCAGGTACAGCTAGTATATATATATATATATATATATATATATATATATATATATATATATTTCTTTTTTTACATGGTGTTCACCACTTATTAAGGCCAGGAAGCTATTCGGGGATAAGGGTTATTACGTGTACAGTAATCATTGGGATAGTATCGTGGTACTAGTTAGTATTGGAGATTTGATGAAGTGTCTTACTTAAGGTGGCGATTCATCAGGAATTTGTTTATGTTGGACTTGAAGACATCCAAGTTGTAGTCAGATGGTAAACAGGCAAACGGAAGAGAATTCCACAGGCGTGCACTTCTAAGAAAGGAGCTTTGTTCATGGAATCTACGTTTTGATTTAGGCAGAGATAAAGAGTGGGGAAAATTACTGACAGTGGTTTCAGCTAGACGGGCGTTTTTTGTGAAAGATTAGATATATAGATAGAGAGAGAGGGGGGTTGTACGTGTGATTTCTTTCCCTATGGAACTGTTTCTAAAGAGTCAAACATGTTGCTATGTTTAGCACCTAGACTGAAAAATTAAAAAGCTGGCATGAACCAATGCATGCATTTTGACATCAAAAACTCCATTTGGATTATATCAGGTTGACAAGAAAGCGCTATTTACCTTTTAAATTCAGATGAACATATCATATTGATCGAAATAAGCACCATCAGAATCAACATACTTTTGCAAAACGCTAAACAAGTTTATTTACGACAGTATTGTAAAAAAAATCTTGCGTTCTGGTGGCCATGAAGTTGCTGAAGGCGTTTATGATATCGCTTAGGTTTTTGGAGCATTTCTCAGGCAGTAAATTGTCGAGATGCTTGGAAAAGTGGTAGAAAACTAGAAAAACAAATGACTATGATTGAAACATTTCATAGCTGTAAAAAAAGTGCCAAAAATAGGCTCTGGATGATGGATGATCCCCTTTATGTATGACCATAAGGGCAAATGTAACGAAGCCTACTACAAAATACAGGTCATTACCTTTCCAACAAGTCTTCATTTGTTAAATTCTAGTCAATAGTTGCTGAGATTTCGGGCTTATAAAATTGCCAAAAAAGTTGGTATATATATATATATATATATATATATATATATATATATATATATATATATATGTATGTATATATACTTACTGGTAACCAAATTGAATATTGAAATGCTCAGGCTTTTTGAAAATTATAATAATATTCAATGGTTAAAATTTTATGACAATTGATAAAAAAAGAACCTATATTTTCACACTAATAAAATATGCCCAAATTTGCCTACATTCGTATGCATAGTTTCCTCCTGGCAGACAGCTTCAGTTTTACTGCTTGCCTTGCCAGACCACTAATATATATATATATATATATATACATATATATATATATATATATATATATATATATATATATATACGAGCAAACAGTTAAAAAAAAACATGTTAAAAAACACTTGGAAAAATAGTTAAAAACATATTTAATCTGAAAAGGAAACACTTGATAAATGGATAGTCCTTATTCCGCGGAATTTCGAAGAAATACTTTCCTTCTAATCAGAGGGTAGGAATTAACAAAATGCAGGATCGGATTTTGCATGCAAAAGTATTTGGTGAAACAAGTAAGTCAAAGATCTTACTTGATAACAATATATATATATATATATATATATATATATATATATATATATATATATATATATGATTACAATTACTGTAATTATTTTTAATATCTACAGATAGATACTAGTGTTTCATCCTTTCGGAAATCATCAATATATGCATATATGCATATATTAAGATCCGATCCCTAGTATATATATACATATAAATATATATATATATATATATATATATATATATATATATATATATATATATAGTAACCCATTACAGTTCAGTACAGCTAAACTAACATTTTTCCTTAGTTAGACTTACAACCTTCATATATATATATATATATATATATATATATATATATATATATATACACTCACTTGCAGAGAATTGCACTAAAAACCTGAAATATAGCTATATATATATATATATATATATATATATATATATATATATATATATAATGTATATGTGCGTGCATATATATATATACATGTATATGTGCGTGTGCAATATGCGTATGTTTATATATATTTGTCTATATATGCTAGTCATCCACATATACTTATATATTTGTACGCGCATGCGCATATAGCCGACTACGAATTCAAAATCATGCGTCTTCATATGAAAATGAAAACACTTTATAAAGTACTTTTGTCGGAAATCCTGCGCTGCACTTAAAATCGATGATTGAAATGAAATTTTAGTAATTGATTATGGGCAGTCATTTCTTTGCATTTCCATCAGTCTCAACGAGATGAAAATACGAACGATCAATCGCAAACACAATTAATTTTTCATTCATATTGAAATTAACTCCATTACGGAAATCTTGCCATGCTGAGAAATGAACTTTTCTCTGAAGTTTTTTTTTTTTCTTGAATAAAACATTGCAGCCTTTCTGATACAAGTCATTCTTAAAATAAAGAAATTGTCGGAAATATCTTTAGAAGTGAAGAATTACAGAAAACTCTCGGCATAGTTTGATCTCAAAGATGCCATTATGGAAATCGCTTTTTAGCGGCGTCTTTTTAATAATTGCTAAAATAATATTTCTGTTCAACTTCCCAAATTTAAATTTTAAAAATCTGACTTTTAACTACGGGTTGATATATTATTCATTCTAAAACGATAAAAAGAATATTTATTCTTTATAGAAAGCTATTTAGCTTTCAGTATGTTTTCTTTTCGTTGTTAATCGAACCGGGCTCAATAGTGATTCTTAATCGCAATGATTCCGTATTTAGATTCATTATTTCTTTAATAAATCATTTTCGTATGGGCATTTTTATTGATAGTAAACACATGAAAATCTAGCCCCTTTTTAAGTAATCTCCTTCGGATGCAATACACTTTTTGTACCGTTCCAACAATTACCCTGATCACACCCTCTTTCATCTCAATTCTCTCATAGCAACAGCTTCTAAGATTTTCTTTGAGCTTAGGAAATAACCAAAAGTCACAGGGAGCAAGGTCTGGACTAGCGAGGGTGAGGAACTGCATTGATCTCCATCTTGATCAAATACTGTGTGACAAGGATTAAGTTTTCTGAGCATCTTTGGGACAAACTTCGCGCAAATCTTCCGCATCTTCAGTTCCTCGCGAATAATTATGTGTACAACCCAACGCTGACATCAAACTGTGCACTTATTGTCTCTATAGAAACACGACGGTTCTTATCCATGAAATTCTTTATTTGGCCAATCAGCTCTAGTGTTTTGACTTCCTTACTCCTCCCACGCTTCTCATCATCCCTCACAGACTCTCTAGTTTACTTGAATATCTTATGCTATTCAAGAACTGATGCGCGAGTTACGCAAGATGGTCTAAAAGCAGTCTGAAGCATTCCATACGTTGTTGTGGCATTTTCTTGGCTTAATCCGGTGATTTTGTTAAAAACAGAATTTTGTTGCATATCGTTTTTCTAAAATGTCTTTACGTTCAATTTGCATTTTTCGAAATTCACCAGCTCTGACAATCAGGCTTTAGTAGGGTGTATTCCAATTCTTGATGTAGCCGTTCACTTGAACCTGGAATCATAAAAATTGATACAATCATCTTATAAGATGTATAGCAATGACATATTAAATTTTCAAGAGTCTACGACAATTTTAAATGTCTGTACAAAAAAAAGTCTGGAAACTTATTGAAAGGCAACTCGTATCTATGTTTTTTTTAAATAAACATATTTTCCGTCATAGAAAGTGTGTATTTCTTATCTGTGTCACAACCTTGCCAAAATACTTCACTTCCGATGGTGTGTGTTACAGTTAAAAGATTTAGAATAAACTTTTTTCCCTGTTAGAACGGGCAAAATTTATAGCCCGTTTACTTAGATGGTGAGATTTTGTCAAATCGATGATTAAATATAAATTTGAGCTTTTTTTTTTTCATTAAATACTAATCCCTACTAGTCCCTATGAATCCCTAACTATTCATCGAACAAATACCATTAGTTGAATTTTATCATAACATAGGTCCATAAACCAGATCGGCTCAGTAGTTTCCGCGAAAACTTCTAGAGTAAGTTTGGTATCGTGGAAACTAATCTCTATTAATCCATAATTGTACATCGAATGAAAACCCTAATACTTAGTTCGCTGCACTTTATAATAAAGTTCCGTCATACAAAATTAGTAAATATATTAGTGTGGTGACTAATCACTATTAATCCCTAATCGTGCATTGAATTTAGTTCGCTGCATCTTATGATAAAGGTCCGTACAAAATTTAAGCTAAATCGCCCGGTAGTTTCCGATAAAAAAGTAGGGCAGACAGACTAAAAGAAATATAATATTTATTTGTGTAATGCGAAGTTCGGCATATGCTTTTTACCGTACACAAAGTGCGAAATATCCGGCAGTAATTTGATCCAAGCTGAAAAAATAAAAACGAAAATAAAAAACCTCCCGGGCAACGCTAGGTATGTATAACTAGTAAAGTGTATGTTAATCGCAATTGTCGCTGTATTGTTCTTTAGCAGAAGATTAAATGAACGAAACGTCTCGTCTGAGAAATTTTGCTCATGGTACACAAAACGTGTCTGGTTCTATCAGATCAGGATGTCTGAAGATACTGGCTTCCTGATCTCAAATGCACCGAAGACTGATGTTTTCTTGCATTCCATTTGCTAAACTAAACTATGCTCTTTTATAGTTAGAAATAAAACTAACAAGTTTCCGGTACAAAACAGCCAGACTAAACACCATATTTGAAGATATAAAGAAGTTGAAGCTTAAAAACGTTTTTTTTTTTTTTTCGTGAAATTAGTGGATTTGATATTAAAAAAAACTCAAAAAATTTATATGTCGTAAAACTAAATATCCGGAATAAATAATTGATGGTTGGTTGATTTTGTTTTACGGCTTATCAGCCCTTTTCTGGTTATTTGATGCCGAATCCAGTAATTTTAAAGAAAAAGTTTTTAATAAAATATATATATATATTTTTTTTTTTTTTTTTTTTTTTTTTTTTCAAGTCAATTTCTATTTAACCCATAGTTGGTACCCTAACATGTACTACTACTCCGGGTCAGAGTGGACCTGGGAGCAATGGCAATTAAGGGGTGGCTCCACACTCCCCAAAAGCCCGCAAGCTTGGGCCTCACCATCGGATATAGTTTAAGGTCATATCCAGGATTGAATAAATATTTGAAGATGTAAACAACTTGAAGCATGATTTTTTTTTCAAATTCGACATTTAATGACTTATAAAGGGTTGATATGCCGTAAAACAGCTAATTTAAACACCATGAATAACTGTTTGAATATAAAAATAACTTGGAGCATAAAAACTTTCACAAAAAATTACTGGATTCAGCATTAAATAACCTGAAAAGGGTTAATATGCCATAAAACAAAACAATATAACCAAACTCCATGAATAAATGTTTGAAGTTATAAAGAACTTGAAGCATGTTTTCCCCCCAAAAAAATTATTGGATTCGACATTAAATAACTTGAAATTTATGGCGTAATATAAAACAGCCTAACCAAACTCTATGAATAAATATTTGGAGTTATAAAGAAGTTGATGCATATCCTTTTCAAAATTACTAGATTCGATATTAAATAATCTGAAAAGGGTTGATATGACGTAAAACAAAACAATAATCAAATACAAAGTATGTCTTTGTTGAGCCAAGGAAACAATGAATCTAAATGACGCCTGGTGTATTTGAAGAAAAAATAACATTGTTTTTTCTTTCTTTCTTTCTTTCTTTCTTGTATAAATCTTACGGTCGAATCAAAGTTTGTTGATCAGTCGATGCAAGTGATTAGCTTTTGACGACGATCCAAATCATGTCATGGAAAAGGTTAACATCATTTTTATTTTTTTCATTTTTTTTTTTGTTTGTTTATGTATTATCTTCCGCTAATTTCATCAAGTCATGTCCCTCGTTGCTTTTCTAACTTTTAGATTTTTTTTTTCAAAATGGCGGTCTATTTATTGTATACAATTCTTTTTCGCTTTCCGTCGGCCATTTTAGGTCTACGTTGTCAATACACTGTGAAGACTTTAAAAGCCACAACAAATATTTAGACCTACATATATAAAAAAAAAACAAATTACCTTTCTATTTATTTGTTTCAACATTTAAAACCGGAACTGATCTTTTTTTTGTTGTTGTTATCCCCAATTGTATTATTTTAATAAAAAGTTTGTTTTTTTTTTTTGATTTTGTGTTTTTACAGCATGCCAAAATTTTTCGGTTATTTGTACCAATACAGAATGCCTATTGTCAGTGATTATTTGTATGCATTTAGTTGAATACAAGTTATTATATAGATAGATAGAGAGAGGGGTGGGCTTGATGGAGAAGAAAGAAAGAGCTGGGAAGATGAAGTAAAAAAAAAACGGGGCGAATGGGAGGGAGAAAAGATAGACGTTTTAATAAAAAAATATGTTACACTTCCGGGTAATCCAGTTAGTTGTATAATTGTTAGATATTAGCAGGGTAACGTCGAAGGCATTGCTAGTCGACGATGGTTAAGATTGTTGTAATATTTGTAAAAAAATAGAATGTCATCATAGCAAAATAAATATTTACAGAGAAAATTATTTATGTTAAAATGTTTTAATAGAAAAGAATGGAGAACATAAACAATAATTGTACAGATTATTTTTTTTTAATTATTTTCGTCAATTAAAATCGGTTAATTATTTTAAACACGGCCGTTAAAAAGTCCGCCAAATTGGCGATTTTTTAACTAATGCAAGAAAACATTTATTATCTGAGAAAAGGGGAGATTACGTACGCGTACTTTTAAAGTGGCGTTTTTTTTTCTTTTGCCCATAATGCATTGCGTGCGAGTGGGCAGTTTGTTCGTCAATGCTATTTGCAAGTGGAATCTCGTGTTGAAGACATGAGTAAGTCGCAATAACGATCACTACACGAGGACAGTAAACCACTTTAGATAAGTAGAAGACAAGACAACAGGTACTCGCGTGTAATAATGCCAGACAGCAGCAGAAAAATAAAACAATAAAAAAAAGCAATAAACGATTGTTAAAAAGGAGTGGCTTGATCTCCTTGTAGATTGGATCAAGCTTGTATTGGCCTTGCTAATTACCAGCTTTTCAAGCACTTATCAAGTTGCTTGTCCAGCATCGCTATTATGACCTTTGACCCCTGTTAAATCATGACGAGCTATTTAGTTCTATAACCGCAGCTGGTGTCGATTAAGCGAAAACAAAATTACAGCGAGCCTGTTTAGACGGAGCAGTACACGATACCCAAGAGCTTCTTTTTTTTTCTTTCTTTTTTTTTTCGAAAAAAAGATTAATTCTTTAGACAAATACAACGTGAAAAAAAAACAAAAAACAATAATGAATATTTCGTAAGCTGCGTCCGTTTAGTCAACGCGATTAGCAATGAAAATGGTGGTTCAAGCTTAAGTGTGGCAGATCAACTGACGGACAGATAGAGAAGCATTGTTGCATCTGATGTTTTTTTGCGATATTCGCGTTCAACGCTGAAAATGTTGTTTTCCTCTAAAAAGTGACAAACCAACTTACTGACTGACAGACAGAACATCCTATAGATATTTGTGGACGCGTGTAAATACAAGTATTTATTAATATAATTGATAACATTGCTTAAATACCTTCTTGTATTAGATTTCTCTAATTGTCTACTTCCGGGCGTCAACTTAACACGAAAAACATGTTATTGCCTTAAACTGCAAGAAAAGAAGGTTTAGATTAGGAATTAAATTTTATCGTCTAATTATAATTCTCTTATATATCGCCATTTAATATTACCTTCCTATCAGATTTTTGTGTGAAATTTTACTTTTCTCCCAGATTCTTGTGTGAAAATTTTCGACATGGGGATATGAATCTTTATTCAATTCTTGAAGATTTAAATCAAATATTCAATTGTTCCTGGGAATATTATTGATAAATGAGATCAATTCTTACATATAGCAAACACGGTTGTTTACACACACACCCCTTTTTGTTATATATATATATATATATATATATATATATATATATATATATATATATATATATATATATATAAAGAGAGGAGAAAGAAAGATAGAGATATATGTGTATATGCGTGTATATATATGAATGTGCATACACACACACACACACATATATATATATATACATATACATCTATGCACACATACCCCCTCATACACATGTATATATGTTTATGTATATTCATGTGTGTGATGTTAATGTGTGTGATAATTATGGGACTAATAATCCAACGCAATGGAAAATAAAAAAGAAAAACTGGAAATCATTTATATATTAATAATCATTTCGTCTTTATTTTTCAAGATTACATTTTTTTTTTTATTTTAGTACATAGGGGTCACCGCGTTTCAAGGCCCGGAGGCCATTCGAGGATAAGGGTTGTTGAGTGTACAGTAGCCAATGGGATGATATACTCATCATACGTAGTGGAAATTTTGTAAATTTGATTACTCAAGGGGACGGTTCATCAAGAATTTGTTTACTTTGGACTTGAAGAAAACCAAATTGTAGTCAGATGGAAAGCAGGCAAACAGAAAGGAGTTTCACAGACGTGCAGCTCTAAGAAAGAACCTTTTTCCATGGAATCTACGTTTTTGATTAGGCACAGATAAAGAGTGGGGAAAATTATTGACAGTGGTTTCAGCTAGACGAATGTTTTTCGTGAAAGCTTGGGGAGTGGGGGCATAGATTGGAGCTCAGGCGAGCACTTGCTATATTTGAAAATACACGGTGTGTCTATGACGTAAAAAGAATGCTTTAGTTCTTCTTTTTTTTTTTCGAACGAAACCTATATGTTCGAATTCCAAATATTTGGTGCGTTAATGAATTGAAATGAAAGTGCCTTTTATAAGTATCGATGTAGAATACAAAGTTCGACTGAATCTAAATTAAGTTCGGTTTGTATCTGTCTACGGATGAAAGTAAATAAACTGTAAAAGCCGTTAATTGTTTAATTGAGTGAGAGTTTAGTCAAATCCACCTGAGATTCACACAAAACATGTGTGTATGTATATATATATATATTTATATATATTATGTGTATGTATGTATATATATATATTATGTATATGTATGTATATATATATGTATGTATGTATATATATATTATGCATATGTATGTATATATATACATATATATTATGTATATATATATATATATATATATATTATGTATATATATATATATATATATATATATATATATATATATATATATATATATCGTGTCATCCGGCACTTATGATTCTCGAATGGATGAAACATTAGTGTCTGTAGGTATTTAAAGATTATATATATATATATATATATATATATATAACTACTTAATTTACTCACATAAAATTAATATACGAAAGTATAGATTTATGCGTAAACTTTAAGTATTTACTTCAAAAGTGCTCAATACGTAGGTAGAGCTAGTTAGTAATTTATAAAATATATATGCGCATAAGCCTGAGAAGTCCTAGAGTGGATGAAACGCCGAATATTCAGTGTAGCTTAATCGCCATATATATATATATATATATATATATATATATATATATATATATATATGAGAGAGAGAGAGAGGGGAGAAAGAGAGATAAAAAAAAGGAACAAACCAAGTTATGTGATTTCATAAACATTTCTTCTTTATTGTAAGATCTCTTCTGGATGAATGAAATTAAGAAAATAAAATTCCAGTAAAATATTTTTAAATATACTTTTGTTGTAATGAAATGTATCGCCATGTTCTATTTCAGAACGAAAAAATCGTTTGAAATTCGAAAAGGTACAGTTGTGAAGGAGAGTAAGATTTTTTAATGTCTTATATCCGTTAATATATTTAATAAGATATGATGTAATTTATATTCTTTTCGGAATAAATATGTTCGTTATAATTCGAATGTGGATATGTAACTGAAATGAAATTAGTGTATTTTTGTTGTGTAATTAAGTGATTGATTATATGCATTAATTATTATAGGTGATGTTCTCTATGGTGTGAGAGAGATAACCTGTGTCTAAAATAAAAAATATGGTCTTTTAAAATGAGTTTACTTATATATATATATATATATATATATATATATATATATATATATATATATATTTAGTAGAAATGGTAATTAATAAAAACTGAAGAGAGTGCTCAATACTGTTGTAGAGCAAATATGCGTTTTATTTTATTTTTTTTTTATTAGCGTATCTTTCTGTCAAGTTACATTATTGTTTCAGCTACCCGGCCGTTTTTTGTTTTTGTTTTTTGCCGTCTGTAGCTTCTTCAGACTTTTACAGTTATATATATATATGACCTTGTCGGTGGATGTGCGAAAAGTCTTTACGAATATCCTATTTAAATATTTGATCTATGGGGTTGAAATTTGATAAATATGTATTTGTGCCTGTAGCACACTTTCGATTTTGTTTTAAGCCGGTAAAATTGCTGATAACGGATGAAATTTGACAAATAAACATTGACTTGGGGCTGGCATAAGTAGAGTATACCAGTTTTTTTTCTGCGCATGCGCTAATTAAAAGTTATAAGTTAAACAGCATTATTTTTAGCAGTTTTTGTATAAGGATGAATTTAGGTCATACACTGACGGATAAGGTTGGAAAACTACTGTTTTGATTTCGATTCTAGTTGATTGCACATAAGTCAATTTTTTTTTTTTTACTTTTTAATCTACTAATATATTAGGCACAATATAATAATCGATAAGCAATCGGCTCTATAATAATTAATACGATATCTGCGTGAATTAAAATATATTTAAGCATATTTTACGACCAAGTAACGCCGGGCATGCTAGTATAATAATACACAGTAGAACCCCGAGATACAGTGACCCTGTAGCGCCTGTTTACGGTATTAGCCCCGTGTTACGGTGTTATTTATAATGTTATTTAATTATATACATGTGTATTCTATACTGTACTGTATTTTGTTACTAATTTTTAATGCCGTATCCCGGGGTTCTACTGTACTCGCCAAAGCGTATTGAATTATCTGCGATGATTTTTATGAGAACACTCACCCACAACTTTTTACTTAATGGCTACTTTATTTTTCAATATAAAGTTCGGTTTACGGCATATCAACCCCTTTAGAATTATCTCACCCCGAGTACAAATAGTTATTGTTAATATCATTCCTGTTAAAAGCCGCTCAATTGTCTGGAACATTTTAAGTAAGAGGGCGACAACAAATAAAATTAAGAAAGCCTCCAGAGCGCTGCTAAAACGTTCCACCTCACCCCTTCCCCACAAGTGTTTTCTTTTCCTCCTTCCCGGTTTGAAGATAGGTCACACCGGTTACGCTTACTACGTATTACGTTTCCAAGGATTTTCTGCCTCCAACAAACGCCGTTTTATTGACTTGGTCAATAGCCTTTTGCCTCTTGACCCGGAGTTCAGCGCAAGCAATTACCACCACTGTCATCAACTCATCACTGTCCATGTCTGTCGAAACCAACTTTAAATTTACTGACACTCGTTTGTTTGACCCATACTTAATCAACACAGTATTTGGCAATGGCGTTAAATAGTCGGCACTCGCATTTTATTTTCCTGATGGGAAAGTGATGCAAATAAAAAAAAAAAAAACATTGATGCGTCTGGAAATACTCTTATACAAATAACTTTCTATTGTTTCGGCATCGTTTTCGACTATTCTACTTATTAGCAAGATGTAACTCTCTTGCACAGATTATCTCCCCTTTCTAGTTGAACAGCAGCCAAACAGACCACATATTAATAGGCGTAGCCTCAACCTTATCGATAAATAAGCGTAACAGATTGCACTATTGTTCACTTTCTCTCTCTTCTCCCTCTTCCCTCCCCTCTCTCTCTCTCTCTCTCTCTCTTTCTCTTTATATATATATGTATATATATGTATGTATGTATATATATATGTATATATATATAGTCTGTTTATTATACAAACAATATTAGTTACATATGTGCATACATGTTTCAGTGAAACCCTTCTTCAAGGCAACCACCTCATCCTACAAAAAAAGGAGCTATATTGAAAAGAGAGTCAAGATTACATTCGTTTTTTTATGAGATATTCAAGTGGATTCCCGCTTTGGGAAAAAGTGGGCTGTATACTCTGTGAATGTGAGCAGTAGGGGTTTGGAGGGAGATGAGATGAAGAAAGGGAGTAGGTTCGGGGCTTGTGGGAAGAGGGGGAAGTACGATCGCTTCTGGTCAAGCTGTAGCAGCGGAGGGTGTATTGGTGTTATTTTAACTTGGCGGTTGTTTATTGGCCAAAGGTTTCGTTTTGATCTGAAGCAATATTATGCTCTCATCGCTGTTTACTTCCTATCGTTGTTTTTTTTCTTCTTTTTGGTGACGAGTACATTATCCATCTATTTTATTGTTAAGTTCTATTTTTTTTTTTTTTTTATTCCTTGCTCTTTTATCCATTAATTTGCTTCTCATTTTCAAATTCTTTATTTATTTATTTGTTTATTTATAAGATATATGTCCATATGGTTAAATTAACGACTAGTGAATAGATATATACGCCTATTTATATGATTTAAATAAAAGTGATATATTAGGTAATATTTTCTACTCTACCATGGTGTCTGAAGTAATTACAGCGGCAATGGTTTGCAAATCTCTCTCTCTCTCTCTCTCTCTCTCTCTCTCTATATATATATATATATATATATATATATATATATATATATATATACATATATATATATATACATATATATATATATATATGTATATATATATATATATATATATATATACTTAATTTCGACGGTTGACATTCTTCCATTTGGGTTGACGGTGAATGCACTTTGCATACTTAATAATTAATAGGGCTAGGACAACAGCATATTCTTTTCATTGTTTTAACCCTCGAGTATGTATCTGTTGATATCTTATATGCTTTTATGTGGTTCTCGATTGATTAACTGTCTAACTGTGTCGGATATATACTCGAGAGTCAAAACAACGATAAGAATATGCTGTTGTTATAGCGCTAATAATTAAACACTGGAAAGCGTTTGAGTTAAACAATCGAAGGTGCTAGCACGCTTGTAATTGGAATTATTATCGTAAAGCAACGTTGCATAAAGAAAACCAACCACATAATTAATTCCAAACAATAACTAAGTACTCTAGCTAGAAGGCTTTCTGAACGGAATACTCCATCAATATTGACAAATATATGCTATTGTGTCCACGGTTGCATGTATATGACCTGGAAAACCTATCTCTATAACGAAGCATATAAACTTATAAAATATATTTATACTTTAGTATTAAGAAAAAGAAAAACAACCCAAATGAAAGAATGACAACGTTCGAAATTAAGTTTATATATATTTAGTTTTTATATATTTAAGTTTTTTTTTATATTTAGATTTAAAAACCTTTGCCGATTTAATTACTTCAGACACCGCGGTAGACATGTGTCTTTATTTAAAGACATATATCTTTATTTAAAGACATATTTCTTTATTTAAAGACATATTTCTTTATTTAAAGACATATTTCTTTAAATAAAGATATATTTCTTTATTTAAAGACATATTTCTTTATTTAAAGACATATTTCTTTATTTAAAGACATATCTTTATTTAAAGACATATTTCTTTATTTAAAGACATATTTCTTTAAATAAAGATATATTTCTTTATTTAAAGACATATGTCTTTATTTAAAGACATATATCTTTATTTAAAGACATATTTCTTTATTTAAAGACATTTCTTTATTTAAAGACATATGTCTTTATTTAAAGACATATATCTTTATTTAAAGACATATTTCTTTATTTAAAGACATATTTCTTTATTTAAAGACATATTTCTTTATTTAAAGACATATGTCTTTATTTAAAGACATATATCTTTATTTAAAGACATCTGTTTTTATTTAAAGACATATGTCTTTATTTAAAGACATATATCTTTATTTAAAGACATATGTCTTTATTTAAAGACATATGTCTTTATTTAAAGACATATTCTTTTATTTAAAGACATATTTCTTTAAATAAAGACATATTACTTTATTTAAAGACATATTTCTTTATTTAAAGACATTTCTTTATTTAAAGACATATATCTTTATTTAAAGACATATGTCTTTATTTAAAGACATATTTCTTTATTTAAAGACATATTTCTTTATTTAAAGAAAGATTTCTTATATATCTTATAAACAAACAAATAAGGAAAGAAAGAAAGAAAAAAATTGAAAACAACAAGCAAACGAAGGGATGAAAAAGCAAATAAATAAATATAACTTAATTCATTGTTAAGTTATATTTATGGATGGAAACATGGATTATGTAGTCACCGCCAGAAAAAAAAAAAATAACCATAAAACTTAAAGATGGTGAAGTTAACTGCGATGAGGCATAAAGTTGCTTCAGATCAAAGAGAAAAATTATGCCAATTAAAAATAATAACAATACCCCCCCCGCTGCTACAGCTTGACCAGATAAAATCGTACTTACCTCCCTCTTCCTTCAAGCCCCACCCCTACTCCCTTCCATCACTACACCTTCCTCCAAACTTCCTACTGCTCACATTCACAAATTGTGCAAATTTGCATCTTTCCATCTTGTATTCAACGTTCTGAAAAGAAAACATAATTGCTTTAAAAATGAATGTATTTTAAAGGAAAGGGCTCTTTAAAATAATATATAAAGTAAAGGTATTATGACGAAAACATATTTGAAAATATATAATTTGAAAATCCGCAAGTTTCTTCTTGTTAATCTTATGTCTATAATATAAAGCTGAATGTGTGTGTGTGTGTGTGTGTGTGTGTGTGTGTGTGTGTGTGTGTGTGTGTGTGTGTGTGTGTGTGGTCACGAATAGGCTCCTATATGGTTGGCTATTTTAAAACAACTGATTACATAAAATGATAAAAAATGTATCGAGACACAGGAATCGGTATGTCTGGCAGAACGGTGGTTCATTAAGATTGTGGGGTCTGCGTTCGCGCATGGTCCACGAAGTATGGAAATAAAAAATTTAGAAATTAAAAAAAACGTTTACAAGTGTTTTTGATATAGATGTACATAAGACTACTTTGATAAGTATGTTTTAACTTAAATAGGGATGGTATAATAAAATTGTGGGGTCTGCGTTCGCGCCTGGCCTCCATAGAATGGAAATAGGCACACACTTTAATAAAGACTTTTCATATCTATCTGCGTAAGTATACTTTGATAATTATGTTTCAATTTGAAGACATATGGTATGATGAAATTATGGGGTGTTCGTTCGCACCTGACCTCCATAGAATGGAAATATGTCACAAAGTTTAATAAAGTTTTTTAATATAGATCAACAGAATATTGTGATAAGTGTTTCAGTGTGAACAGGTATGGTATAATAAATTATGGGGTTTATCTATTTTATTTTTACTTTCATCATATTTTGCTTTGGTTTTGATACTCCCAAATTCGAAGCTCTCTCTTTACAACCCTTCCTTTTCATAACCTATCATACTTTCATAAATCAGAGTCCATTTTCTGTAGGCTGTTTTTGAACCCAGTCAACGACGGGTACTTTTGCTAGTATATATATATATATATATATATATATATATATATATATATATATATATATATATATATATATATATATATATATATTGACAGCAAGTTATTATTCAGACACATCTGATTAAACACGGCAGAGTTATTCTTTTTTCCGATCTTAATGGATAATTTTTCAATTTGCCGGGCGGTCTTTTTAATTTCAGTAGGTAACTTATACAGAATGACGCCCAAAGGCTGTTGTTCGGCCATATTCTTCTTGGGCGCTTTCTATCGGTGCATCTGATTATCGTCAGGAGCGATTGTTGTTGTTTTCGTTTTCTTTTTCTTTTTCTTTGAGGTTTGGTGCAATTATAATCTTTTCTTTTATTTAATTGGCTGTAAAGATGGGTGCAGGAGGGTTGGGGCGAATTATTTTTATTTTATTATTCGAGAAGAATATAGCCGAGGGGAGGCAAGTTAAAGGGACAAGTCAGCCATTTTAATATTTTTTAATAGTTTCAAAAATATTTACTTTTATTAATTTAATTGAGAAACCTCATAACTAGGGCTATGACAACAGCTTTTCCTCGTTTTGACTCTTAGTTATATATCCATTGATATATTATATGGGTTTTTTTCATGTAGAGTGATGTGGTTCTCAGTTGATTAATTGTATCTGACTGGTATATACTCAAGAGTCAAAACAATGAAAAGAATACGCCGTTGTCATAGCTCTACTTATTACATTCATGGCATTTAGTTTTATAAAAATTTAAGTCAATTAATAATTTAATGACAAGTAAACTATACCACAATAAATTAACTGTATTGAACATAAAGCTGATTTTTGACATCGACACTTTGATTTTAGTTGTCTCCCCCTCTTATTTATTTCATCAGATTTCGTAATGGTTGACGAAAACACTACGACTTGCTTAGTAGTAAAATTTGATTTATTTTAATAAAAAAAAAAAGTATTTGATCGATTTACGTAATTTTTGGAATATGACATCGTCGTTCTGTAGCGATTACGTACATCATGCAGACTTTTCTGTGTTTTCTTTATATCTAATTGCCGCGATAAGTGTCAATTTGAATAAGCACTCAAAATTCATTTCATTTCAATTTCTTCGTAAACAAGTCAGCCATTTTAATATTTGGTTAATAGTTTTAAAAAAGTTTTGAAAAAACATTATATTCACAGCACTTAGTTTTATAACAATTTAGTTCAGTTACGATTCCGTAAATAAAAAATTATTTTGGTGGACGTTTAGGAATTTGCCCCCCCCCCCACCTCTAAATTCCTTTTTTTTTCTTTTTTCACGTTAGTCTTATCGATTACGAACTTTATTTTCAAATTAAAACAAAATATTTGAAAGATTTTTTATGACTTTTATCGTCCAGAATCAATTTTCAATTATAATCTCCTACTAAATTGAACACCCATTTTGTGACCATCTCTCTTATGTGATCGGTGAATATTCCCGTCTAAAAAAAGGGTTCAGAAGGGATCTTTCTGAACCCTCCCTCTAATCTTCCTCTTTCTCTTACCTATTTGAAAAAATTCTAACTATAAGAAATCGTGATAACAAAAAAAACAACTTTGTATATATTTTTTTTAAGATTTAGGTAACAAATTGAAATAGCCACTCCAAGAATGGATTTTTTGCAAAACTTTACGAAAAATAACGTGTTACATGATGCACAGACAAAACTCTTTCTGGACATGCCATGTCTATACTGACATATTAGTAATGTTATATTTTAGCGTCGGAAAAAATATATGACTAAATATTATTTGTATCAAATGCGATGTTAGACCTGTTGAATTGTCAGATGCTTTTACTCATAACCCCTCCCCGCCCAAAAAAAAAAGATTTTTATTTTTTCATACAATTATGCAAATTAAACTTTGTATTGAGTTTTTTGTTTGAATTGAATATTAATTGAATATAAAGGATAATGCTCACAAAATATTAATAAAGTTTTATATTTATTCAGACTAAATTTGCTCGTCGAAAGGCTTTCTAATTAACGTAATTAACGAATACGAAACTAAGCTTGCTATGAGTTTTGCTCAATTTTATGGCAATCCAAATAAGACAACACACTGAAATACCCGAGTACTAACGTAATAATAAAAAAAAAATTTTTTTTTAAATTGAAATTATATAAATTCCTATCCTGCAAATATGATTAAGAATATTATTTGTTTAGCTAATCAGTTCCTAACAAACATAAATTAATTTACTAATTCATAGTTAACCTCCGGTAAATTGTATATTTTCCCTTTCGAGCGGTAAATTATACCAGCTAACTAAATTTGCTTGGAGTTGCGTCCCCTCGATCTAATATTATAAATTAAATTTAATTTATAGCCTAAAATTCACATTGTTTATAAACTAAAATAATTTATTAAAAAGTTTTAAATAAACACAATAGACTATTCTTGTGTCTATATTTCGAACAACTTAGCCAATAAATGTCTGAAAATTATTTTTGTTTGCAACAATGTCATGTAAATAATATTCTTAATTAATCATGTTAATAGCAAATTATTTTTTGCAATTTTTTAAATCCATATCTTCAAGTTCGAGACATATTTTAAAGTTGTTATGAAAAGACAAGATTTCCCTGTCTAACATTTTTGCCTAAGTATCTATTTGTGACTTGGACTTTTATCTAGAATTTATCCAAAGTTTTTCTAGAATTTTCAGCCTTTTCAGGAGAAGGCATGGAAGTTGCTTTTTTTTTTTAGTTGTTGTTTTTTGGCACTCACACACACAAGCACACATTAAAAAAACGTGCATTAAAGCTATACAGATAATATATTATCTTATAAATATAAAATACATCATAGTATATTAATATTATCATATAAATATAAAATAAATAAATAATATATATAGAGAGAAAGAGAGAAAGAGAGAGAGAGAGAGAGAGAGAGAGAGAGAGGGAGAGAGTGATTTGGACTTTTATCTAGAATTTATCCAAAGTTTTTCTAGAATTTTCTGCCTTTTCATCAGGAGAAGGCATGGAATTTTTTTTTTTTTTTTTTTCACTTGACGAAATATTTTAATTATGTAATAAAATAGTTAACTTTTGGTAAATCAGAAAAGAGAAATTTACTTTTCTTTTGTGATATATTAGGTTGACAACTAAGTCTTGCCGTTAAAAAAAAAAATCTGTTTTGTTTTAAGTAAAATAAATTTGTTTTTTTTTTGTTAAAAACAAATTTAACCAATTCTCCATTCAAGTTCTCAACTTTTTTTCAAGTTGACATTCCATTTTTGTTGTTTTGCAAAAAACTTAAATAAATTGAAATAACTTGAACCAAAACGAAAATGAATAAAATATAACAAATAAATTTTCAAAAGCACAATATATTTTCTTAAAATCGGCAAGAACTTAGTTGCAAACACAATATATTATTTTTAATTATTCATTTTTATTTTTATTTTATTTATTTACTTTTGAAAACATCTGCTTTGAAAAACATTACTTAAATGACTGAAGGCACTCACACACACAAGCACACATATCATGTAAAAAAAGTGTATTAAAGCTATACAGATAATATATTATCTTATAAATATAAAATACATCATAGTATATTAATATCTATATATATAAAAGCGAAAATGTATGTATGTATGTATGTATGTATGTATGTATGTATGTATGTATGTATGTGTGTTCGCTTTTTCTGTATGTCTACAAAAGGCTTTTTTCAGAGAAGCGGTCGGTCGCTTCACAACTTTTTAAAACTTTTTATATCACATATAAATCGTAATATCTCACAGTTAACAATGAAGCTCGCCTGTCTATTAATTTGTTCGATTTCGGGAAGATAAATATTCAACATTTGTCACTCGCCGCATGTGGGTTAGTCTTTTTCCTACAACATCTTGGGGAAAAAAAATAAAAATAAATAAATAAAAATAAAAAAAGCGTTCCGCAGTAAATGAAATACTATCCCGCAGTCAAACTTGACCTCATTAACTCATTAAAACGGGCACCTGCCAAATCCAAGTAGTTAAATAAATTCAAACGTGTTTCCGTTAGCATCTCGCGGTGGATCAATGGTTAACGTCGCACGTTTTTTTTTTGTTTTTTTTTTTCACGCTTTAATTTACAACTTTGCCTCAACGGTTCGGGTTCGATCCTCATACTTACTTTTTTTTAACCCCCACCCCCACCCCGGAGTTTCCACACACACCTCCAAACACCCGGGCAACGCCGGGTACCCCTCGCATGTTATCATATAAATATAAAATAAATAAATAATGTATATATATATATATATATATATATATATATATATATATATAGAGAGAGAGAGAGAGAGAGAGAGAGAGGGGGATAGAGTTAGTGATAAAAGTAAGCTGAAAAATAAGTTTTGAATGTTAAGGTAAATCTATGTGGATAAAAACAGCTCTATTTGATTAAAAGGAGCAATCAATAAAATAAGTAAAGATAAAGAGTAAAGTTACATTGGAACTTTATTACATTATCCAGCCAATAAGGGTTATAGAAACTTCCTTAGCTCATGGAATTTCGAAGCTAAATGCTTCTCGTCAGAAGAGGAGAAAAGGCCGGCATTATACAAATATAAAGATTATAAAGACAACACCTACTTTGAAAACATTCAGGTTAGAAACGAATTTTTTTAGATTAGTATAGGAAAAAAATATATACAAGAAATTAAAACAATAAGATTTTTTTTTTATTTTTAAAATAAACAATTAAAAAAAATTTGAATTAAACACATTTTTAAAATAAAAAAGTTTTAAATTAAAAATTATATATATATATTTTAAATTAATTTATATATTTTTTTAATTAAAAAAATTATATATACATATATATATATATATATATATATATATATATATATATATATATATATATATATATATATATGTATATGTATATAAATCACTTTGCGTGCCTGAGTTTCTTCCTCATAGGTTCCGAAACAGCTGAGCTTATCTTTTGCAAATTTCACAGAAAGGTAATTTATATGCCTGGCAGTGTTCTTAGATATCTTTTGTGCACAAATTAATCCGATAAGTACCGAAAATGGAAAAGAGTCCGATATAAAAAAAATAGTAGTTATTCTCCTATAGATTAAAAAAAAAAAAAAAAAAAAAAAAAAAATGTTTATATGGCAATATTTTACATTGCACTGGTCTAAATCTCGCCGGTGTAAAATAGTCCCCTGATAATTTTTTTTTTCATCTATGAGATAAGAAAGACTATTTTTAAGATCGTCAAGCTCAAATAGCAGCTTCCTGATATTGTAAACAAACACAGACGACATTTTATGAACGACATTATCAATATTATTATTTTTCTTGCGAATTAGTCCACCGGGCATGTTATTTCTTGTAATATAAATAATCAATAGAGAATTGATTCTATAATAATACATACGCAATCTGCATAAATTAAAATATCATGTTTAAGCGTATTGTACGACTGTTAATATATGGAGGTATAGAAAGATGGGAATTAGCAAGCATTATATTTTTTATTTAACAAAATTATCTCTTTTCTCACTTTCTTTTATCTCTTTCCCTCTCTTATACAATTTTGGCGCTTTTCTCTTTCGCTTTTTTCACTATTATAGCCCACCCACCCCCTCTATCTTCTCTCTCTCTCTCTCTCTCTCTCTCTCTCTCTCTCTCTCTCTCTCTCTCTCTCTCTCTCCTTCTATTTCTCTCTTACTCTCTTCTTTATAATATCAAAAAACAATTTTTTTTTTTTTAAACATGAACGTACAGCAAAAAGTGACATCATCATAACTGATGAGCCAAATGAACGCGAAACTCCAGTCTTGAACTTTCGGTTTGTTGACTACCATGGCCATCGTAGCTGCGGCGTTGTTTGGCTGTAAAAAAAAAAAAAAAAATATATATATATATATATATATATATATATATATATATATATATAGAGAGAGAGAGAGAGAGAGAGAGAGAGAGAGATCCACATACAGTACTGTTTCGTTGTTTCACTGCTCATCAGTGCGGCTAGACAGGCAACTACCTCAAGCCATACATATATGTATATATATATACATATATATATACATACATATATATGTATACATACATATATATATATATATACATACATGTATACATATGTTTATATACATATATATACATACATATATATATATATACGTACATATACATACATATGTATACATACATATATATATATATATATATATATATATATATCGCTGTTTCACTGCTCATCAGTGCGGCTAGACAGGCAACTACCTCATTCCATATATATATATATATATATATATATATATATATATATATATATATATATATATACATACATATATATACATACATATATATACATACATGTATACATTTGCTTATATACATATATATACATGCATATATATACGTACATATGCATACATATGTATACATATATATATATACATACATATATATATATATATATATATATATATATATATATATATATATATGTATATGGATATAAGTTTAATGATTAAAGTTAAATTCTGCAGAATAAAATATATACAAATATATTTTAAAATTAAGGTTGTATGATATCCTTTTTCTATGACTTTTAGGCACTATTTCAATAACTTTTAAATAGCATTTTCAATATATATGCTGAAAAGCAAAATATTTGTTTATTCATAGCTGAACATTTTGCTAATTGCATTTCATTTCCTCTGATGATATGAGCCATTATTTTTTTATATATTGGGCTTTATTTTTTATATACTGAGCTTTATTTTTTATATATTGAGCTTTATTTTTTTTTATATATTGAGCTTTATCTTTTTATATATTGAGCTTTATTTTTTTTATATATTGAGCTTTATTTTTTTATATATTGAGCTTTATTTTTGTATATATTGAGCTTTATTTTTGTATATATTGAGCTTTATCTTTTTATATATTGAGCTTTATTTTTTTATATATTGAGTTTTATTTTTTTTATATATTGAGCTTTATTTTTTATATATTGAGCTTTATTTTTGTATATATTGACCTTTATTTTTGTATATATTGAGCTTTATTTTTTTATATATTGAGCTTTATTTTTGTATATATTGAGCTTTATCTTTTTATATATTAAGCTTTATTTTTTTTATATATTGAGCTTTATTTTTTTATATATTGAGCTTTATTTTTGTATATATTGAGCTTTATCTTTTTATATATATTGAGCTTTATCTTTTTGGCGATGATCCTCCTGAAAATATTATCTCACTGTAATATTTAATATGACAATAATTAATTTGTTTATCTAGTTAGTGATTTATATATATATATATATATATATATATATATATATATATATATATATATATATATATATATATATATATATTATTTTATTACATTTACACTCCAAACAAGGCACATTGCTACTTTGATCTAATGGGCTACTATTAGGGACCTTAGTTGCAGGGGTACTATGTAGGGAGTTTAGCAGCAAGATATGTTCACATTACACTTGAATTTCTGCATGACAGTACAGTTGTAGAAGCAGGAACCCAGAAGAGAATTCCAAAGTCTAGCAATTCTGGGGAAGAAGCTATTAAAGTAGAAGGGATCTCTACTGTGTAGGGGGAGACTTCGCTGCCTGTCGTGTTTGCAGGGGTATTTTCGTCGGGGGGATACAAGTGCATGTAGTTCATCGGAGCATCCACCATTACGATACTTGTAGAACAGGCAGAGGGAGGTAAAATTTCTTCGATGGTAAGGGCTGAAGTTTAGATTATAGTTCAGGACCTATTAGGTTGGCGACTCTCTTTTGAACTTTGTCCAGTAGCGAGAGGCTAGTAACAGCTATATATATATATATATATATATATATATATATATATATATATATATATATATATATATATATATATATAGCTGTTTTGTGTGTTAGCAAACCATTGATGAGGCTAGATGTAGCAAATATTTAGAACTTGAATGCTTGTGACTACCACTGGACTCCAATACTGACATTCGATTTTCTGAGCTATCGTTTTTAAATCGATTTTATTTATATCTTAGTGATATAAGACTGGAATCTTAGTCTGTGTGTGTGTGTGTGTGTGTGTGTGTGTGTGTGTGTGTGTGTGTGTGTGTGTGTGTGTTTAGCTCCTCCTTCT
>NC_136482.1:167584932-167609932 GCF_053919585.1 Euprymna scolopes
GATGTTGGGTTACAACACGCGTTACAAGGTCATTTGAGTTATATATATATATATATATATATATATATATATATATATATATATATATATATATGTGTGTGTATATATATATATATTATAATTCTTTCACACTTTCTTACTATCACGTACAGCACCATCAATTTAGATTAATCGAACAATTGTTCTCATCTTGAGTGTTATCTTCACAACCTTCGTCTACTATAAAAGTCGCCATGTTTTCGCAGGAAAAAAAGAGGGCAGATCTGCACTCTAAGGTTTCGAATTTTTGGATCTAGTGGGGAGTAAGTTTACACGAATCATGAAGATCATTTAGTTATAAGGGAAATATTCAATTAATTCCATCTAGCAATTGTAAGTTCTTAGAAACATGATATTTACGAAACTAAGAGGCTGCTGGTTTCAGTATGGTTAATTGCGTGTTAACTGTTTTTTTGTTTGTTTGTTTGTTTTTAAATCAGATGTTGTGTACTGACATTTATGCCTCATCTCAAAAAGTCAGAACTGTAATAACAAATATTTCATAAATACAACTCTCTCTCTCACACACACGCGCGCGGGGGGGCGCGCGCATGTGCGGGCGCTATTCTAATCTTCCTCACACGCAGTTGATCTCATGCACACACACACACATGTTTACATTCATTTATTATTAACACACACGTACGCATGCCATTGACACGAAAAAACACTCACCCACATGCACTCTCATCCATACGTACTCCCGCTGAATCTTGTATATACTCGATGCCTCCATTCAGTCTCAAGAGATAATGGACACCTCTGTAATGGTAGATGCCCGTGTAATTGTGAGGCAAGGGTTGGGCATTCACCAATCACACATTTTCTGAAGGAGAAGTCCGGGGCGACTGCAAACGATGCCAAGATAAGCGAAAATCACATACTGAACCTGGCAGTCCTACATAATCATTTTAGTACTGACCAGGCTCAACGTTGTATATACTGTTTTATATATATATATATATATATATATATATATATATATATATATATATATGTGTGTGTGTGTGTGTGTGTGTGTGTGTGTGTGTGTTTTATTAACTGTTTGCTCTTATATATATTCGATGAGCACTTCTTCCTTGCAAACAGACCTGCACATGACATAATCCTAACCCTAAGCTGAACCTGCATACGACATTGCGAAATTGTCAATTAGTCAGACACGCTCTATTTTTGCCTAAAACTAAATGCAAATTCCATGAACAAAGTTGTTTTTTTCTAGAACTCCCCGCCCGTCGAACTCTGTGCCGTAGAGCTGCTTTCCAACTGACTACAATATGATCGTTTTCACGTCCAATATAAAAACGTTTTATTTTTTTCTTTAATCGTCCTCTTTAATAATAAAATCATACTCAGTTTCCACCAATTCCGACTATTAAGGTATTGTCTCCCCGATCACCTAACACTTGTTAACCCTTGAGTGATCTTAGGGACTTGATAATCGATGACTTCCTTAAAAAAAACATTGTCCTAATTTTTACTGTGATGTCTCCTTTCAATTCAGGAGTAGTCCAGGGATTGTTTTTACGTAATCAAAATAACTCCATAGATAAAATCTGTGAGGGAATTATGTCCAGGTGAATGTGAATCCAATTCAGGATCACACCTCCTACTGATGAGATGTCCATCAAAGTGTCCCCCATATCTTTGAACAGCGATAAAACAGTGACTGTTGGACATTTATGACTGAAACTTGGTGTCCACGTCAGGCATTGCCCGAGGTTCATTTGTACTCAATATGGTTGCATTGGAGAAAGAATAGTGCATTTTATACACGATTGCGTGTGTGGCATTTGGGTGAGGTCACACTGTATGAACGCACGTTCGCTTGCACTAACGTACACACGTTGTCTTTCATGTATGCGCACATGCTCTCTATCATTTTCATGCACTCTTACCCATGCACGTAAACATACACTATATCCCTCTCGCGAACACTCTATCTCTCTCATACATATATACTCGCACGCTTTGTGTATCTAACTCTATTTCATAATGTTCCGTCTGTTCGGTATTCGACGAACGCATACAAAAATAACGAAGATATGTTATCTATCTACTAATATGAACTGGAATCCGTATCTCACCTGGATATTATTAGCTTTACAATCCCGATTGGCACAAGAGCGTAGCCAAGAAAGACCAGGGAGGGAAGGCGAAGTCACAAACTTTCGTAGCAAAATTTTTACAAAATATAATGTTGTTTTTCTTTTCCTTATCATAGACATCACTGCTTATCAAGTCCCAGAGACCACTCGAGGATAAGGGTTAAGAGTGTACAGTAGGCAATTGGACAATATAGTAATCGTTAGTAATGGAAATTCGGTAAATGTGTTAACTTAAGTGGAAGGGCTTATCAATTGTTTACATTGGACTTGAAGACAATCAGATTGTAGTCAGATGGAAAGCAGTAAAATTATTTTCTGATTGTTTTATTTAATAATAGCATTTCTCATCTGAATGTTTTAAAATTCGGTTTTCTCTTTTTACCTTTACTTTTCTAAAATGCCGGTTTTTTTTCTTCTGAGGAGAAGCATTTACCTTCGATATGGCAGTGCCTTAATATGTATCTCCCTTATTTCTCTTTCTGTAATATATATATATATATATATATATATATATATATATATATATTATTGCCTGTATTGTTTAGTTATTTAAACAAAAACAAAAAACACAATGTGTCTACCAAAGAGTGCTCAATGTTTAGACAGAGCAACATGAATATTTTGAATATGAAAACTAGTGGCTACACATATGCAAATATGGTTCAGTGACCACCCTGCTAGGGAAAATCACATCATCAGGCCAAGAATATCTCCCTTTTATTCTTGGCCTGATGATGTGATTTTCCCTACCAGGGTGGTCACTGAAACATATTTGCATATGCGTTGCCACTAGTTTTCATATTCAACATATATATATGTGTGTGTGTGTGTGTGTGTGTGTGTGTGTGTGTGTGTGTGCGTGTGTGTGTGTGTGTGTGTGTGTGTGTGTGTGTGTGTGTGTGTATGTGTGTGTGTGTGTGTGTGTGTATTCAATAGAGAATTGTCTCTGTAAGAATAAATCAGAAATCTGCATGAATTAAAACATATTTAACTGTAATTTACGACCGGACAAAGCCAGGCACTCCTGCTAATAATACATGTTTTTAACATAAAGGTATCCAGCGTTAAATAATAGTAAAGGTTGATGTGCCGTAAAACAAAATAATCGAACCCTTTTAATACACATTATAACACATGAGAAGAACTACCTTTAATCTTTTAATCTACTTTTAATCAGTTGAAACCGGACTAAAATATCCGATAGAACCTTGTGATTCCATTTATGGCATTTACTTTACTGGAAGTCATGTCACTTTCTTTCGTCGAATCCTCTTTATTGATATCAATATAATAAATGGCTTTCTTTCTGGACGTCCCTCATTCTCTCCTTCCCCACTCCTGCTTCCCTTTTCTGCTTCTTTCATTCAGATGTCTAGTCTTTTTTATATATCTTATAATTAAAATTATAATTATAAAAGCTAATCGAATTTTGTATTTTGATGAAGTCTTTTGAGAAATAATGACGAAACGTTTTATATTCATTTTATTGTGTTTGTTAATTTTGTCACAAACTTTTTTCAACATATTGTAATCATATTTATTACACATAGACAACGCACTGATAACGATATGTTAACACCGAAAGTTTCAGACAACAGTAATAAAGTTTTTCATGGCATTTTTTGGTTTTCAAATAATTTTATACATTACTATATATTTATATATTTTTATATATTTATATATTACTATATTTTATATATATTACCACGTTTACATGTACGTATTGTTATGTTTTATGTTACTTTTATACATTACTATATATTTATATATTATTATTTTTATATATATATATTAATATATTCATATGTATGTATTATCATGTTTTTATGTTATTTTATATATTATTATATATTTATATATTATTATATTTTATACATATATTAATATATTTATAGGTATGTATTATCATGTTTTTATGTTATTTTATATATTACTATATTTTTATATATTTTTATATATTTATATATTGCTATATTTTATATATATTACTATAGTTATACGTATGTATTATCATGTTTTAAGGGTTTTAGAATAAACAAAAAATAAGAAAGAGTGAATATATAAAAATAGTAACTTTTGAAAAAAATATTATGGGATAGCCTTAAAGTTTGGATTATTATTAAAGTTTTGTACAATGTTTGCGCTAATATATATATATATATATATATATATATATATATACATATATAAGAGCAAACAGTTCATAAAACATGTAAAAAAATACTGTGAAAAAGAGTTAAAAACATATTTAATCTGAAAAGGAAACGCTTGATAAGTGGATAGTCCTTAATCCGCGGAGTTTCGAAGAAATACTTTCCTTCTCATCAGAGGGTAGGAATTAGCAAAATGCGGGATCGGATTTTGCATACAAAAAAGTATTTGATGAAACTACAAGTAAGTCAAAGATCTCACTTGATAAAAAAAGTGAAGCAGAGGGAATATGGTGAAGAAAAGGGTGATTACACGTGAATGGATAGTCTGGTTTATATATATATATATATATATATATATATATATATATATATATATATATATATATATATATATATATATATACATATATATATATATATAAATTTCTAAGGCAAGTTTTGTTAATCACATGAAAGTGCATGATGGTACAGGTTTTGCTGCTGTTAGTTTCATCTAAACCAGTGAATGTTTTCAGTGTCATGTCTGCTTGAGGGTGTGCAAATCGCTGACAGGGCTGAAAAGTCATCTTCGGGCACATGGACTTTTAGTGACTGAAGGAGTGGCTCTCATTTGACGAGACGTTGCAATCATATATATATATATATATATATATATATATATATATATTCTCGCATATTTTTCTATAGCTTTTGTCAGCGACATTTATTTTAAAATATAGACTCGTAAATATAACACATGATAGTACGAAATAACGCAACCAATTATCTGAAGGATTATCTTAATTAAGGATAACAGTTGAGGTAGAGGCTGCTACAATGCCTTAATTCAGAATTAAATATAGAGGTAAATTGTAGGTAGTGGTGCAGTTTGTGAGTCACGTGGAAACTGTTTTTTCTTCGGTGTTTTCGACTGTTTGCGTACAAAGCTGGAAGCTGACTAAGGGTTTAGCCAATCAGATTTTGACACAGATGGTTACAATTTTCAGTTGTTGATTGAGTAAATTTTACAATTAGTCTGCGTTTATTCCAATAGAAAATAAGCATAATTTTAGAAAATCAAATTTTTAAAAATCGCTAAAATATGTAAGACATTTATTTTCTTCCACACTCACCCTAAAATATGTAACCAAGTATGATTTCTTTCACGTTCACACTTAACTAACCCTAAACTGACTTCTACCTAGTCGGTCTGGGTCAAAGAGGAACGTTGTACACCATTTTTCACAGTATTGTTACATTTTAACGGGACCAACATGTTGTAAGGAAACGGAAGAAAACTCGATGAACCTATATATCTGGTATTTCCAACAACGCATTTTTCTAAATATTTAAACAGTTCATTTATCTTTCCCCCAGTCACGTGTGACTTTTTGTCCCTGCTGTGACGTCATCCATGCATCTCGAATCCCACTTCTAACACTCGTTTCTCATTTTCCTCTCTCTTGGGTCTCGAACACGTCCATTTCCCTCCCTCTCTCCCTCCCTCTCTCTCTCCCTCTCTCTCTCTCTCTCCCTCTCTCTCTCTCTCTATCTCTCTCTCTCGTGTCTCGAACACGTCTCGAATCCTCTACATCTCGAACTCGTCTCGAATACGTGCTTTTCTGAGCACCTGCTTTGCTGAACACACCTTCTCCGAACGCCTTTGTCCACATTGGCTTAGTCATTTACATATGGTAACTGCTTCTAACCCAGCGTTACCGGCTTTGTTACGAAAGGTTACACCGGTATAACACAAATCTCCCTAATCATAATTCGCCTGAATCATGCTACATATCAATTCAGACTTCACACCAATCGTCAACAACATCAAACGTGTACCTTTCTTTCTCCCCGATTGGTCGACCCCCTTAGGGTCAATACCACCAACAAAAGAAAAAGAAGATAAAAAAAACGCTAAGACTTTTTCTATGGATAATTTGTTTGTACACAACAAAAAAAGTCCCAGAAACAAAAACCCGCCAAAAATAATTTTAATCGTTTAATTAAAGAATTATATAACATTATTCGGATGTCTAAATTTTTCTAATTAACCTTACGTGATGCTATTTTCAAAAGATGTTACCAAATTTCTCAAATCATATATTTTCAAAAATTTAATAACATTCAGGATCACATTCAACGATCGATGTATCGATATAATACTAGCAGGGAGAACCGACGTTGCCCGGGATTGAATGATGATCAACGAATGTTTCATAATCCTATACTTTTTATTGTCATCGAAATCGAGTCAATTTTTCAATCAAATCGATCGATTACCTACTCTAGTTGGAGACCCATCGCAGTGCACCTGGAAGAAGCTTCACACGCCTTCCCGCAGTGACTTAGCCCACAATATATTGTAGTCTACATTACACTGTAGAGAACCTACTGTTGATTTTATAAAATTATTTTTTATATAGTGGCTTGAATTATTAACGTTCAAAATGCAAAAGTTAAGTATCCTGCTTCAATTGTGCTCTAAACAGAAACATTCTTTGGAATGAGCCACTTTCATATCCAAGAACATATTGTTGACTTTATGTATGTGACCTGGTAAAACTTCTCAAATGCACTTGTAGTGTTAGGTTGTTTAAGGGTGTTATCTTTGGTCAAAATTGAACAGTATTTTTCTTTAATGGGATTTTGTTGAATATCGATTTTCGGAAGCATTCCGATACACAATCTATCTAAGAACACTCCCTGACGCATGAAGTACATTTTGTGAAATTAAAACAAAATTGACCCAGCCGTTTCGGAGTTCATAAGAAGAAATGATTTGAAGCCAGAACACGATGGTAACGAAGGACAACCGATAATTATATAGCTACAAGGTAAAGCGTATGAAATACAAGGTGGGATGATAAATTTGTTGACCTAAAGAAAACAAAACTTCACCTTTATTTTAAACTTTTATTGAAAAAATCAATTCAGGTAACCTGATTATGTAGTAGAGCTGATATATATTCAATGTAGCCGCCTTCAGCCTCAATCACCGCCTCGATACCTGTCCGGAACTTTGAGCATGTATTTTCCACAAGCGCCAGCGGGAGATCGGCGAATACACGGCGGATGGCGGCGATCAGGCTGGCTTTGGTGTTGTTCTCGACGTATGACCAAACAAAGTAGTCTAGCGGGTTCAAATCGAGGGAGGAGGGGGCCAGTGAGCGAGATGCACTCCTTCTGAAGCCAAGCCTGGGTTTATTTGGACACCCAGAGTCTGCTAGCGGCCATCTGATTGCACGAGGGTATCACCACACTCTTCAGCACATCCAGGTACATTTTGGTGTTGGACTTCAAGCCGACTTCGAAAATGTGAGGTGGCATGATGTGGCCCTCACTTGAAACCACACCAAAGATTAAAATCGTAGCCGGAAATTTTGTTTTCATCACCCTGGGCATGTCTGTGTTATTCATGGCAATTCAGCATTGCATTTTGTGGGTGCTGGCAATGGTCCTGTTGTCATAACTTCGATCGGTAGAGAGTATGCTAAAAACAACTAACTTATATATGATTTTTAAAGCACAATTTATTTTAAAAAATGGCAAGAGTTACCTCCTTTTGGAAATCTCCGGTTTATTTTTGTTTTAGCCAAATGTTTGATTTTCGCTAATTTTCGTCCAAAAATGTTGTATTAATGATTTTTTTCTACCTTACCGTTTTTTGTAATTTTTGGCTATATTCATTGCTGTAACATGAAAATTAAGTAGAGACTCTTGGCTTGCTTTGAAATTCAATACAAAAACAATCGAATTTCGCTATTATAATGTAGTTACACCATTTTTAAATAAGTTTTTAATAAATAGAAATCAAATTATAGTTATAATCTATGTCTATATATCTATAAAAGTAAACATGTATGTGTGTCTGTCTGTGTATCTGTCTGTTTGTCTATGTGTCTGTGTACATTTCCCTACGCAATAACTCTGTCAATGTTAAGTCTACAGACTTGAAATTGGATATACAGGGTACTGAGATTTGGAAAAATCTTTGTAATCCGTTTTCGGACGTTTTCGCTGTTAAGGGGTCAAAGTTCAACGATTTGACCTTTCAGAACTCTACCAAACTCCTCCGACAATTTTGGGTCTAAATACTTGAAATTTTAGATATAGGTTCCTTGGACATGGATCTAACTTAATAACTTGATTTAAACCCAAAACAATAAATTTTAGGGGGTCATAATAGGGGTCAAATTTTAAAAAAATTGACCACTTTTTTTTTGCTCAACATACGCCTCCAAATAGCCGGGCAACGCCGGGCAACCATGCTAGTATATCTATATATATATATATATATATATATATATATATATATATATATATATATATATATATATATATCGACGTTTCATTTTAATTTTAGAAATCATGACTATAATAATATATACTAAATCTGGTCAAATTAAAATGGGATGTTTAAACGTATTTACGCTAGGGTAAAGCCTGGCGCCCCCAACTGCTAATATATATATATATATATATATATATATATATATATATATATATATATATATATATATATATATATATATATATATATATATATATATACAGACACTAGTGCATTCGCTAATCCGTTTCTTCAAGGTCACTAACAATTGCTATCGGAGTTAAGAGAATTTAACAATACATAAACGCCAAATTCAAGCGTAGGTTGGTTGGTTGGTTGGTTGGTTGGTTGGTTGGTTGGTTGTTTTTGTTTTATGGCATATCAACCCTTTTCAGGTTATTTAATGCCAAATCCAGTGATTTTGACGAAAAAGTTTTTAATAGAATATTTTCTTTTTCAAGTCAGTTTCTACTTAACCCATAGTTGGGACCCTAACAGGTACTACCACTCCGAGTCAGAGTGGACCTGGGAGCAATGGCAATTAAAAGGTGGCTCCACACTCCCCAAAGCCCACAAGCTGGGGCCTCACCATCGGATATAGTTTAAGGTCATATCCAGGACAATCAAGCGTAGGAGTAGACAGTCTAGAGGGTTCGAACGAACGAAACTCGTGAACGTTGCATAAATGCGAGTTGTCTTTCTTTTTAGTTTTTATTTCCCTTAAATACTCTTAAAAGGCCTTAATAATTTTAATAAGTATTTTCATTTTATATAATTTTTTTTGTAATTCATTGGCTAAATTGAGTCAAAAACCAATATCTCAAATGCAATACTATAACTATCAAACTTTAAGAATCCAACTGATTGTGCTTTATATATAACATATATTTGGATGGAAAATAATTTATACAATTCTTTAAAGTGAACATTAAATATATAGAACATTAACTTATTGAAAACTATACCCGATAGTATAACATGTAATTGACGAAACCTAAATAGCAGAAATATATTTTTGAAAAACATGGACTCGAAATGCATTTGAAAACAGTAGACACGTATGGCCTGATATTGTTGAATTTCAGAGGAAAAGGAAACATGTATGCACATATGTAGTCAATAACGTTTATAAAAATAAAGTAAAAAAAAACATACAATAGCACACATTCATTGGCAAGACTGAATCAAAAATCGATTTTTCAGATGCAATACTATAGTAGTTAAATTTCTAAAATTCGACTGATTTCGCTTTATATATTACAATTGAATTGAAAATAACTGATATAATCCTATTATAATATTATGCCCTGATTTTCCCTAAAAACTCCGGCAGAAAACTGAAAACAAACCGAAGTTTCATAAGTGTTAAATTTTCAAAACCCTTGGTAGATGAGGGTAATATTCGGTGTTCCCAACGAAAAGGTAATTGCTTAAAGGGTCAGCCAGCTGGGCTGTTATCTTCATTATACTAACTTACCAAAAGGCAAAACGGATACTCCACCGGCGTTCGTTTTCTTAGCATACACCATTTCCTCATCCCACACTGCATTCAAATCTATCCAGGTGGACACCTGACATTGTTGGCGACGAGACACCCGGGTTAGACAGCTTGGTTGACAGGTGCACTCACCTGGTATTCAAAGGCCACCCGAATTGTGCTCCGGGTATGGACGTTTCGTCAGCCATTGTTTCTTTTCTCTCTTTTTTTTTTAGGGGTGAGGGTCAGAGATATGGGTTGGGGGGTATCGTTTGCAACTGACTGTCGTCATTTTTGTCAATCGACTTTTAGTAAAAGACGACAGCTTTCCGGCATCAACACAAATTAAAAAGTCAGCGTCCCCTTTTTTCAACCCCCTTTTTTATTTCGGTGAGGCTTTCTTTCTGTCAAATATATGAAGGTTATACCTAAACCCCTACTACACTCCTCTGTCCCTTGCCTTAAAACAAAACACCTATCTACGCTGGTTTACTTGCTTTACGACATATCAACATCTTGATGGTGTTTGGTATTGTTCAAATTCTTCGGACTACTATTCTCATCTTGGGTGTCATTTTCACAACGCTTTACTCGATGTAACCTCCGACCTTCTTCAAGTGTATCTTGTCGAACTCGGGAATGTTTCTGTCGAATTCGGGAATTTGGACGAGATTTCGAACAGAACTCTTTATGTACTTCACGGTGTAGCATGCTTTTTTTCATTCAGCCATGACTAGATAGAAGTCCTATATAATTTACAATCGTATTTTTTAGTCATCCACACCGAGAATTGAACCTTCAACCTTCAGGAGAATATCACTTTTACAATTGACTTTTTCCAGGTACTGCACCACGGGTCCTTGTGTCCGAATTCTCGAGTTCGACAGAAACATTCCTGAGTTCGACAAGATACACCTGAATAAGGTTGGATGTTACATCGACCGAACGTTGTTTAAATGGCACTCAAGACGAGAACAGTAACCCGATATATCCAAATAATTCGAATAATCAATCCTCATCTCAAAAATTTAAAAACTCTGTTGGTGCTTTGATGAAAATATCTATTGTAAACGGATTATTTTGTGAATGTTTGTGCAATATAATTTTTACTCATAAACAAAGTGGGATACCGCACGTGTAAAAAACAACGACTACGATGGAGGTTAAACTCAGCATAACGAACACCATAATATGCATTCATATCTATATTGAAAAAGCGGATAGCCAGCCGTGTAAATGCTTGCATTATTCTTATCTACCGTGGGGAAAAACGCACCCCCTATTCGCATTCTCTTTCTTCCTGTAAACCATTTTCTTCTCTCACACTGCATTCGAAGTTATCCTCAACAATAATGCTTCTCAAACTTGGAATTATTTGTATTCTTCAAACTACTGTTATTATCTTGAGTGTTATTGACAGGACGTTTCGGTCGATGTAACCTCCAAACTTCTTCATGTATACATATATATATATATATATATATATATATATATATGTATGTATATATATATATATATATGTGTATGTATATCTTGTTGAACTTCAGAATATTTCTTAGAACTGCACGCCAGTGGAACTCTCTGCCGCTTGCCTGCTTCCCACCTGACTACAACTTAGACGTCTTCAAGTCCAACATAAACAAACTCCTGACAAACCGCCCCCTTAAGTAAGACACTCTATCAAACCCCCCAATACTAATGATTACTACAATACTATCTCATTGATTACTGTACACGCAATAACCCTTATCCCTGAATGGCCTTCGGGCCTTGATAAGTGGTGACCCCCATGTAAAAAAAAACAACAAAAACTCAGGAATCTGCACGGAATTTTAAATGGAATTCATTATTTAATCTACTGGTGTAGCATGCGTTAATTTCTGTCAGCCATGATGACAAACATTCGAAACAAAAGAGTATTCGTTAACGAAGGCGACGTCAGATTACTTTCAGACACATCAATGATAAGCACCCGGAGGATATATTTCGACCCAAAAAGCAGCAATTCTTCCCACTTTATCAAAAACATCACTTATGGAATATGAGGACTAAAGGACAAAATAAAAGTGTAACCATGATTATAGTTTGAGTAACTTTGTTGTAAGTCGTCTACGGTAATATGTCTCCGTCTGGGAAACGCTGGGCAGACAGGGATAACTTGATTGCAAATAAAATAAAAACAAGAAAAAGGAGAACTATATTTTCTTATTCGTATTATTTTGATCTTTCCGACTACTGTTCTCATCTTGAGTGTTATTTCCACAAAGTTTCAGTCGATGTAACCTCCGACCTTCTTCAGGTGTATCTTGTCGAACTCGGTAATCTTTCTGTTGCACTCGGGAATTTGTCTATCAAACTCATGAATCTGCACGTAATTTCGAATGGAGCCGTTTATTTAAGCCATGGAAACAGCATGTTCTCGTTCTGTCAGCCATGACGACAGGATACATCTGAAGACAGTCGAAGATTACATCAACCGAAACGTTGTGTAAAAAAAAAATACTTCAGATGAGAACAGTAGCCGGAGTATCCAAATAATCCGAATAATGAATCCTAATCTAAAAAAAAAATAATAATCAAGACCATAATGCCTTTTCTTAGATTAAAATCAACTTTGGGTCATCTTTTATAATAGTCGTATTCCTGTCTATTTGTTTATTGGTTGGTTCGTTTACAATTTGGTTAAAATATACAAAAGTTACGTTGTTTCATTTAAAGATTTCAATACCTAAACGGACTTTTATATACGTTTATCACTGCATGTTGTCTATATATACTATGTATTCAAAAGGTATCAACATTCAAGCTGATATCTCATTTGCATATTACATTAAAGAAAGTCTGTTTTAATAATTAGCTGTAAATGTTTAATGAAATTTTATAGTATAATTGTTTTAAGTATTCTATATGAAAATATTATATAACGTTAAATTATTGGATTTATTTTTAATTTTTTTTTACATTTAATTTAAATCATTTTTAATTACTATAACCAAAATCTGCTACGGGTAAAAACGGAAGTAAATTTTCTTGTTTCTTGCCTTAAAGCTATGAGATTTTAATTCCTTGTTTGAATTTTCTGGCCGAGTTGTTAACATTGCATGTTTTTTTTTTTCACACTTAATTTTCCAACTTCGCCCCAATACTCCGGGTTTGATCCTTCCTACTTACCTAACATCACTTTTTATTTATTAAACAATCCCCACCCCGGAAACAAACACCCGGGCAACGATTTTTTTTTATTCTTTTGTTTTGATTTACTCAAAACCGCACACACCTCGAAACATCCGAGCAACGCCGGGTACCTCTGCGATGTTTTTGTTGTGTTTTCTTTTCTTTTCTTTTTTTATCATGAACAATTTTTTTAAAGCAGGAGAACCTATGACCTTTCATGAACTTGATTCGTTATTTTTTTTAATTTTTTTTTTTTTTTTTTTTTCTTTCTCAGATTAAACTCTTCGCAATTTCGCTTATTCATTTCTTCGTCCATGTTTGAATAAATATTAACGGTTGACATCTGTCTCTTGCAGCTCTTGATGTCCGGGTCTGCAGCAACGTCCATATCTGGATCAACTTGCTGTGAGAACGGGCGCCCCCTCGTGACGGATCCTCATACTGGACAGACTGTGTGTTCGTGTCAATACAGTTCACCACCAATTCTATCTTATCCCCGCCTGCCAGAAACCATGTATGGTACAACGCCGTATGCAACGCAGAGTTATGTGCCCATTGGCACGGATACGTCGGCATTTTACTCCCCACTGGTAAGTGACTTGTAATTACTTTTTCTACGTTGTAATATGAGGAAAACCTTAGATTATATATATATATATATATATATATATATATATATATATATATATATATATATATATATAGTCATTGATTTTCACATCTTGACAGAAGAAGACCACCCTTCCCTTGCTTTATTGTTGATTATTCATTCATTTTCATGTACTTTTGAAATATTGTTATTTTTTTATTTATATATATATACATTTATACACACACACATATATATATACACGTGGAGATGTGATCAAGATGCATCAATTTCTATCTACTGGGGGAACAAAGTTGGCTCTTCAGACCAGCCCTGCTTTTACACAGTCTGTTGCAAAGGTCACACTTAAGCTGAGATTGAGGGATGCCAATACTGTGGACGTTCATATGACGCTTCAGGCCTTCACTCGATTTACACACCACAGAGCAAAGAGAACATCTGTGCTCCGCAGTGTTTTCTCCATCAAAGAAAGAGTGATCTCCATGTGATCGCTTGTGGCTAGCTAGGCCAGCTCCAGATAAAGTCATTCTACCGCATAAATCACAGGTGTGGTTCTGCACGAAAGCCTCCGACAGACCTCATAGATCTGACAGATTTTTCTTCCGGATAGCACGCTTCATTTTTGCATGCTCATAGTTTTCCTTCTCAAAGCTATCACAGCCACGATAGACTAAGGAGCGCCACTTTTTACGATCATTGGAAGCACTTTCCCAACTGAACACGTCAACTCCAAGAGCTTTAAGATATATATATATATATATATAAAATTGGAAAATTCTTCTTATAGACACTGGCAATAGGAACTGACCAATCAAATGGAGCCACGCTCTGCTAGCTACCAAAAAGAAACAAGAATCACTCAATAGAACATACTAGATATTTTAGAATTCCTGCACATAATTTTTCGTATCCAATATTTGAGTTTAAATTTAGAAATAATACTACGCATTATTACTTATTTATTTATGCTATTTGATTATAATAATTAGTTTTCTTTGATTTTCAATATTTTTTATTCTATTTTAAATGCCAATAATAATTTATTGTTTAAGTTGTCATGTTTTTCTAGAAGCGGTAAAACGGTGTTTTTGACGTTCCCTCTGCTTAATTTTTTTGTTTGGGAAGTGTAAATTATATCTATCTATATATCTATAAAAACAGAGATGTGTGTGCCACAGAAGGTTTCTGATTGGTTAATCCAATAATCACATCTCCTAAAAAACTATGGTTCCTACGTTCTTAAATTTACCATAAAATATTATGCCCATATTTATTGTCCATCTTGGAAGGGTCTATTTTTTTTCCTAACTTGCCATTTACAAATTACAAAATTACGAAACTTACACCAGCCATCACAATCCAACCTCCGACACCACGTCCGCCATTCTGGCGCTAGCCGCACACACGTACACACAACACGAAAACAAACGCTGTCCTCCAAAGGACAGACTATTAGTACTACTACCCAGCACACGCGCACACGCGCACACACGCACACATACACACGTTCACTACCGTCCTTGTGTACGTCACGTTGTTATGGCAACCAAGCCCGTTCCCGTTTATCCATTCATTTGCTTATAATTTCTTTTACTACATTTTTTATTTATTTTTTTATTTATTAAAGGTAAGAGAGTAATTCGGGTATGCATACTAAACTGTTAACCGTTAGTTTGCGTGTTCGATCCTGATCGATTCTACTTTTTTTTAAAATTCTATTTGTTTTTTTAAATCCTATCCGAAGCCCGGAGGGGCTATACCCTTTCCTTCCACCTCCCCCCAAGGGTGGGTTCCTAACGGAAGGACGCCCGATCCTCCACCCACCTACGGGCAAGCAGGGGGAGCTGGCCACCATCCCCCCACCAAAAGGGGAAGCCTGGCATTTTCTCACCCGAAAGGGGGAAGCTTGGCAGTTTCTCCCCCCAAAGGAGGAAGCCGGTGCCCCCCCCCAAAGGTGCGGGGGCGAAGAGGCCAGGAGGAGGTGACTTTTTCTTTGGGGGGGAGAGAAGCCTCCAGGCACTCTCCTCTCTGAAGGTGGGGTTGGGGATTATCTCTCCCTGAAGGGGGGAAGCCGGCACCAAGCATGTAAATCCAGAGGGGTGACTTTTTTGTTACTCCTCGGAGTGGGAAGGGGGCCGATCACCCAGGCAACGCCGGGTAACCCCTGCTAGTCTTATGCTAAATAGATTAAGATATTGCGGTTTCCCCTTATTTAAAAACTTTTAAAAAGGAAAGGGGCATCAAGAAACATTTAAACACAAAGAAATAATAATGTTTAGAAAATTATTACGTAAATAATAATTTGAAAAATTAATCAAAAGAAAATAATAAACTGAATTATAAAATCTGTTGCTTCGATGCTAACAACTTAAGCAGGAACCACCGGAAGTCAAAAGAGAGAAAAAAAACACGTGCAATACGGGAAAAGATCTGTCGGCTCCCAACTACAACAGTACTCGAGATATTATTGCATTGCAATTAATTCAAAAACGCAGATTAATCTCGCTTGAATATATATATATATATATATATATATATATATATATATATATATATATATATATATATATATATATATATATGCTGTCAATAAAAACAAATACTTGTTGTACTAAAAGGAAAGGTCCTATTCGTGGGTTGGGAAACATTTGAAATGTTTTTTCTACGCGCTGATGAGGCCCAAGTTGTGCAAATTAATATTTCATGAACAGTTATATTTTTATATGCCAAAACAAGGATGGGGGTTGAACAATTCTAAGCAATGTGGTAAGAATAACAAATTTTCTGAAAATGAGTAAATACTTGTGTGTCTTTTAACTCGGTACTTTTACAAAAAACATATGTATAACTCTAGTATAGCACTATTGAGCTATCTAAATATGTATATGCTATTTATCCATATGTAATCACTTCCCCAATTAGTTTAATTACATATAAACATGTAAGCTATATATATATATATATATATATATATATATATATATATATATATATATATATATATATATATATATAAGTGTGGGTGTGGGTGGGTGATAATCACATTGACACACCGATTCTCTTCATTCTTCATATCACCGAAGTTAAGTAACGCTAAACCTGGCTAATTTTAGATGTGTGACCATTTGGGAATTCTAGGCCCTGTATGTGCTCTCCGCTTATCTCGGCATTGTTTCCGGTCGTCCTTAACCTCCACTTGCCACTGGTATTTAACAATGCACATTCAGGAGAGGTGTGATTGAAAATTTCGCAATTCTTGCCACATAAAAATTCCACGCGCAAGAACCCTTACAGTGGGTATCCATAGTCTGTCAAGACTGGAGGAAGCTACCACACACACACACACACACACACACACACACACACACACACACACACACACACGCGCACTCACACACACACGCATACATACATATATATATATATATATATATATATATATATATATAGGCTTCATTTTTTGTTATCAAGTAAGATCTTTGACTTACTTGCAGTTTCATCAAATACTTTTGCAAGCAAAATCCGATCCCGCATTTTGATAATCCCTACATTTAAAGGAAAGTATTTCTTCGAAACTCCGCGGATTAAGGACTATCCACTTATCACTTATTTAGTGTTTCCTTTTCAAATTAAATATGTTTTTAACTCTTTTTCAAAGTGTTTTTTAACATATTTTATTAACTATTTGCTCTTATATATATATATATATATATATATATATATATATATATATATATATTAAATGTAAAGTGACTCATGGGCCACCCCGTATATATATATATATATATATATATATATATATATATATATATATATATATATATATATATATATATATATGTATGTATGTATGTATATATATGTGGGGGGTGCGTGCATGTCTATGTGTGTATATATGTGTGTATGCATATATATATGTGTGTGTGTACATACATGTGTACATATATATGTTTGTGCGTGTATATATATATTATATATATATATGAGTATGTATACACGTGTGTATATGTGTGCATATATATAGAGATAGATAGATAGATAGATAGATTGAAAGATAGCTGTAAATATACTCCTCTCCTCTTTTTTTTCTCTTTTATACAATTGTTCTCGCTTTTCACCTCTCCCTTTTTCTTTGTCCCTATCTTTCCTATCGATCTCTTTCTCTCTCTCTCTCTTTCTCTCTCTCTCTCTCTCTCTCTCTCTCTCTCTCTCTCTGTACGTGAGTAAGCGTTTCATCTCCCGTTTGTTTGTGTCCAGACTAAACATTCAACCACAACTGATAACAGGACGTGACATGCGCACAACACGCCGACCCGATCGTTGGCCAATCTACGTGTTTATCGCGAGATTTAACTTTCACGCAACTGACAGCCTCCTTTAAACGCACTGTGCGTCTATCAAAGCATAAAGCGGTTTATATAAAGCATTATTTGTGAACGAAACCTTTCATCTACTGCGAAGCCATTGTTTGTATATATCAGATTATAGACCAATAAACTATACCTTGGTAAACATGGTAATATGATTTTAGATCTTTTTTATATAAAAAATCTAAATTCATTTTTGTTTTATTTTGTCTAAACATATAAGAATGGATCCATTGAAATTATAAATATATTTAATTTAGTCTGACACAAGGATAGTGCGAGTGATAGAGCGCTAATAACGCAATATGATTTGTGTCTCTGGATTTTGGTAAGAGTTACAATTCTTTGTTTACAAAGGCATTCGTCGAAAGTGACGTCAGACAAATTTTAAGGTACGGATAACCAACACTGTATATAATGCATTGTTTTTTTCTGTTTGTTTGTTTGATAAAAAATCAAATATATAATAAAAAAAAAGCAAATCTAAAAATACAAGTTTTATTCAAACAATCTTTATTTGAACTTTTACAACAAAATTATGAAGTTTATAATAAAAATATGTTTATGTATTTTTTGTTTCTTATTTTTTTGTTTTGTTTTTGTTTTTGTTGTTTTTTTTGGGGGGGGGTATTCTTATAATAAAAATATGTTCATGCACTGGTTTTCTTTTTTAATCAAACATCGGGGGTGTTGGCAATTCTTTTGCACCAAACATAGAAATTTAACTGCCATAAAAAATATTCATGAACTGTTTGATTTTTTATAGGTACGGCCAAAAAAAAAAAATGGAAGAAAAACTAAGTTTTTTTTTTATTAAAATGAATTAAAATCAATTATTTTGGAGCAACTTTTTTCTAGAAAGATAAACGTCTGAATTTTATGATATGAAAAGCAGAATAATATAAAACTTTTTCTACAATTTTTCATAGAATTTTAAAATTTAAATTAAAAAAATAACACCATTCACCGCCATTTTTATCTCAATGGATAAAACATTTGAATATTTTTGAAGAATTTGGAACAAATGAATTTTTTTGTCTAAACATGATTTTGGATGATTTGCTATAAAAAATATGCAAAAACATTATAACATAATAATTCAATTTTTTTTTTATCTCGTTGTATAGATTTAGCATAGCGAAATTAAAAAAATAATAGTTTGGAAAAAAATATCGTAGCCTTTGTAAGTAAAAAGTTAATTTACTCCTGTAAATTTCCAATAGAAACGCTATATATATATATATATATATATATATATATATATATATATATATATACATATATATATATATATATATATATATATACATATATATATACTAAACTACTGGTGACCGGTTGAGTCAGTATGTTATATTAGCTATGGAATTCATGTATGAGCGTGACACTTGTGACGTAAAGAAAATAGTTTTTTTTTGACATAACAGAAACATTTCTATGAAAACATTTCTATTCTAAAATGAAAAAAGAATATAGATAGATTTCTATGAGTCCTTCTGTTTATTATAATTGATTATTTTTGAAAAAAAAATTACAGTTACTGAACTATAAGTGGTTGGCCATACTTATAGGTAAATGTGCACTGAACTGATACTATAATACTTATTATAATTCAATTCAAATTTTTATATATCTGCTTTTTTTTACATCGTTCATTTCTGTATTACGTTTAATTATTTTAACCCCCACTCTTCTAATGTCAAATATTAATTTCGAAATAATGACGTTAATATTTCAGGGTCCCAATTGTTCTATTGTTTTTTGCTTATTTTAAACCCCACTCTTTCCATGTTAAATAATAATTTTGAAATAATAACATTAATATTTAAGTGCGCATGCGCAACCGGATGTCGTAAACCGGAAAGTGGGTTACATACATCGTTACAAGGTCATTTGAGTTTTATAATTATATATATATATTACATAGAAAAATGCGAGCATGAAAAGTAATATGATTAAGATTAAGCTTAGAAAAGTAAAGGACTAGTTGTAAAAACTGGAGACGAAAAGGACAAGATATTCTAGTAAAAAAATATAATACATTTATAACCTAAAATATTGCAGCATTAAGAATTTTTTAAAAATTCAATTTAACATTATTTGGTTAAGATGTATACAAAGTGTATTTTTATCATTTTTGCTTTTTTACTGATAATTATGTGTGTGTGTGTGTGTGAGTGCGCGCGTGCGCGCGCGTGTGTTATTTTTCTGCGACATTGTTGAATGAATTCATTTATGTATACGACAGTGTATTTTTACGTAAATGCAAGCTGGGAATAATTTTCCCGTTTATCAATTTGGAATCCTCAAATGGGAAGCGGCATATATATTGTTTAAAATATAATTATCCGCTGGCACGTGATGCGTCGTCTACGACCAATCAGAGTGCCTGAATCTTGCGATATATATATATATATATATATATATATATATATATATATATATATACATATATATATATATATATATATATATATATATAAATGAAAGAGAGTGAAAGGAAGAGAGTAAGATCAATTCTTTAAGAGGAGGGTAAGTGAGAACTCTTTATACCATGATATTACGAAGTCTGATGCTTCTCATCAGAAAAGAGAGAAAATGTTAGGTAACATTATAGGGATGCGACGTCTAACGATAGTTACATCAGGAGCGTAATGAAATATTGAGCCTGTTTGTGGGAACTAAATTGATCTCTATGATATAGGAGGAGTATAGTTTTTATTATATAATGCAGGTGGATGCATAGCATATCTGTCATGGTGGGTTTAATATATGTGGACAATATGTGTGATAAAACTCTCGGAGAGAATATAGGGTACGTTAATCGAAAGAAGATACTTAATCATGTATTAATGGGTTATAGCTACGGAAAGGGCTACATGAAATATGGGGTTTATACTATGTCTGTATATTTTAGATATTAAATATTATACCTTAAATTATAACAGTACTTAACAGAAGATTAACAGTTCGTAGAATACGGGGATAAAAATACAAAGGAGTATGGGATAAACAGATATAAGAATATGAAAATTATAAATTAATAATAGGTAATAAAGCTATAAGAAATACAAAGTTATATAATATAGGAAATAAAAATAGGTTAATAAAATGGATAAAAAGAAATAAGTACCAAATATGAAGATATATAGTGACAAAAAGAGAAGAAATAAAATGAAAATACAAAAACAGACAAAATATATAGTAGGAGAAAGTTCTTGAAGGCAGAGGGGTGGAGATGTTTTGCAAAGTTTTTAGGTCGTTGTTGAGTGCAAAGCAGTTACGAAATAATAAAAATAAATAAAAAAATAAATAAATAAATATGAGTTCCTCAGTGAGAAATACAGTCTCCGTCCAGTTTAAATAGTGATTTAGAAAAACGTGTTGCGGTTGGGGGTGCCAATCTTGCAAATTTTTTTTTAGGACATTACAGCTTCCGGTAAGACGCATTACGCTTCGAAATACCATGGTATAAAGATTTCAAGCTTACCCTACACCTGTAATTCATGTATACGTTTATTGAATAAATGAATAAATTTATATCTATTAATATATACTTTTATATCGTCATTTTCTTTCTGTGTTGATCTACACAGACACACACACACGCATGCACACACACACACACACACACATATATATATATATATATATATATATATATATATATATATATATATATATATATATATATATTAATGATCATTCAAACACGAAAGCACCATAGAAATATGTGGAAAATTGAAAAGGAAAAATCTAAATGCTAGTGGCAGTATTAACAACGGGAGTGGCCAAAAAATGGGTGTCCACTGTAATTCCAAATTTAAGCCTGTAAAATTTACGAGTAATTGAAAAATAAATAAAAGTAAATGGTAGGGTCAGCATTATTCAGGCCGACCAATTCTTTTGTTTTCTTAAATTATTTCGCAATCTGAAAGTTATGTACGTTTGAAAGGTTCTAGAAGAATAAACGTGTCTAATAGTTGACCCTAAATGGGTTGCTATACTCTACTAAATATTTTAAGCTAAATCTTTCAGAAAAAATGCCAAAAAATGCCAAACTGGCTATAATTATAGCCAGATTTTCTCAAAAAAGGCAAATTGGAAAAACAAATGCATAAATATATAAACATTTATGTATTTCACACGTCGTTATTATTATATGGTTAAGTGAGAGTGTTAGTCATTTAAAACGGCTTTAAAGCTTTACCGTTCACTCATTTTTCGGCCAAATTTCAAATAATTATTACAGTTTATAGATCATCTTCTCAGCTATATTGTAAAAATAACTTCAATTTTAGTTCAGTGAAACAAAAGTTACGATGAATTTATTGGTGTTCTAAATCGTAAAAACATGTAAGAAGGTGAGCGGCGCTTTTATGACTGGTTTCCATAGCAACCACGTCGCTTCACCGACTACTGCTGCTACGAATTAACTACTGTCGCGGCAAGAAAAGTAATAAGTGAAACAGAGAGAATGAAAGCATGAAAGGGAGATAATCGAGGGGATTTTTTTGAAAGCAGACGAATGCCGTACATTGTCATTACATATGGGTTTATAGGGGCAAAACTAAGACTGAAATTAAACAAAGAACAAGTGAATTTACTGGAAACCTGGAAAAATCATGGATTACAATTGAAAAATGCGAGTATGAAAAGTAATATGGTTAAGCTAAAACATGGAAAAGTACAGGACTAGTTGTTAAAACTGGAAAAGAAAATGACGATATTCTAATAAATAATATAATAAATTTATACCTTAAAATATTGCAACATTAAGATTTTTTTTAATTCAATTTATAACATTCTATAATCAATTCTTAATGCTACAATATTTTAAGTTATAAATTTATTATATTTTTTACTAGAATATCTTTCCATTTCTTATCCAGTGTTAACAAGTAGTCGTTTACTTTTCCATGTTTAAGCTTAACCATATTACTTTTCATGCTCGCATTTTTCTGTTGATATATATATATATATATATATATATATATATATATATATATATATATATATATATATATATATATATATATATATATATTAAGTTATAAAATGTATATGGCGATTAAGCTACACTGAATATTCCACGTTTCATCCAGGCTTCAGGCTTTAAGTAAATACTTAAAGTTTACGCATAAATCTATACTTTCCTATATTAATTTTATGTGAGTAAATTAAGTAGTATATATATATATATATATATATATATATATATATATATATATATGTATATATATATATATATATATATATATATATATATATATATATATATATATATATATATACACGGCATAAGCATCTTGATACACCGGTTATCGCCAGATCACCGAAATTAAGTAACGATGAGCTGGTCAGTACCAGAGGGGTAACAATTTGCTGTATGCATCCCGCCGGGACGTAGAAACTTCCAGTTTGGTACCTGGAAACGTGCTTAATCTATTTAGAGAGATGCGCTCTCAGTTTTCGTTATATGTATCTAGGAGAAAGAAAACTTCGATGTATAATCTGGAATCTACTGTCGGCTCTGTCCTATGGCAGATATTGCACCGACTGAGATTAGCAGTCGTACCAAAAAGCAAAGCTTTCACTGCTATAAAAACATCACGTGTGGATTTCTGAACAACGTAGTTATTGTGGCGAAATCGACGGAAGTAGAAGACAATTATGTTTATCTATTTCAGATAAAATCAAAATTAAATGTTGACTAATTGATTTTACATATTTTATAAATCGTTTTAACTAAAAAAAAAAATCGAAAAAATTACCTTCCCTATATAAAATCTAATATATAAAAGGCTATATGTCTGCTTGTCTGTCTGTCTGTCTTTATATTTTACAACTGTATCTCCTCCGAAACTAAAAATCGCAGAGCGGCGCAAGGGACCTAAAATGATTAATTTTTATGGAGCGTTCTTCTATGGATCTTTAGCCGGTTAAAATAGTATTTAAGGGGTCAAAAATGGGTCAAAATTGAAAAACATCGTTATAAATGTTATGCACCTATCTTAGTTTATTATTATTTTTTAATCAGTTCTTATGCTTGTCAAGTTTGCACAGTGGTAACGTCACCAGCTTTGAATGCTACAGTTTCGATTTCAATTCTAGCTGATGGCACCCAAATATGTTTTTTTTTTTTTTTTTGCTTTTGAAATCACGACTATTACGTAAATTAACTGAATGCTGTAAATCAAACTTAATGCCGTACACCATATTTAATGTTTTAATATAATATGTCGTAAACCTGAATTATCAAACAAAACTTAATGCAACAACAAAACACATTTTTTTTTGGCGGGGGGGGGGAGGGCCTCTGGGATTGAAATTTATAATTTTTAAAGGTCCTAATTTTAAAAAGTAAACAACGGCTCGGATCAGATGTGGAAGGCTTGTCATTGTGTGTGTGCAGACAATCGCCCGGATATAAGTTCTTTCGGGTGGAGATATCTTTAACGCGTTTGATACTCGTTTAATTTACCTTCTCTGTGCGCTCGGCATCTCTTCGAGATATAAAAGGAAAAAACACGGATATAAATTGATTTAATTAAGGTAAAAAAAAAAAGTTTTAGTTACAGATAAGCGAACAAGGAAATGATGAATTAAAACGTCAAAGTCAGAATCACGTCATTAAATGTGATCGGCCGAAAGAAACGGACAAAAAACGGCATGCTTAATGCGTTTTTATTATTATTATTATTATTATTATTATTATTATTATTATTATTATTATTATTATTATTATTATTGTGCGTGTGTG
>NC_136482.1:167612432-167647432 GCF_053919585.1 Euprymna scolopes
TATATATATATATATATATATATATATATATAGTGTGTATATATATATATGAGGGTCGTTCCAAAAGTAATGCATCCTATGTTTTTACTCAAAAAGTTGTGTCATCGTTTTCACTCGTATGGGGGGGGATCAAATAAATAACAATAGGATAAGTGGGCTTTTAATATCAATGTCAGTCTGACAAAAAACTCAACTTTATATCGATAGATAGTTTTCAGCCTTATTCTTTTTATTCTTCTCCATTTTTTCTTCTTATACTTTTTATTCTCTTTATTTCTTTTTCTTCTCTTTCCTTAACTTTTTCTACGCTACTTCTTCTTCTTCTTCTTTTCCTCCTTCTCTTTATGATTATTTTCTTCTTCTTATTATTATTATTATTATTATTATTATTATTATTATTATTATTATTATTATTATTATTCTCTTACTCATTCTCTTTCTACTTTTCCTTGTTTATTCTTCTATTTTTCTCCTCTTTATTCTCCCCCTCCTTCTTCTTCCTCTTCTTCTTTATTCCCCCCTTCTTCATCTTCTTCTTCTTCTTCTTCTTCTTCTTCTTCTTCTTTAATCTCCCCCTTTTTCCTCTTCTTATTTATTTTCCCTTCTTCTTCTTCTTCTTCTTCTTCTTATTCTTATTCTTTAATCTCACCCTTTTTCTTCTTATTATTTATTCTCCCTTCTTCTTCTTCTTCTTCTTCTTCTCCTCCTCCACCTCCTTCTCTTTATTATTATTTTTTCTTCTTCTTCGTCTTATTCTCTTACTCATTCTCTTTCTACTTTTCCTTGTTTATTCTTCTATTTTTCTCCTTTTTAATCTCCCTCCTCTTTCTTCTAATTCTTCTTCTTCTTCTTCTTTATTCTCTCCCTCCTTCTTCTTCTTCTTCTTCTTCTTCTTCTTCTTCTTCTTCTTGCATTCATCCAAATAAGATCAAATCTTCCATGAAAGCTCTCAACCACATCATCTCACCCAACACCGACTAAATGACCGGCCGCTGTACAATGTCACCGATGTTCACCTACACGTGTTTAACGCTCGTTAATACCAATGTAATTTCATATGAATACAACTAATCTCTCTCTTCAATATAATCATCACACTCCATTTACAACACCTGATATAAACGTACATCTAATTGATGCGGAGCCGTGTGTGTGTGTATGTATGTGTGTGTGCGTGCGTGCGTATATTCATTGACACCTTGTTTTTATTAGACGTTGCTTATTTGCCATGTACTGAAGTCATTAATTAGTCAATACACCTTATCATAATCCCCAACAAAATAGAAGTGCTCACAAATTACTCGTCGTCTTATGTCAAACAGGGAAAGTTTAAAGTTCTGAATTTTTTAGATGAGGGCTGATTGTTTATATTACTTGTATTAATCGGACTATCTTTCTCATCTCATATTTGTGTTTCAGTCGTTTTCGTCCTCAGGCATGTTGGTTGTTGTTTGGAAAAGAAAAGAGAAAAGTTATTGCCTTTGTAGATATTTTCGCATTCTTGGAGTTAGTCTCTGTTTTCTGACTGTGGTTTCGTATGTGTGAAAAAAAAATGGCTAACAATGGGGGGGGGCAAGTATAATAAAGATCGATATCGCCGAAATTTTAAGAGTGCCTAATTTTTGTTTTCCTCAAATGCCATTAATTTTTAAAATTTGTTTGCTTAGTGTTCTTTCTTTTTTTTGTTTTTTTGTTTTTTTTTTTTTGTTAGCATATGTGTTGCCTCTTTGAGTTTCCATTTTGCATCCCTGTCAAATATTTGACCTTTTTCCATAAAGGGAAGTGTTTTCCTTTATCAAATTAATATCATAGATTCCACACCAGTATATAAATATTAAATGTGAGTCTATACTAATCTGAGAAACCTGTGTCTGTCTGGGTATTATATCAATATGTCTGTTAGCCTATTAGATCCTGGAACGTGAACTTTCATCGAAATGATCATTTACTTATTCAAAATATCGGAGGGTTTATGTACTAGGGTCGTTCCAAAAGTAATACCTCCTATCTTTTAACTCATATGTTTCAACTCAAAAACTATAACGTTCAAGAGCTACGTAGTCGGGAGTGGTACTATTAAAACGAGTAACCTTTGGTGATCCAGGAATTACTTTTCCACCTTTTTACCACCATTCTCATACAATTTTGGGGACGATGAATGACCCTTCGGTGATAAAAGTCCAGAACGTGCGTTATCATTAACATCTCTATCGCCACTCTGAAATCGACGAACCCATCTCCTAACTGTGTTGGCATCAACTGCATCGACTTCGTAAACGTTCAGCAGGCGCTGGTGAATGTTGATCAGTTCAATTTTTTCGGCATAGAGAAATTCAATGTTGCATCTCTGCTATCTCAGAATTTCACGGCGTCAATATCTGCAACTGGTCATGAATGCATAAGTTCAGTCATCATAACAATGCAATTTACAATCCCCGCCGATTCATTTGGGCGGAATGAAAATATAGGAGTCATTACTTTTGGAACGTTCCTCATAATAACAGTGGAACTCGGCTTTGTCCGGAATTAAATGAGATCCCCGATCAATGCCTTTATGTCTGTGGTTTTGTCTGACTGAGTCCCCTATTATTTTATTAGACCTCAATACGTGAACTCCATCAAAATAATCATTTGCTTTTCTCCAAATAGCGCAAGGCATATTTATTGGAAGGAACATTTGAAATTTCCTGAGATTTAACGAAAACTTCTTATAAATCCAATAAGTGATAATACGAGGGAGCCAGGTCAGAACAATATGCACAATCAGCAAGATTCCTCAACCAAACTCTCAGGGATTTTTAGGCAGTAGTGCTGAGTAAAGACATCTATTATTAGGATCGAAGATTCATTCTTTTCGGTTGAATAAAGAAGGTTGTTTTGGGGTGAGTATAAGAAGGATTATTGCAGAATATATGAATGTTGCCAGATTATTTCAGAATATATAAATGTTGCCAGATTATTGCAGAATATACGAATGTTGCAAAATTATTGCAGAATATATGAATGTTGCAAGATTATTGCAGAATATAGGAATGTTGCAAGATTATTGCAGAATATATGAATGTTGCAAGATTATTGCAGAATATACGAATGTTGCAAGATTATTGCAAGAATATATGAATGTTGCAGGATTATTGCAGAATATAGGAATGTTGCAAGATTATTGCAGAATATACGAATGTTGCAAGATTATTGCAGAATATATGAATGTTCAAAGATTATTGCAGAATATACGAATGTTGCAAGATTATTGCTGAATATATGTATTTTGCAAGATTATTGCAGAATATACGAATGTTGCAAGATTATTGCAGAATATAGGAATGTTGCAAGATTATTGCAGAATATATGAATGTTGCAAGATTATTGCAGAAAATATAAATGTTGCAAGATTATTCCAGAAAATATGAATGTTGCAAGATTATTGCTGAATATATGAATGTTGCAAGATTATTGTAGAATATATGAAGGTTGAAAGATTATTGCAGAAAATATAAATGTTGTAAGATTATAATCTTGCAACATTCATATAGTCCGCAATAATGTTGCAACATTTACATGTTCTGCAATAATCTTTCAACATTCACATGTTCTGCAATAATCTCGCAACATTAATGATTTCTGAAATAATCTTGCAACATTCATATTTTCTGCAATAATCTTGCAACATTCATATATTCGGCTATGATATTGCAACATTCATATATTCTGCAACAATCATGAAACATTCATGTATTCTGAAATAATCTTGCAACATTCATATTTTTAGAAATAATCTTGAAACATTCATATGTTCTGCAACAATCTTTCACATTGACAAATTCTGTAATAATCTTGCAAAATTCATATATTTTCTGCAATAATCTTTCAGCTTTCATATTTTCTGCGATAATCTTGGAATATGAATATTGTCTGCTATAATCCTGCAACGTTCATATATACTGCAATATTCTTGCAACATTGACATATTCTGCAACAATCTTGCGACATTCAAGTATTCTGCAATAATCTTTCAACATTCATATTTTCTGCAATAATCTTCAACATTCATATTTTCTGCAATAATCTTGCAACATACATATATTCTGCAATAATCTTGCAACATTTATATATACTGCAATAATATTGCAACATTCATATATTCTGCAATAATCTTGCAACATTTATATATACTGCAATAATATTGCAACATTCATATATTCTGCAATAATCGTGTAACATTCATATATTCTGCAATAATCTTGCAACATTCATATATTCTTCAATAATCTTGCAACATTCATATGTTCTGCAATAATCTTGCGACATTAATATTTTCAGAAATAATCTTACAACATTCATATATTCTTCAATAATCTTGCAACATTCATATATTCTTCAATAATCTTGCAACATTCATATGTTCTGCAATAATCTTGCGACATTCATATTTTCTGCAATAATCTTGCGACATTTATATTTTCTGCAATAATCTTGCGACATTCATATATTCTTCAATAATCTTGCAACATACATATATTCTGCAATAATCTTACAACATTTATATATACTGCAATAATATTGCAGCATTCATATATTCTGCAATAATCGTGCAACATTCATATATTCTGCAATAATCTTGCGACATTCATATATTCTTCAATAATCTTGCAACATTCATATGTTCTGCAATAATCTTGCGACATTCATATATTCTGCAATAATCGTGCAACATTCCTATATTCTGCAATAATCTTGCAACATTCATATATTCTTCAATAATCTTTCAACATTCATATGTTCTGCAATAATCTTGCGACATTCATATTTTCAGCAATAATCTTGCGACATTCATATATTCTTCAATAATCTTGCAACATTCATATATTCTGCAATAATCTTTCGACATTCATATTTTCTGCAATAATTTTGCGACATTTATATATTCTGCAATAATCTTGCGACATTCATATTTTCTGCAATAATCGTGCAACATTCATATATTCTTCAATAATCTTGCAACATTCATATATTCTTCAATAATCTTGCAACATTCATATATTCTGCAATAATCTTGCGACATTCATATTTTCTGCAATAATCTTGCGACATTAATATTTTCAGAAATAATCTTACAACATTCATATATTCTTCAATAATCTTGCAACATTCATATATTCTGCAATAATCTTGCGACATTCATATTTTCTGCAATAATCTTGCAACATTCATATATTCTGCAATAATCTTTCGACATTCATATTTTCTGCAATAATTTTGCGACATTTATATATTCTGCAATAATCTTGCGACATTCATATTTTCTGCAATAATTTTGCAACATTCATATATTCTGCAATAGTCTTGCGACATTCATATATTCTGCAATAATCTTGCAACATTCATATATTCTTCAATAATCTTGCAACATTCATATATTCTGCAATAATCTTACAACATTTATATATACTTCAATAATATTGCAACATTCATATATTCTGCAATAATCGTGCAACATTCATATATTCTGCAATAATCTTGCGACATTCATATATTCTTCAATAATCTTGCAACATTCATATGTTCTGCAATAATCTTACAACATTCATATATTCTTCAATAATCTTGCAACATTCATATATTCTGCAATAATCTTGCAACATTCATATATTCTGCAATAATCGTGCGACATTCATATATTCTTCAATAATCTTGCAACATTCATATGTTCTGCAATAATCTTGCGACATTCATATATTCTGCAATAATCGTGCAACATTCCTATATTCTGCAATAATCTTGCAACATTCATATATTCTTCAATAATCTTGCAACATTCATATGTTCTGCAATAATCTTGCGACATTAATATTTTCAGAAATAATCTTGCGACATTCATATATTCTTCAATAATCTTGCAACATTCATATATTCTGCAATAATCTTGCAACATTCATATTTTCTGCAATAATATTGCAACATTCATATATTCTGCAATAATATTGCAACATTCATATTTTCTTCAATAATATTTCAACATTCCTATATTCTTAAATAATCTTGCAACATTTATATATTCTGCAATAATCTTGCGACATTCATATATTCTGCAATAATCTTGCAACATTCATATTTTCTGCAATAATATTGCAACATTCATATATTCTGCAATAATCGGGCAACATTCATATATTCTGCAATAATCGTGCAACATTCATATTTTCTGCAATAATATTTCAACATTCCTATATTCGGCAATAATCTTGCAACATTCATATTTTCTGCAATAATCTTGCAACATTCATATTTTCTGCAATAATCTTGCGACATTCATATATTCTTCAATAATCTTGCAACATTCATATATTCTGCAATAATCTTGCGACATTCATATTTTCTGCAATAATCGTGCAGCATTCATATTTTCTGCAATAATCTTGCAACATTCATATATTCTGCAATAATCTTGCGACATTCATATATTCTTCAATAATCTTGCAACATTCATATATTCTGCAATAATCTTGCGACATTCATATTTTCTGCAATAATCGTGCAACATTCATATATTCTTCAATAATCTTGCAACATTCATATTTTCTGCAATAATCTTGCGACATTCATATTTTCTGCAATAATCGTGCAACATTCATATATTCTGCAATAATATTGGAACATTCATATTTTCTTCAATAATCTTGCGACATTCATATATTCTGCAATAATCTTGCAACATTCATATATTCTTCAATAATCTTGCAACATTCATATATTCTGCAATAATCTTGCAACATTCATATATTCTTCAATAATCTTGCAACATTCATATATTCTTCAATAATCTTGCAACATTCATATATTCTGCAATAATCTTGCAACATTCATATTTTCTGCAATAATCTTGCAACATTCATATTTTCTGCAATAATCGTGCAACATTCATATATTCTGCAATAATATTGGAACATTCATATTTTCTTCAATAATCTTGCGACATTCATATATTCTGCAATAATCTTGCAACATTCATATATTCTTCAATAATCTTGCAACATTCATATATTCTGCAATAATCTTGCAACATTCATATATTCTTCAATAATCTTGCAACATTCATATATTCTTCAATAATCTTGCAACATTCATATATTCTGCAATAATCTTGCAACATTCATATTTTCTTCAATAATCTTGCGACATTCATATATTCTGCAATAATCTTGCAACATTCATATTTTCTTCAATAATCTTGCAACATTCATATATTCTGCAATAATCTTGCAACATTCATATATTCTGCAATAATCTTGCAACATTCATATATTCTGCAATAATCTTGCAACATTCATATATTCTTAAATAATCTTGCAACATTCATATATTCTGCAATAATCTTGCGACATTCATATTTTCTGCAATAATATTGCAACATTCATATTTTCTTCAATAATCTTGCAACATTCATATATTCTGCAATAATCTTGCGACATTCATATTTTCTGCAATAATATTGCAACATTCATATTTTCTTCAATAATCTTGCAACATTCATATATTCTGCAATAATCTTGCAACATTCATATATTCTGCAATAATCTTGCGACATTCATATATTCTGCAATAATATTGGAACATTCATATTTTCTTCAATAATCTTGCGACATTCATATATTCTGCAATAATATTGGAACATTCATATTTTCTGCAATAATCTTGCAACATTCATATATTCTGCAATAATCTTGCGACATTCATATATTCTTCAATAATCTTGAAACATTCATATATTCTGCAATAATATTGGAACATTCATATATTCTGCAATAATCTTGCGACATTCATATATTCTGCAATAATATTGGAACATTCATATTTTCTTCAATAATCTTGCGACATTCATATATTCTGCAATAATATTGGAACATTCATATTTTCTGCAATAATCTTGCAACATTCATATATTCTGCAATAATATTGGAACATTCATATTTTCTTCAATAATCTTGAAACATTCATATATTCTGCAATAATATTGGAACATTCATATATTCTGCAATAATCTTGCAACATTCATATATTCTTCAATAATCTTGCGACATTCATATTTTCTGCAATAATCTTGCAACATTCATATATTCTGCAATAATCTTGCAACATTCATATATTCTGCAATAATATTGCAACATTCATATATTCTGCAATAATATTGGAACATTCATATTTTCTTCAATAATCTTGCGACATTCATATATTCTGCAATAATATTGGAACATTCATATTTTCTGCAATAATCTTGCAACATTCATATATTCTGCAATAATCTTGCGACATTCATATTTTCTGCAATAATCTTGCAACATTCATATATTCTGCAATAATCTTGCGACATTCATATTTTCTGCAATAATCTTGCAACATTCATATATTCTTCAATAATCTTGCAACATTCATATTTTCTGCAATAATCTTGCAACATTCATATTTTCTGCAATAATCTTGCAACATTCATATATTCTGCAATAATCTTGCAACATTCATATATTCTTCAATAATCTTGCAACATTCATATATTCTGCAATAATATTGCAACATTCATATATTCTGCAATAATATTGGAACATTCATATTTTCTTCAATAATCTTGCGACATTCATATATTCTGCAATAATATTGGAACATTCATATTTTCTGCAATAATCTTGCAACATTCATATATTCTGCAATAATCTTGCGACATTCATATTTTCTGCAATAATCTTGCAACATTCATATATTCTGCAATAATCTTGCAACATTCATATATTCTGCAATAATATTGGAACATTCATATTTTCTTCAATAATCTTGCGACATTCATATATTCTGCAATAATATTGGAACATTCATATTTTCTGCAATAATCTTGCAACATTCATATATTCTGCAATAATCTTGCGACATTCATATTTTCTGCAATAATCTTGCAACATTCATATATTCTGCAATAATCTTGCGACATTCATATTTTCTGCAATAATCTTGCAACATTCATATATTCTTCAATAATCTTGCAACATTCATATTTTCTGCAATAATCTTGCAACATTCATATTTTCTGCAATAATCTTGCAACATTCATATATTCTGCAATAATCTTGCAACATTCATATATTCTGCAATAATCTTGAAACATTCATATTTTCTGCAATAATCTTGCTACATTCATGTTTTCTCCAATAATCTTGCCACATTCATATACTCTGCATTATAATTGCAGACTATATGACTGTTGGATTATTATTGCAGAATATATGAATGCTGGAAGATTATTGCAGAATATAGGAATGTTTTAAGATTATTGCAGAATATATGAATGTTTCAAGAGTATTGCAGAATATATGAATGTTGAAATATTATTGCAGATTATATGAATTTTGGAAGATTATAGCAGAATATATGAATACTGGAAGATTATTGTAGAATATATGAATGTTGCAATAATATTGAATATATGAATGTTGCAAGATTATTGCAGAATATAGGAATGTTGCGAGATTATTGCAGAATATATTAATGCTGGAAGATTATTGCAGAATATATGAATGCTGCAAGATTATTGCAGAATATAGAATGTTGTAAGATTATTGCAGAATATATGAATGTTGTAAGATTATTGCAGAATATATGAATGTTGCAAGATTATTACAAAATATATGAATGTTGCAAGATTATTGCAGAATATATGAATGTTGCAAGATTATTGCAGAAAATATTTATGTTCCGAGATTGTTGCAGAATATATGAATGTTGCAAGATTATTGCAGAAAATCTTAATGTTGCGAGATTTTTGCATAATATATGAATGTTGCAAGATTATTGCAATATATATGAATGTTGCAAGATTATTGCAGAATATATGAATGTTGCGAGATTATTGCAGAATATATGAATGTTGCAAGATTATTGCAGCATATATGAATGTTGCAAGATTATTGCAAAAAATATGAATGTTGCAAGATTATTGCAAAATATATGAATGTTGCAAGATTATTGCAGAATATATGAATGTTGCAAAATTATTGCAGCATATATGAATGTTGCAAGATTATTGCCAAAAATATGAATGTCGCAAGATTATTGCAGAATATATGAATGTTGCAAGATTATTGCAGAAAATATGAATGTTGCAAGATTATTGCAGAATATATGAATGTTGTAAGATTATTGCAGAATATAGGAATGTTGTAAGATTACTGCAGAATATAGCAATGGTGTAAGATTATTTCAGAATATATGAATGTTGTAAGATTATTGCAGAATATAGGAATGTTGTAAGATTATTGCAGAATATATGAATATTGTAAGATTATTTCAGAATATAGGAATGTTGTAAGATTATTGCAGAATATATTAATGTTGTAAGATTATTGCAGAATATAGGAATGTTGTAAGATTATTGCAGAATATATGAATGTCGCAAGATTATTGCAGAATATATGAATGTCGCAAGATTATTGCAGAATATATGAATGTTGTAAGATTATTGCAGAATATATGAATGTTGTAAGATTACTGCAGAATATAGCAATGGTGTAAGATTATTGCAGAATATATGAATGTTGTAAGATTATTGCAGAAAATAGGAATGTTGTAAGATCATTGCAGAATATAGGAATGTTGTAAGATTATTGCAGAATATATGAATGTTGTAAGATTATTTCAGAATATAGGAATGTTGTAAGATTATTGCAGAATATATTAATGTTGTAAGATTATTGCAGAATATAGGAATGTTGTAAGATTATTGCAGAATATATGAATGTCGCAAGATTATTGCAGAATATATGAATGTTGCAAGATTATTGCAGAATATATGAATGTTGTCAGATTATTGCAGAATATATAAATGTTGTAAGATTATTGCAGAATATATGAATGTTGCAAGATTATTGCAGAATATTGGAATGGTGTTAAGATTATTGCAGAATATATGAATGTTGTAAGTTTACTGCAGAATATCGGAATGTTGTAAGATTATTGCAGAATATATGAATGTTGCAAGATTATTGCAGAATATATGAATGTTGCGAGATTATTGCAGAATATATGAATGTTGCAAGATTATTGCAGCATATATGAATGTTGCAAGATTATTGCAAAAAATATGAATGTTGCAAGATTATTGCAGAATATATGAATGTTGCAAGATTATTGCAGAATATATGAATGTTGCAAGATTATTGCAGAATATATGAATGTTGCAAGATTATTGCAGAATATATGAATGTTGTAAGATTATTGCAGAATATATGAATGTTGCTACGTTATTGCAGAATATATGAATGTTTAAAGATTATTGCAGAATATATGAATGTTGCAAGATTATTGTAGAATATATTAATGTTGCAAGATTATTGCAGAATATGAATGTTGCAAGATTTTTACAGAAAATATAATGTCGCAAGATTTTTGCAGAAAATATAAATGTTGCAAGATTCTTTCAGAATATATGAATCCGAAAGAAAAAATTATAATCAATCATGGTAAACCAAACAAACAAGCAAAACTTTGATATAATATTCTTTGTATGGCAAGGACCAAGTATGTACACAGCATTCATTATGAATAAAGTGATAGAAATTTTTGTCAATTTATAGTCTTTAACACAGCAGAGATTTTATTTTTACATAATTGACGGTTCATGTGTATTGTTTTCCCAAGCTCTGAATCTCGTTATTAGCATTTCTATTTTTATTTTTATTAACAGGTTACCCATCTTTCCTGGTCGTAAAATACGCATAAATAGTATATTTTAATTCATGCATAAACTGAAACATGTGCACGCGATTATTATGTTTTTTTCTAAACAGTTCACTTCTTGTAAGTTTTAAAAAATACGGAACTAAAACCTAAGGACAGCATGATACCATTAGACCGGCTTGGCGCGATCTTTACAAAGTGTTTTCAAAACTGACTATTCTTTACATAAAGAAGTTGTCATTTTTCACGGCCGTGCATGAAACAGTTGACAAACGGATAACAATCCTATAACTACCAAATACCAATTTTTCAATTTTGTCACATTTAGCAGCGCTTTTTTTCGGAAAAAAGTTTTCCACGTGTCTGAATACCTTATATATAAACTTTCAAATCAGTAGATCGGAAATTCGTTGAGTATATAGCTTTAGAAGTGTTCCCCCACACACATTCTCACTTTTATTGTTATATAGGCATCTTTAATTTTCAAGTTACAACTAAAATAAATATTCATATTTCTATTTGATTGATGTCTGACGCATACACATACTCAATCATATTATCTTTTTTTTACTTCGTTTTTTTTTTATTTCAAACAAGGAATATTGCGACTTAGATGAAAGCGGTTACTGTTTGGAATCATGTTTAACAGATGTCTGTACGTAGTTGACCATGTCTGTTCACGCTATTTAGACTTCTACGATTTAGTAAAGTCAGGAAAGCAGGAAACGGGAAGGTAATTCCAAGGTCTAGCATTCTAGGAAATAAACTATTGGAGTTGAAGGCTTTCCGGCATCTTAGGATACCAACAGTGAAGGGGTCGATTTTGTTGCTTGCCTTGTTGGTTGGAAGTTTCTGATGCATTTCATCCATTTGTTGACAGTGCTTCTCTAGCAGTATCAGAATTTTTGTAGGAATTTTTGACACCCCTAACACGAAACTGCGAATACAATATAAAAATCTCGTAATTTCTCTGTTAAAAGTGGGTTATTTATTTTCTTTATGGATTATACTTCCAAAATAAACTATTACAGTTGTTTTAAAAGTAATAAAAATATTTTTATTTTTTTTTTTAAACAGTAATGAATTTTCCGAACTCAATATTTTTAAATTTTTAAACTCAATATTTTTAAATTTTTAAATTTTAAAAATCTATCAAAATTTTTCTATTGATTCTATTTTTACGATATTTTCAGGGTCAATGTGAAATTTTATGTTCTTTCCAATAAACCGAATATAATATTTTAGACAAACGTTTTTTTTAAATTCACGCCCCCCCATTTTCACGCCCCCCCCCATTTTCACGCCCCCCCCATTTTGAAATGTCTATTAAAAAGTAAATAATTAATTTATGTTTAATAGGTTTATATATCACAAATTGAAGAGAAAAGGTCAATAAATAATATATTCAAATTTAAAACAAAAAAAAAATCAGTTTTTTAGAAATTTACCTGTAAAGTCCGAAGTTTAAAACCTTATTTTATAAGAACACATTTTTTCTTTTTGTCTTTTTTTTTTTTTTTTAATGAAACCTTGGTCCTTGCTCCTTTAATTGCAAAAAAAATTAGGGCTTGAATTACATTTTTCGAGGAGTTATAAGCTTAGAAAGATAGGGGGTCGAATAATTTACGCCTCTCATTTTGAAATGTCTATTAAAAAGTAAATAATTAATTTATGTTTAATAGGTTTATATATCACAAATTGAAGAGAAAAGGTCAATAAATAATATATTCAAATTTAAAACAAAAAAAAAAATCAGTTTTTTAGAAATTTACCTGTAAAGTCCGAAGTTTAAAACCTTTTTAAAAAAAAAAAAACACATTGTTTTGTTTTGTTTTTTTTTTAAATAAAACCTTGGTCCTTACTCCTTTAATTGAAAAAAAAAAATTAGGGCTTGAATTACATTTTTCGAGGAGTTATAAGCTTGGAAAGATGGGGTGGAATTATTCACTATTTTCACGAAATTTCTGACACTGCTAGTGCTTCTCTGCTGTAATAATTAAAAACTGTAGCTATATATTAAGTGTTATAGAGCTTGTCCTGCGTCTAACCACTGAGCTGACCGTCACCGGTAGTCGTAAAGAACCCACAACCCGGACGAGAAACGGGTTGTTTTTGTTGCGTATAAGAAGGGAAGACAAGATTCATAACTGTTTTTAGGGGGGGGTCGTTCAATTCGTGAGGACCAATTTATCAAGTTTGCCTTTCTAATCTCTTTCAAGTGGTTGGAAATCGTTATACACGTTACGTCAAATTCAGAAGCAAGTTCTCGAACAGTTGTGCGTGTATTGGTTTCGACTAAGGCTCTTAATTGATCGTTGGCTGACCACTACGCTCATCATTTCCAAGTCTTTTCTTATCGCCACGAAATTTCTTAAACCACCATTGTGTTGTACGTTCAGTAGAGGTCCCTGTGCCAAAAGATTCATTGATATCGCGAGCTGTGTCAGTAGCCTTTCGGTATATTTTGAATTGAAAAAAGAAAATTGTGCGAATTTTCTTTTTTTTTTTAATCTTGTACTCAACGTTCTAAAAAGAAGACATTGTTGTTTTGAAATTACTGCAATTTAAACGATTAGATAGAGCGAGAAACGCTCTTTAAGACGATATAGGAAGTAAATGTATAATAACGAAAGCTTGTTTGAAAATACATTTGAAATCAAAATTAAAAATCCCGCAAAAACTTTCTTCTCAGTCAATATGCCGCATTTCTGTTTTGTTCTTGTTAACAAACGCGACATCTTTATAGTCGGCTTATGTTACGTTGCTTTTACGAAAAACGCGAGTTCATTATTTTATCTTAGCGATAGAAAAGAAACAAAGAGGGGAAGGAAGGGAAGAAATGGAACGGAAGGGCAAAGGGGGGATAGAGGCTGGTAATTTGCGAGGCCCTTTTGACATTTTTCAGTTGGTTGCCTCTTCTTACCGTAAATGAGCACTTATGTAAACACGTGTAAATATAATTATACAAACCATTTCGCTTATGCGAACACGTTCCCGCGATGCAAAGGTCACTCACTCCACGTCTGCGTTCATTCAACAGGAATTGTTTAGCTGCTTACGAGTGTCACAGCAATTCGGCGTGTAAAACGCTCGGCTGGGGCCTCATCGATCATCATCTTTCCACCCAACCCAGTCGTTCTTTCACATACGAAGAACCCCGCCCATGAGATGCCGACTTTTGCGGCCTCTGGATTTTGTCGTGGTTTCTTTTTTCACGAGCAAATGCCATCAAAGTAATGAGGCAAAAAAAGCAAACTAATGTAAAAAAAATAATAAAATAAATAAATAAACTTCAAACCAAATTGGCAAAATTTAGATTTTACTTTATACATTTTTCATCGGTTCATGCCTTTAAAGATTCTCTTCTTTTTATTCTCTTTGATCTTTCCTGACACAAATTCCTAATGCCTTCACATCCTCGCCATCAACAAATAATTTCTTTTGGAAATTACGATATTTTTTTTTCTGTGGTTATTTTTAATGTTTCTAAATTGTACATTTTACCATCCGTAAGCGTATTTGCTCGAATTATATTTTACTCGACGCAGTGCTGGTATTGAGCACCATTGACCCCTTCTAGATTTGCGGCTTGCCTCCAACCCATTCAAAATCTATTCTTTGCGAACAAATCAAAGCGCTTATTTTTTCTCACTAAAAATTTTTAAAAAAACTATCCCATTTTCATTGCATATTATGCATGCTTTCAACAAATGTTCTAGCGATATTTGAGAAAATTCAATAAGCGAAAATTATGGCCCTGAACCACATATAATTGAAGAATATGCGTTGGAGTTGGGGGCTAAAATGAATAGTTCCTATGCAAAATCACTGAAAGGAAGGTACCCCGAGGTGCCTTCAATAAGTTTCCAGACTTTTAAAATTCTCATAAACTCTCGAAAATTCAGTATGTTATTGTTATACATCTTATGGAATGACTGCCGATTTTTATTATTTCAGATTCAAATAAACAACTACAGCCTGATTATCGAAGCTAGGGAATTTTTTTTTTAAATGCAACCTGGTCGTGGGGACACTAGTAGAACGATATGCAATAAAAGTATGTTTTCAACTTGAAAGAAAAATGACAAAGAAACGTATAGAATGCTTGAAATTGTTTTTTGGCCATCTTGTATACATCGAGCATCAGTTTCTGAATAGCACATGGGATTCAAGAAAGGGAGGGGGAGTTTGTGAGGGATAATAAGAGGTTTGGGAGGAGTAAGGAAGTTAGAACACCACTGAACTGAGCGTTACTGGTTGTCGTAAAGAACACACTTTTCATCGCAAGTCACGGGTCGTTCTTGTTGCATACAAGAAAAGAAGATGGCACTTCATAACTGTTTCTTTTTGGATGGATTCAATTCGTGAGTGAACCATTTATCAAGATTTCTGTCTTTCCAATCTTTTTCAAGTGGTTGGAAATCGTAGTATACGTTACGTCTAAGCAAGTTTTCAGACAGTTGTGCGTGGATTGGCTTCTATTAATGCTCTTAATTGATTGTTGTTAACATCTGATGGCCAACCACTACGCTCATCATCTTCAAGATTCTTGTCACCGCCACAAAATTTCTCAAACCACCACCGTGCTTCACGTTCAGAATTGGTTCCTGGGCCGTGTATATCGCGAGCTGTTTCAGCAGCTTTTCGGCCTATCTTGAATTGAAATTAGAAAATTGTGCGAATTTTCTTTTTCCATCTTGTATTTAACGTTCTGAAACGAATACGTAATTGTTTTAAAACAAATGTAATCTAAAAAAAAATTATAGAGCAAAACGCCTTTTAAAATGAAATATAAAATAAAGGTATTATAATAAAAACTTATTTCAAAATATATCAATTGAAATCAAAATTAAAAATTCCATAAGAATTTTCTTCCCAACCTTATATATATATATATATATATATATATATATATATATATATATATAAATCTCACCTGTCTGTTTAAATGTATGTATGTATGTATGTATATATATATTTTTTTTTAATTGAGCGAAGCTTAAGAGAGCATGTAGGAAATGCCAAACCTTGCCGCCCAACCATGAAGATCTCTGGATCTGTAAGGTGTGTGATCGGGCTCTGTTGTCTAAGGCAGGTTTTGTTAATCACATAAATGCCCACGATAATACAGGTTCCGCTGCTGTTAGTTTCATACAAATCAGTAAACGTTTTCAGTGTCATGTCTGCTTGAGGGTGTGCAAGTCGCTGGCAGGGCTAAAAAGTAATATTCGGGCACATGGATTTTAGTGACTGAGGGAGTTGCTCTCGTCTGATAAGACGTTGCAATCATCATCATGTATGTATCTATGTATGTCTGCCTAAAACTTTCGACAGTACGACAGATTTTCACGAGATCGGTATCCTTTCGAATTCGATCCTTCTGACGACAAATATAGAAAAATTGGCTAAAAACATAAATTCCTTCGCACTTTTCTACAAAGAAGGCTCGGTTTTTTCGCTGACATTTTTGCAAATCATTCAAACCTCGCATCAATGACGTCGCATAAAATACGTTATTTCGCCGACCGTGACGTCACAATCGTGGTGGGTGCATCAATAAAACTGTTTTGTTTTTTTTTGTTGTTTTTTGTTTGTTTGTTTTTTTCACCTCATTTTCCCCTGACGCGTTACGGGTTCGAGCCTGCTTACTACTCCTAATTATTATTTTTTTGTGTGGCCACAATTTTCCGTTTGTTTATTTTTTTATTATTTTTTGTTCAATCAACAATCTTACACACACCTCCACATTCTTTTCCGCCTTCGCGTCATGAGTTCGAGCCTGCCTACCTACTACAATTTTTTCCCCACAACACACACTTACAAATACCCAGCCTAGTACATATATATATATATATATATATATATATATATATATATATATATATATATCTTTATTCGATTGGCAAAATTTTAGAATAATTGTAAATAAGCGGAAATTCAGTCGACTAAAATAAGTTGGAAAACGGGGTGAGGAAAAAGGGAAAAAATTGGGGGAAGTTACATGTAACAAATTCTAAAAAAATAATTTTCAGACTTATACCCTTGAAAAGTTAGTCGGAACGAAAAGCGCTTCGGGTATATTTTAACGATCTTGTTTATAATCGACTTATTTATTTTATTGAATTGTACATTTGTTACATGTAACTTCCCCCATTTTTTTTCTTTTTCCTCACCCCGTTTTCCATCTTATTTTAGTCGACTGAATTTCCGCTATGGTTCACTTCTTTACAAATATATATATATATATATATATATATATATATATATATATATATATATATATATATATATATATATATAATTTGTATGCAGAGACGTCTTTTATGTGCTCATTTGATGTCTCTATTCTCTTTACCAATATGCCCAATATATATATATACATATATATATACATATATATATATATATATATATATATATATAATTTGTATCCTGTCTCTCATCCATTTATTCTGTATTTTTCTTTTTTCTTTCTTTTTCCTCTCAGCTATCTGTAATACTATATCTGATATAAAAACATACCCGACGAAAATATGCAGTACACAAAAATATATGGAATGAATAAAGAATTTTTACATGAAAATATTATACATATCCTCTCTCTCTCTCTCTCTCTCTCTCTCTCTCTCTCTTTCTCTCTCGCTCTCTCTCTCTATCTCTATCTCTCTTTCTATCTATCTATGTAACTCTTTCTCTCTCTCTCATATATATATATATATCTCATATATATATATATATCTCATATATATGTATATCTCTCATATATATATATATCATATATATATATATATCTCATATATATATATCTCATATATATATATATATATATCTCATATATATATATATATATATCTCATATATATATATATCTCATATATATATATATATATATATATATATATCTCATATATATATATCTCATATGTATATATATCTCATATATATATATATATATATATATATCTCATATATATATATATCATATATATATATATATATATATATATATAACGGTAAAACTTGTTGAATTACACGGACATTTTTAATTAATGTAAATTAGTGTCGTAAGTTTCTTAAATACACAAATTGGACCGGAATACAGGAAATTGAAAGTCTCATCAAACGAAGCAACTACATATTATGTTACAATATGTGCGTAAATAAAGCATGCTGCTTATACGCATACACACACACGAACACTGCGAAACCCAAGTTGTGTTTACATTATCGACGCCTTAAAACAACGTTCTTATGTAGTGATCATTTTGAAGCCGTAAAAACCCATGTTAAAAAAAAATCCAGCAATAATCAAGTAATGGTTAGATTTCCATTTACTTTTCGATACATATTCAATTTTAAATTAATTTATTTTTAAAAAGTAGTTTTAGTAAAATATGTGAGAGGAAATATGTTTTAGGTGCTCTAATCTGCCCCCCCCCTTTATATTTCATGTTGCGAAAACTAAACAATTGCAACATTTTATAAAGTTGAAGATTATATATATATATATATATATATATATATATATATATATATATATATACACGAACAAACAGTTAATAAAACATGTTAAAAAACACTTTGAAATGAGTTAAAAACATATTTAATCTGAAAAGGAAACACTAGATAAGTAGATAGTCCTTAATCCGCAGAGTTTCGAAGAAATACTTTCCTTCTCATCAGAATGTAGGAATTAGCAAAATGCGGGATATATATATATATATATATATATATATATATATATATATATATATATATATATATATATATATATACTTGTTTATTGTTATATAAACATGCTCACATCCCGCTGCTACAAACAGCCACTTGTTTCAATCAAACAACAGATATCATCAGGCAGCGACTAGACTATTCAAATGTTCAATGAATAAGCTTATAAGATTATTCATTGAACATTTGAATAGTCAAGTCGCTGCCTGATGATATCTGTTGTTTGATTGAAACACATGGCTGTTTGTAGCAGCGGGATGTGAGCATGTTTATATAACAATAAACAAGTATTATCAGCTCTTTTTATTGAGCACTAGCTAACAACCTCGTTGAATTCACTAGTCCATTACTTTTGAATAAAAAAAACCCGAGTATATATATATATATATATATATATATATATATATATATATATGGTTGTTGCTTGGGAAAAAAAGAGAAAAGTTACTGACAATCCGACCGATATGTTGGCCAAATAACACTCAAGATGAGAACAATTACAATACAAGAATCTTCATCTAAAAAAAAAAAAATCCGAACTTTAACATTGGATCATGTTTCTCTTCATTTCAGAATGCTTCTTACGATTTAAAGGAAGGCTCGGATGCGTGGCGAGGGATCACTCAATCGGGTGCCTGTTATCCTTATGAACCTTCGATGACATATTCGTACGGTGGCACGTAAGTAAATTCTTTTTTCTGAAATTTACTTTTTTTTATAAATCGAACATTTAAAAATTCTTATCCCAAATCCTTTTAAAATATTTCCAAAATACTATTTCCTACACGAGTTCAGTAATAATATAACTTTGTCCGTATTTTCCGGAAATTGGAAATATTTGCGCCCCTTACCCCTTTTTACGCTCTAATTTAGCCGGAGGGAGCGATCATTATCAAATCGTATGAATCCAAATATTCTATTATTGGCATTGGTTTGCCCGATATTTTTCTAGTCACAATTCTTTCAGAATGACAGTCGGTACTTACGGAAGAGGCCACGTGAAGGTTGTCAACATCATAAGTACAAGTGATTTTCGTGGGACGGACTGGATTCGAACTTGGAGTACCCAGGTTGTCAGTCCGTGTCGTTAACCACTAGACCACCTGTTTTCACTGATTTAACATTATTTTAGTCGTCTGGCATTATTAATAAATATTTTAAGTTTTCCCTTTTTCTATGATGCAATTTATATGTGTGTGTGTGCGTCAGCACTAACTCTATTCGGGTTTACTCAGCTTCCTCCGAAGGTGGAAGTTACGTGGGAGTATGAAATTCACAAGCGGTCCCCAGTCGCATGTATACCCTCATTAGGGCAGATGACAACGTTAGGTTCTTGCAACTCTTGCAGGGAGGTGTCGACGTCCTCCTACATACCGCACCTGGAATTCCCAAATTCGTCACCCATTTTAGTAATGACCAGGCTCTACGTTGCTTAACTTCGGTGATCTGACGGAAACCGTTGTGTCAATGTGATTATGCCGTGCATACAATTTATATGGCAAGTATTAATCAGGGTTTAATATTATCGGGAGTGCATTTTATTTACATAAACAATGAAATTAAATAAATATATTTGTTCTAATTATTCGTAATCTGCAAATCACCCACTCACCATTCTCGTCATACCATTATTGATGGCATTGGTTTCCCGGATAATTTTCTCAGCCAGAATTCTTTATAAAAAGACATCGGTTACTTACGGGGGGAACCACGTGAAGGTTGCCAACATTCTAAGCGAAAGTGATTTTTTTGTTGAACGAACTGGATTCGAACTTGAGACACCCAGCTCGTCAGTCCGTGTTGTCAACCACTGAACCACTTTCACCTTCTACTTTTATTATTAGTTAGTGAGAGACGCCTGCCATTGCCGGATCGTAAAATACGCTTCACTATCATTTGGGTAGATATTTACTTCCTCCCCGTCATTTCTCCAAGCATTTCCCTTTCTTCAGTGTCTCTCGGGCTGATTGTTGAGAACGAACCCACGACCCAAAGCCTCCACGCAACCGAAGCAACAAGTAGACCACCATAATAATTGTATTATGTAATTATTTATTTCCTTCTTGTCACAGACGTAACACAAGGTCTGGAGGTGGAGAGAATCAAGCTAGCACTCCTAAAGAAAAGCACGCGGGCCTAGCAAAAATTGCCTTGGCAGCCCCATCGGCCTTCCCAGGTCAGAGCACCATAGGCAGATCTTTAGGGATATTATTTGTATATGTTCACTGAAAGGAGGATTAAACTATACTTGTTGTTTGCGTCTATTTCTCCTATCCTTTATAGCATTATTACTATTATATACTTCTTCATTATTTTTAATTTCATTCTTTTGATTCTTATTATTATTTCTATACCTATTTTTATTCCTTACATTTGTTCTTCCTTTCATTGCCATGTTATATGATATTATGTAGTTTGTTCTGCTATTTTTATTATCCACCTTCTTTATGTATTTGATCTTTCTTTGATATCCTGATTCATTATATAATCCTGATACTTATCGACCATATTCTAATTTTGTAATAACCTGGATATTCTTTTGGATATACTATTTAGATATACTATTTATATACTATTATTATACTATTTAGATTTATAACCTGGATATTCTTTTAGATATCATATTTAGATATACTATTTAGATACACTATTTAGATATACTATTTTAGATATACTTTTTAGATATACTATACTATATCTTTTTAGATATAATATATTATTAGATATAACTTTTAGATACACTACACTATATCTTTTTAGATATCTTATTTAGATATCCTATTTAGATATACTATTTAGATACACTATTTAGATATACTATTTAGATACACTATTTAGATACACTATTTAGATATACTATTTTAGATATACTTTTTAGATACACTATTTAGATATACTATTTTAGATATACTATTTAGATATACTATTTAGATATACTATTTAGATACACTATTTAGATATACTTTTTAGATATACTTTTTAGATATACTATTTAGATATACTATTTAGATATACTATTTAGATACACTATTTAGATACACTATTTAGATATACTTTTTAGATATACTATTTTAGATATACTATTTAGATACACTATTTAGATATACTATTTAGATATACTATTTAGATATAATATTAAGATATACTATTTAGATATACTTTTTAGATATACTATTTTAGATATACTATTTAGATGCACTATTTTAGATATACTATTTAGATACACTATTTAGATATAATTTTTAGATATACTATTTAGATATACTTTTTAGATATACTATTTAGATATACTATTTAGATACACTATTTAGATATACTATTTAGATACACTATTTAGATATACTTTTTAGATATACTATTTAGATATACTATTTAGATACACTATTTAGATATACTATTTAGATATACTATTTAGATAAACTATTTAGATACACTATTTAGATATACTATTTAGATATACTATTTAGATATACTATTTTAAATATACTATTTTAGATATACTATTTAGATACACTATTTAGATATACTTTTTAGATATACTATTAGATATACTATTTTAGATATACTATTTAGACATAGTATTTTAGATATACTATTTAGATACACTATTTAGATATACTATTTAAATACACTATTTAGATATACTTTTTAGATATACTATTTAGATACACTATTTAGATACACTATTTAGATACACTATTTAGAAATACTTTTTAGATATGCTATTTTAGATATACTATTTAGATATACTATTTAGATATACTATTTAGATACACTATTTAGATATACTATTTAGATATACTATTTAAATATACTATTTAGATATACTATTTAGATATACTTTTTAGATATACTATTTAGATATACAATTTAGATACACTATTTAGATACACTATTTTAGATATACTATTTTAGATATACTACTTAGATACACTATTTAGTTACACTATTTAGATATACTATTTTAGATATACTATTTTAGATATACTATTGTAGATATACTATTTTAGATATACTATTTTAGATATACTATTTAGATACACTATTTAGATATACTATTTTAGATATACTATTTTAGATATACTTTTTAGATATACTTTTTAGATACACTATTTAGATACACTATTTAGATACACTATTTTAGATATACTATTTAGATACATTATTTAGATACACTATTTTAGATATACTATTTAGATATACTATTTAGATATACTATTTTAGATATACTATTTTAGATATACTATTTAGATACACTATTTTAGATACACTATTTTAGATATACTATTTAGATACACTATTTTGATACACTATTTTAGATATACTATTTAGATATACTATTTAGATATACTATTTAGATATACTATTTAGATACACTATTTAGATATACTATTTAGATACACTATTTAGATATACTATTTTAGATATACTTTTTAGATATACTATTTAGATATACTATTTAGATATACTATTTAGATATACTATTTAAGATATACTATTTAGATATACTATTTAGATATACTATTTAGATATATTATTTAGATATACTATTTAGATATACTATTTTAGATATACTATTTAGATATACTATTTAGATATACTTTTTAGATATACTATTTAGATATACTATTTAGATATACTATTTAGATATACTATTTAGATATACTATTTTAGATATACTATTTTAGATATACTTTTTAGATATACTTTTTAGATATACTTTTTAGATACACTATTTAGATACACTATTTACATACACTATTTTAAATATACTATTTGATACACTATTTAGATACACTATTTTAGATATACTGTGTTAGATATACTATTTTAGATAGACTTTTTAGATATACTTTTTAGATACACTATTTTGATACACTATTTTAGATATACTATTTAGATACACTATTTAGATACACTATTTTAGATATACTATTTAGATATACTATTTTAGATATACTATTTTTTGATATATTATTAAGATACACTATTTTAGATACACTATTTTAGATATACTATTTAGATATACTATTTAGATACACTATTTTAGATATACTATTTAGATATACTATTTAGATATACTTTTTTAGATATACTAATTTAGAGATACTATTTAGATACACTATTTTAGATATACTATTTTTGATATACTATTTAGATACACTATTTAGATATACTATTTAGATATACTATTTTAGATATACTATGTAGATACACTATTTTAGATATACTATTTTAGATATACTATTTAGATACACTATTTTAGATATACTATTTAGATACACTATTTAGATATACTATTTTAGATATACTTTTTAGATACACTATTTAGATACACTATTTAGATATACTATTTTAGATATACTATTTTAGATATACTATTTAGATACACTATTTTGATACACTATTTAGATATACTATTTAGCTATACTATTTTAGATATACTTTTTAGATATACTATTTAGATATACTATTTAGATATACTATTTAGATACACTATGTAGATACACTATTTAGATATACTATTTAGATATACTTTTTAGATACACTATTTAGATACACTATTTAGATATACTATGTAGATATACTATTTTAGATATACTTTTTAGATATACCATTTAGATATACTATTTAGATATACTATTTAGATATACTATTTAGATACACTATTTAGATACACTATTTAGATATACTATTTAGATACACTATTTAGATATACTATTTTAGATATACTTTTTAGATATACTATTTAGATATACTATTTAGATATAGTATTTTAGATATACTATTAAGATATACTATTTAGATATACTATTTAGATATACTATTTTAGATATACTTTTTAGATATACTATTTAGATATACTATTTAGATATACTATTTTAGATATACTATTTAGATATACTATTTAGATATACGATTTAGATATACTATTTTAGATATACTATTTAGATATACTATTTAGATATACTATTTTAGATATACTATTTTAGATATACTTTTTAGATATACTTTTTAGATATACTTTTTAGATACACTATTTAGATACACTATTTACATACACTATTTTAAATATACTATTTGATACACTATTTAGATACACTATTTTAGATATACTGTGTTAGATATACTATTTTAGATAGACTTTTTAGATATACTTTTTAGATACACTATTTTGATACACTATTTTAGATATACTATTTAGATAAACTATTTAGATACACTATTTTAGATATACTATTTAGATATACTATTTTAGATATACTATTTTTTGATATATTATTAAGATACACTATTTTAGATACACTATTTTAGATATACTATTTAGATATACTATTTAGATACACTATTTTAGATATACTATTTAGATATACTATTTAGATATACTTTTTTAGATATACTAATTTAGATATACTATTTAGATACACTATTTTAGATATACTATTTAGATACACTATTTAGATATACTATTTAGATATACTATTTTAGATATACTATTTAGATACACTATTTTAGATATACTATTTTAGATATACTATTTAGATACACTATTTTAGATATACTATTTAGATACACTATTTAGATATACTATTTTAGATATACTTTTTAGATACACTATTTAGATACACTATTTAGATATACTATTTTAGATATACTATTTTAGATATACTATTTAGATACACTATTTAGATACACTATTTAGATATACTATTTAGATATACTATTTTAGATATACTTTTTAGATATATAATTTAGATATACTATTTTGATATACTATTTAGATACACTATGTAGATACACTATTTAGATATACTATTTAGATATACTTTTTAGATACACTATTTAGATACACTATTTAGATATACTATGTAGATATACTATTTTAGATATACTTTTTAGATATACCATTTAGATATACTATTTAGATATACTATTTAGATATACTATTTAGATACACTATTTAGATACACTATTTAGATATACTATTTAGATACACTATTTAGATATACTATTTTAGATATACTTTTTAGATATACTATTTAGATATACTATTTAGATATAGTATTTTAGATATACTATTAAGATATACTATTTAGGTATACTATTTATATATACTATTTTAGATATACTATTTAGATATACTATTTAGATATACTATTTAGATATACTATTTTAGATATACTATTTAGATATACTATTTAGATATACGATTTAGATATACTATTTTAGATATACTATTTAGATATACTATTTAGATATACTATTTTAGATATACTTTTTAGATATACTATTTTGATATACTTTTTAGATATACTATTTAGATATACTATTTTAGATATACTTTTTAGATATACTATTTAGATATACTATTTAGATATACTATTTTAGATACACTATTTAGATATACTATTTAGATATACTATTTAGATATACTATTTTAGATATACTATTTAGATATACTATTTAGATATACTATTTTAGATATACTATTTAGATATAATATTTTAGATATACTATTTTGAAATACTATTTAGATATACTATTTAGATATACTATTTAGATATACTATTTAGATATACTATTTAGATATACTATTTTAGATATACTATTTAGATATACTATTTTAGATATACTTTTTAGATATACTATTTAGATACACTATTTAGATATACTTTTTAGATATACTGTTTAGATATACTAGTTAGATATACTATTTTAGATATACTATTTAGATATACTATTTAGATATACTATTTAGATATACTATTTTAGATATACTATTTGAGATACACTATTTAGATATACTATTTAGATATACTTTTTAGATACACTTTTTAGGTATACTATTTAGATATACTATTTAGATATACTATTTAGATATACTTTTTAGATACACTATTTAGATACACTATTTAGATATACTATTTAAATATAATTTTTAGATATACTATACTATATCTTTTTAGATATACTATACTATATCTATTTAGATATACTATTTAGATATACTATTTAGATATACTTTTTAGATACACAATTTAGATATACTATTTTAGATATACTTTTAGATATACTATACTATATCTTTTTAGATATACTATACTTTTAGATATTCTTTTAGATATACTAAGGATGATAGCTTTTTTCATACCCTTAGGATAATTCGATTTATAATCTATATAGAATAACGTTTGGTTCAGTTTATGATACGGTTTATAAGAATTGTCGTTGGGATTTAGAGTTATAGCTAAAAAAATCACTATTATACAATTGCAGTCTAGTGTTATTTCTAACTTAAGTTCATTAAAAATAGTATAATTTTCTTTCTAGTTTCTCCTATAATTCGATCGCTTCAATTACCTAAAAAAATGCATCATTTCTATATAGCCCTCCATTTAAGGCGGGTATTTTGCTTTGTGAAGATTATGTAAACATGAAATATTAGTGCATTTAGATAATATTAAACGTGTGTTTGTTGTATGCAACTTTATGTGTGGTGGAAAAGTACCCCTGCCAACAATTAAAAACTACTTCAACCGTGTATTAATGTTGCGCAGCGAAAGCGTTCATCTTGTGCCACTCAAAAAAAAACTCCAAATCATGCAACGTTGTCAATGGAGGGAGAGAAATGTTGTGGATATCGAAATGCTGTTAAAAAACGAAACAGTCACTTAAATTCACGGATGTTTTGTCATATTTTCCTGGCTGTATCAGTTAACTGTTTACAATAGTATTTAGTTTGCAAGATGTTTTAGATGATGATTGATTATTCGTACAACATTCTCATTTTTGGTCAATGTAACCTTCGACTTCACATGCATCTTGTTAAACACGGGAACCTTCCTCGAGTTCGGGTATCTGTACGTAATTTCGAACGGAACCGTTTATTTAATCCACGGAGGTAGCATGCTCTCGTTAGCTATGACTGGATAGGAGTCCTAAGTAATTCGCAGTTGTGTTTTGAGCATCGCCCACACTGAGGATTTAAACCTTAAATCTCCAGAAACTGAATTACACTCAATATTAGAAGAGTAGTTCGAATAATCGAAATAATAAAATAAAAAGAATATTATTTATGGATGCCGATCGTCGAAGACAAGATACAAGCACGCAAGAAAGCAAGTGATGTCCACAAAAATTTCTAATTATATAAAGTGTTTTACGAAAGTCAGCAATATATAAGTGACTCCTCAGCCCCACATAGTTTTACTTATATATGGCGTATAAAAGATGGTAATCGTGACAAAGTATATTTGAAGAAGTCCTCCTTATATATCATTCTATGTCGTCAGACCGGGGTCTAATCTTTTCATACATAGTAACTATTGATTCATATTCGTAAACCTGAAAGGTCGGAACATGTGAGCTCATGTTTTTGACAATAATATAATTGAATAGACCACACAGAAAAATTTAAACTCTGCAAAGCCGGTTCCGTATTGTAACCGATTAACCATCTACATAACTCATCATTTAGATTCAGGGTTTCTCCTTTCATAGATCAGTTCACTTCACCGTGGGGAGAGACACCACGTTGCCTTATAAAGTCGGCCAAGCACATATACACATAGCGTTTCAAAAGTAATGCTTCCTATTTCTTATTCCGCCCGAATGGATCAGAGGGGATGGCAAACTGCATTATTATGATGACTGAAATAATGCCTTCACAATCTGAAAGTTTCAACTTTCTGTTTCAGATATTGACTGTGTGAAACTCTTAAGAAAGCAACCCCTGTCATGGACCTGCGTCAGAAGCAGAGATGCGTCATTGAATTTCCAGGCAAAAGTGTATTGAGAATGGTGGGGGCTATGTAGAAAAATAAATGCTAGAGCACAAAAGGTCGCTCGTTTTAATAGTACTACTTCCGTCTTCGTATCTCTTCCACTTTTTAAGTTAAAAAAAAAGAATAGATGCCTTTACTCATATGGCAAAGAGCACCCCAGACTCCCATGTACAGCCATCGTTCATCACTGGAAAAAGTGCATTAAGAATGGTGGTGACTATGTAGAAAACATAAAATTCTGGAGCACAAAATGTCGCTCGTTTAAATGGTACCACTCCCATGTCTGTAGCGCTTCAACTTTTTTAGTTATAAAAAGTAGTAGGCTTTACTTTTGGAAGTATGCTCGTGCGTATGGTACCAACTAAATACTCCATGTGCTTTGGGACAATGTACTGAATGTCCGTGTGAAAATATACTAGATGTCTGTTGACCCTATACGAGGGTTCATCCCTCTTTTTCCATGCTTGGTTTTTAATCCGGCCTGGTGTCGGTGGAAACCGGTTTTGTTGCCGATGACCCGACTATGCTGGCTTCAGTTGCTTTTTCAAAAATGACCTGACATAGATACCCATATAAATGTTAGCTACCAACATACGAGTAAAACCACTTCCTGGAAGATCTGTACCAAGAAATATCTGTGCCAAAGAGAATAGTTATAGTGCATATGTCGTGTACAGAACCAGCTCTGCCGTTTAGAGATCAAAGTCTAAGAAAAGTGATGCATGTATAAGTAATTTTTTTCCTGATTGTGTGAGATGCGTATTTGAGCATAATGGATGATCTTGCGGACTATGGAATCCATTATGACGATTTCAAGTCGTATCAGATTTATTGCAGTCACTTAAATATTTGAAAAAAACGTATGAAGCGAAATCTTCCCAAACCGCAAGAAATGGGTAAAAAGTAACAACTTGTGTTCAATTAAGCGTATACAATGAACTGTTTACAATCGGCATTGTGTAGTTCGGCGTGAAATAACCGCGAAGTGTTGATCTGACGTAAATCGGACGAATCGAATACAAATTAACCTGTGGTGTTTCTTTTTTAATATTAAAGATGCGGATCGCTAATAGGTATTATTTTGATTATTCGGACTACCGTTCTCATCTTGAGTGTTATTTTTACAACGTTTCGGTCGATATAATCTCCGACCTTCTTCAAGTGTATCTTGTCGAGCTTGGGAATCTGCAGGGAATTTCGAACAGAACCATTTATTTAATCTACGGGGGTTGCATGTTCTTGTTCCGTCAGATATGACTGGATAGAAGTTCTAAGTAATTCAACTCAAATGAAAAAGTGCTGCTTAAATACACACACACACACACACATTCTATATATATATATATATATATATATATATATATATATATATATATATATATATATACTAAAATACTCGTGACCTGTTAGGCCAGTATGTGTTATGGCTAGCTATGGAATAGTGAGTAAATTAATTATGTCAAAAATATGCGCACTTGTGCATACAACAATGGCCACCACTTTTAACATAAGGAATTACATAGCTTGATATCAAGAAAACGTCTTCTTTGCGGAAAATTTAAATATATGATATTCCTTTTCAGCACACGAAAAACCTAGAAAAATCGTAATTTTTAAAGAAAATGTTAATGTGGAAACCAAGTAAAAAATTTACCATAACCATATTTATATTTGCTTAAAAAAAAACTACATTATGTATAGTGTATGTCATCCATACCTTAAATTTGTCTGACGTCGCTTCCGCTGAATGACTTTGTAAACAAACAAGTGCGACTCTTAACGAAAGCACTTATCATAAGTCAACGGTTATAACTTTTGCCCGTTTTAAACAGGCTAAAACGTCTATCGTTTGCACAACCTTCAAATTATTAATAAACGTTTGCAAGTAATATTAACGTCTTTAAACTGCCAATTACAGAAATGTAATGCAATACAAATGACTTTAAAAATAGTTTAAATCGTAAAAACTAACGCAAATACGTAAAAAAAAGTAACTGCTATTGGGTTTGGTTACAGTTATAGTGAGAAATATGATTTACCGGTTAAATGATTTTAATTTCTTTGTTTTTCTGAAGCAACCAGTTATCTATGAGATGTCACTTTTATTACCTTTGGTAAAAGAAATTTATTGTACGATTTTTTGTAATGTTCCATTTATAAAATATAAGTTAGATGTTATTATGTGTTGATACTTAAGTACACGGTTTCGCCGACTGGACAAGCTGATCTGAGTAATTTAAACGTCTTTAAACTGTCAATTACAGAATATATAAAAGATGTAAAATAGATTAAATCGTAAACATATCTGTTTTGTTTTTGTTTGAAAACGATGCCAACTTACAATGAAGAATATAAATAAAATTCGTAAAATGTCGATGAAAAAAAAACAGAGGTTTTGTTTTTATTTTTATATTTTAAACACAGAAAAAATTGTCGATTAAAAAAAAAGCTTTCATGGCTGTGTTTTATTTTATTATGCATGTGGAGAATTTTCTAAACCGGAAGCTGTAAATCGAATGGATAGTTCAACGCCTGTAAATCGAATGGATAGTTCAACGGATAGTTCAAGAAAAATTTATTTTTATAATATAATAAATTACTGCTAAGAAATGTGTACAATGTTTGAATCTATTTTAAACAAAGATTTCATATTTTTTTTTTAATTATTTTTAAATATTTTCCCGCCATTTTAGACTAATATTTTGCGCCCTTTTTCTATTTGTTTTCAGATATGGCACGATGGATCTGAATGGTGCTGCACGAAGAAAGAACGCCACGCGCGAAACGACGAATACTCTGAAAGCGTGGCTGTATGAACATCGGAAGAATCCTTATCCCACGAAAGGGGAGAAAATTATGTTGGCGATCATCACCAAGATGACCCTCACACAAGTGTCCACGTGGTTCGCGAACGCGCGACGTCGACTAAAGAAGGAAAACAAAATGACTTGGTCACCGCGCAATCGATGTGGTGACAACGACGACGGAGATGGACGCGATAAAGGTGGCGACAGTGACAGCGATGACCTCAAGGACAAGGACAATGAAATGAAAAAGATGGATGGACTTGACTCAACAGACGGTATAAAATCCATACATAACCCTTTTCAACCTGTCTTCTTTCTATCTCTCGTTATATATATATATATATATACAGGAAGTTGTTAGATGATACAAGTCATTGGTACCGTCGGTTTCAAGCCCGATAGTTAGGACCGTTTAAGATATCCATATCAAACTCTCTTTAGCCAATACTCGATGGTACCAATGACTTATTTCATCTAACAACTTTCTGTACACAAAATATAAATACGCTCTTATATTTTGGATTTTCCTTTTAATTGAGCACTCCGTTTGATTTCTTTTTCCAAAAAAACTAATCATATATATATATATATATATATATATATATATATATATATATATATATATATATGTATATATATATATGATAAATACATATGTACGATACATACATATCTATCAACTCAACCTCTGAATTTGCATATATATATATATATATATATATATATATATATATATATATATATATATATATATATATTAGTGTTGGGGCGATTAATCGGAATTTGGAATGGGAAAAATCGGAGCTTTTTGGCGTATCGAAATCGGTATCGGAATCGGAAAAAATTTAGCATATTTTTAGAGGCCGAACCTGATTTCTGAAATTATCTTTATTTGATTTTGGTTTAAGAAACATCTTCCACTGCTTGTAGTAAAAAAAAATAATAAATATTTATTAAATTTAAACTTCCAGTAAGACTAAAATCCCTAGATCACCCCCTCACAAATCTGTTTTTTTACGCTGGAGAAAATATAGCCACAGTTAAGATGCGTTTATACAGTAATCGGGACAAAATAACAATCAATTTTATATTTAAATATTTAGAGATTCATAAAGAATCGGAATCGGTAATTGTATCAGAATCGGGAATTTATTACAGAATAATGGAATCGCCCCATCACTAATATATATATATATATATATATATATATATATATATATATATATATATATATATATATATATATATTTATATATATATATATTTATATTTATATTTATATATATATATATTTATATTTATATTTATATATATATATATATATATATATATATATACGTTTTATTTTTTTTACATTATTGTTTCAGCTACCCGGCCGTTTTTCTGTAAAAGTCTGAGGAAGCTACAGACGGCCAAAAAAAAAACGGCCGGGTAGCTGAAACAATAATGTAACTTAACAGAAAGATACGGTAATAAAAAATAAAACGCATATTTGCTCTACAACAGTATTGAGCGCTTTCTTCGGTTTTTATTAATTACCATTTCTACTATATATATATATATATATATATATATATATATATATATATATATATATATATATATATATATATTGTCTGGGAAGTTTTTAACCTTTAAATCTATACAAAAAATATTTTATTTTTATTTTTTATCATTCGTTAGAAAACTATTTAGTCAGTAAGTCATTTAATGACCTGCAATCACTGCATCAACTTGCTCTCTCGAAATCACTATAGTACCAATTATAATTTAAGGGATCATCAGTTGTTTACCATGAAACACTGTTTCAGGGATTTATAAACAAGATATATATAAGAGTTAGCTCGGTACATGTGTTTCGCCGTACCCGTTGCTCTTCAGCATCGCTGACTATTCTGGGGTCGAATATCCGACCATAGGGTTTATAATCGGGTAGGAGTATCTAAACCCAGAACAGTTACGTTGAAGTGCCGTGAATAAGGAAGAATATGCGTACGAACATAATTGTTTTATAAACGAATACATAAATAAATATATTAAATAAATACGTTTGATTATATGAGCGAGCTAAGGGAGATAATTGGCTTTCGCCGATCTCCGAGGAGGAGACGCTTAATACCGAATTTAATAATTGTAAAACCTTAACAAAAATCCACACACTGACATATATATTTATGCATATATTTATACTTAAGTATACATTTATATTTAAGAATATATTTGTGCGCATATATATATATATATATATATTCATATATATATGTGTGTGTGTGTGTGTGTTGTGTGTGTGTGTGTGTGTGTGTGTGTGTGAGTGTGTGTGCGTGCATGCGTATGTGTGCATATGTATGTATATATTTACATATATATAAGGCTCTTTGTGTGAGTGTCAGTTCTTTATGAACTCAGAAACGTCTAAGCCGATTTTTTTTTAATTTCACGCAAAATCTCGCAGTGTTTTTTAGGTAGGTTTCCTATCGGAATTCTTTCAATAAGTATCAAAAGTCTATAATCGAAAATATCCTCTTAAAAAAGGAACAGTCCGATTTTGACAAAAATTAACACCCTGCTGCAGTCTAATATCACGTGTTTCATCACCGTTCAAGTAGACGGACCCTACATATAAAAATAGCGATAGGTTCAATGATTAGGCGGCTCATTTATTTTTTTATTTTTATTTTCTCCCTTTGAAGATTGTAACGCTGGGCGTTGGGCAGCCAAACTAGCTTCCAACATTGCCCTGCTTTTTATTGAAACCAACCGAGAGCTCTTTTTAGTATCCCCGCTGTTCCCTTAAGTGCAATTGTCTGGATCTCTTTTGCGCTGTGTTCACCAGAAATATTAGTTAGGTTCTTTTTCATTAGCCCTGTGGCATCTATAATAACTGGTAAGGGAGGAGAATATTCTAGGTAACATATAAGAAACGCGAGGTCTAGCGATAACTACATTAGGAACGAAATAA
>NC_136482.1:167652432-167662432 GCF_053919585.1 Euprymna scolopes
AGAGAGAGAGAGAGAGAGAGAGAGAGAGAGAGAGAGAGAGAGACTAGATAAATATACTAGATAAATATGAGAACACAATTTAAGACTGCAAATTATACCTTACAAGAGTTTATTGCTCGAGAGGATACTGGAATAAGAAAATATTGATATACAAAACCGCAGTTGTCATTTTAATTTAAGTATTTAAACAACCAATACCTCATTTGATACGCCTTTTATTCGTCTATAATTTTACCTGTTCATATTTGGCTTGAATTGAAGTACCCTGGTGTTCACATTAATTTACAAAAATTAACTATTAAAAGTGATTAAGATTGGAAAATGATATTAAAAATGATTACCATGTATACTAATATAGTCAAATGAAAAAATCCGACCAATGAAATTCATTGAAGATCCGCTAAAAATAACCCTTAGTATTGCTGTAAATTAATCCGAATAGATTAGAGTTCAAAATTCATTAGATGGTCAGTTCGTCTATGAAAATCAAAAGGGTTAAAACTGTACTCTTCGGGAAAGGAAATGCCATGTTAGAACCTTTAAATCCAAAATCGTTACAGAAAATTATCACGCGAGTTCTACCAAATTAACGAAACGATCTTACTGATTATAACTTACAAGTATCCGCACAATTTTTTAGTCTTATTTTTTAGTCTTATATATATATATATATATATATATATATATATATATATATATATATATATATATATATATATATATATATATATATAGGGTGACCCACTTAAAAGCAGTCCAGAAAATGTAGTGGAGAGGATGAACATTCTTTTATTGTTTAAATTATCTGGAGTGTTATAAAAGATGCTGGGAGTGATGTTATGCTCCGTTTAATCTTGAAATACAAAGGATACCCACTGAAGGGCCACTTGCGCGTGTAATTATGCGGCAAGGGTTGCGCAATCGGCAACCACACCTCTCCTGAATCGGCACTGCTGGAGACGAGTGGCAAGGAAAAACCCAGGACGACTGGAAACAATGCCGAAATAAACGGAGAGCATATACAGCGCCTGAAAGTTCGGAATGGTCACCCATCTGGTACTGGCCAGGCTCATCGTTGCTTAACTTCGGAAAGAAACTGCCTGTAAATATTCTCTGATGATTCTCCTGATAGAGTTGGTAATGTTCTCCTTTAGTTGGTCTAAATTGTGAGGATTATTTACATAAACTTTTTGTTTTAAAGTCCCTCAAAGATAAAAAAAAAAATCACATGATAATAAGCCCGGGGAACGTGGTGGCCATAACTTCTTGCTTATTCTTCTCTCCTCCCTAAACATGTCATGAAAATGTGTCAGTATTCTGTGAGACGTGTGGTGTGTAGCGCCATCTTATTGGAAAAAAGAATTGCATTTTGTCTTGTCGTTTAAGTTGGTCATTAAGAGAAAGATTAGAGTTCGGACTATTGCTTGAATATTTGAAGATTGTTTGAATTTTTATTTATTTTTTTATTAGCGATTAATTTCTTAATTTCGCTCCCTGAGCGATTTGTCTTATTATAAGAAAGGGGTTATTTGCCCTTTGTTTATATTTTTCTTCGCTCAAATCTTAGGACGTTTTTTTTTTTTTTTTACTTTTTTATTATTTAAATATCAATTATTAATTAATAATTACTACGTGCGTAAAAGTAAGTCCTATGTGTGTGTGTGTGTATGTGTGTGTGTGTGTCTGTGTGTGTGTGTGTGTGTGTGTGTGTGTGTGTGTGTGTGTGTGTGTGTGTGTGTGTGTGTGTGTGTGTGTGTGTGTGTGTGGTAGTAATGAGACGATTCCAATATTTTTCCCGATTCCGATTCTTTATAAATTTCTAAATATTTAACAATAAAGTTTGTATTTATTTCGATTACCATAAAATCTTCTGTTGAATATGAAGATATTTTTTTAGCATAAAAATACACTTATTTGTTATTTCATCATTTCTATCAGCAGCGGGAATTTTGCTTTAAAAATCAAATAAGAAAAACAATTAAAAGAACTGTTTTGATCATCGATTCTCCGATAATCGTCCCAACACTAATAAGTAGTAAATTTATAAAATTTTATACAAGGAAGTTTGCCTCCAAACTCCTAAGCTCCATGCCCTATTCCTTCTAACTCTTCAACTCCTCTATTTTGTTAGTTGTTATTATTCCGTTACTATGATTTTCAATTCCTTTTCAAATTATGGTTAATTTTTGTATAAAAAAATGACTACTTAGCATCTTATTTTATTGTAACGAAATATAACCTAATGATACGTATAAAGGAGTTGCAGCAGAAACATTTTATCATTTTTCATAATTATTGGATATGTTACTATGTTCGAAAATAATTTTTTTATAATTCTAACCCACATTATCGCCCCTCCCTTTACTAAAATAAACAATTTGGTATATTGTATCGGCTGATTATTTTATAAAAACAAACACAACTATCAATTAACTCACATTTCATCATTTTTGATAATCCTTGGATATGGTACTAATTTTGACAATAATTTTTATCATTTAAACTCACCATATCGCGCAACTTACTAAAATAATAACTTTGATATATTGTCTAGGCTGATTATTTCATTATAAACACACACATCAATCAACTCACACTTCATCATTTTTCGTAATTCTTGGATATGTTACTAATTTCGACAATATTTTTTATAATTTAAACCAACGTTGTCGCCCAACCTTACTAAAATAATAATTTTGATACATTTGCTGCGCTGAATATTTCATTACAAACACACTTATCAATTAACCTCCATTTCATCATTTTCATAATTCTTGGGTATGTTACTAATTTCGACAATCATTTTTCATAATTTATACCCATATTATCGCCCCCTGGTTAATAAAATAATAACTTTGAAATATTGTCTGGGCTTATTATTTTATTACAAACACACTAACGCATGACATCACATTTAATCATTTTTCATAATTTTAAAATATGTTACTCATTTCGACAATCATTTTTCATAATTTTAACCCACATTTTCGCCCTTCCTTCTATACTAAATAATAACTTTGATATATTGTCTAGGCTGATTATTCCCTTACAAACACACCAATCAACTAATCTTTCATCATTTATTCGTAATTCCTGGATATGTTACTAATTTCGACAATAATTTTTCATAATTTAAGCCCTGCTTATCTCCTTCCTCTTTACTTATAAAATAACTTTGATATATTGTCTAGGCTGATTATTTTATTATAAACACACCAATCAATTAAATCACATTTCGTCATTTTTCATAATTCTTTGATATGTTACTTATTTCGACAATAATGTTTTATAATTAAAACCATCCTCGTCGCCCTCTCTTACTAATAAAATATTTTGATATATTGTCTGGCCTTATTATTTCATAAAAAACACAACTATCAATTAACGCACACTTCATCATTTTTTCTTAATTCTTGGATATGTTACTCATTTCGACAATTATTTTTAATATTTTTAACCCATATTATCAACCCTACTAATAAAATAACAACTTTGATATATTATCTGGGATGATTATTTCATTTACAACACACAAATCAATTAACTCACATTTCGTCATTTTTCGTAATTCTTGGATATGTTACTAATATCGACAATCATTTTTCATCATTTTAACCCACATCATCGCCCCATTTACTAAAATAATAATTTTGATATATTGTCTGGTCTGATTATTTCATTGCAAACACACTAATGTATTAAATAACATATTATCATTTTTCATAATTCTTGGATATGTTACTAATTTCAACAATTATTTTTCATAATTTAAACCATCCTTATCGCCCTCTCTTACTAGCATAATTACTTTGATATATTTCCTGGACTGATTATTTTATTATAAACACACAATCGATTAACTCGCATTTAATCTTTGTTCATAATCCTGGATATGTTACTAATTTCGACAATAGTTTTTATAATTAAAACCCCACATTATGCCTCTCAATCCTACTTATATAATATATTTGATATATTGTCTGGGCTTATTATATCATTACAAACGCACCAATCAAGTAACCCACATTGCATCATATTTCATAATTCTTAGATATGTTACTAATTTCGACAATAATTTTCATAACTTTAACCCACTATGTTGCCTCCCCTTACTTAAATAATAACTTTGATATATTGCCTGGGCTGATTATTTCATTACAAACAAATCAATCAATTCTGGGTATTCTCATAGTATATATGTTTCACCTATCTTATCCAATCCTGGGTGACGCCGCATATTCTGCTAATATATATCGTTCACCTATCTCATTCGATCCCGGGCAACGCTGAGTATTTTGCTACTATATTTTTTCCATCTATCTCATTCAATACTGGGCGACGCTTTCTAATAGTCTATGTTTGCACATCTCATTCCATCTCGGGACTGTCTTCATGTCCGCCACCTCACTGTTGAAAATATACACTAAATAAAGTAATGTTTTAATCGTAAACTATTTCGGCCATTTCCGAGACTGACTTTATATCCCCAACCCATTGCTAAAAATATACATGAAATAATGTAATGTCTAAATAGTAAACTGTTTCAGCCATTCCCGGGACCGACTTTATATCCCAAACCCACTGCTAAAAATATACATGAAATAAAGTAATGTATAAATTGTAAACTTTTTCAGCCATTTCCGGGACCGACTTTTTATCTCCCATCCTACTGTTAAAAATATACATGAAATAAAGTAATGTTTAAATCGTAAACGGTTTGAGTAATTTCCGGGACTGACTTCATATCCCGTAACTCACTGCTTAAAATATACTTGAAATAAATAATGTTTAAATCATAAACTATTTCAGCAGCTTTTCGAAAGTAATGCATAAAAACATTAACATGGTTAGGGATTAGGCAACCATTTCTTCAACATGAATCTCTGGGTATAGTATTAGTTTCAGCATTCCAGTGACTTAAATCCCCCCCTTTTTTTGGTCTTGGTTAATGGAGGAGAAATCCTTCATTACTGATACAATTTTTATTTTTGTTATTGACTAGAGTGCCCCTTTTGGGGCGCTGGTTTCCCCCTAAATTTTTAACCGACCTCATGTATAATTCCGCCCTTGTGGGGAGGCAAGTAAACAAAAAAATAATCAGAAAGGACATTTTCGGGGCATTTTATAATTAATCAGAAGTGACATTTCCAGGGCATTTTGTAATTAAATCAGAAATATATTTTTTCCAGTTACTTTTTTAATATTAAAACTGTGTTACATTAAACATAGTACGTATTCAGAATGCCTCCCCACGGGACAAATTTAGACACCAGGGTCGTTTTTTAACGTGGAGAAAAAATTGTCTTAGTCGTAAAGGATTTCTCTTCCACTGAGAGAGAAGAAATTGAAATGTAGTACCTGAAGACCAGATGGTATTTATTTGCTCCCCCACAGAGCAAATTAGGCACAAGGCCGTTTTTAATGTGAGGTAAAAACCAGCTCCCCTAAAAGTAGGCAAAAAGGGGGCACTCTGGTTACCAAAAATAATAATTGTCCCAGTATAGAGGGTTTCCCCTCCATTGACTGGTACAAATCATCTTAAGTGCAGTATCTGCGGGAACAGATACTACACTTTGATCTTAGCAAAAAGGCCAAGAAAGACATATCGTTTTTATTAGCTTTGCGTCAACAGCGACACCAATTTTTTTAAGATTCATTTTTGGAATATTCCACTTTCCTTTTTTAGGGATGCACAGCATGATAACGGACGGAGCAATAAGTGTAATATTTATATTCGCTTTGGCTTGTAAACTTAATTTTTACTTCTTGATTGTATTAGATAAATAGATATATAGATATACAGAGAAAAGTTTAAATATTTAAGTATAGCTTTCTATCAAACGCTACTTGCATAAATCTGTTTGGGTATTTTCTTTAAATGAATTATTGATATGCTTTTTAAAAAAAAAATGCAATTGTTTCATTCGCTAATTATCGATTTTTGTATTTAATCCTGCTCAACATCTTCTTCAAAGGTAATAAACATTGCAGCAAGTCGAAAGATTTTAGTCTCAAGTTTAGATTCACTTGCTCTATCGTCCAAAAGACTTATTTATAAGACAGATGAAAATGTTTTTAAGTGTTATAACTTCGTATTTCGAACTCTTTCTTCTTCTCCTTCTTCTTCTTCTTCTTCTTCTTCTTATTATTATTATTATTATTATCTATATATTATTAGGCTTGTCCCTTATACACACACAAATATATATATATATATATATATATATATATATATATATATATATATATATATATATATATATATATATATATATATATTAATACGATATCAAACATTCTTCACACATTCTTCGGTTGCGATTATGGCTGAAGGCACTCAAGTTATATATATATTTTTTTTTCTCACTGGTTTTCCAACTGAAACCAATTTCCCTCTTTCCTCATTCGATTCTTAGCTTTTAATTTATCATTCTGAAGTTTCGTCTTAGAGGGTCAGACGATAAGGTCTTAAGGAAATTTCACCTGCCCGTTTTTGTTTTTTTTTTGTTTTTTTTCTTTGATTTAAATTAAACTATGTTTCCTCTGAAATTTCTCATTCCATTTTGCTGTACCAAGAATTTACTTATATATATATATATATATATATATATATATATATATATATATATATATATATATATATATTATACATTTTTGTTTCAGTTTCGATTCAAGCTAATGCACTTAAGTCATATGGATATATATATATATATATATATATATATATATACATATATATATATATATTAATCGCAACTTTATAGTATATAAAAATCGATTGAACATTAACTCTATAATAATATATATATACAATCTGCAAGAATTAAAATATCATATTTAAGCGTACTTTACGACTGAGCTTTGCCGAGTGTTCGAATATCAGAGCGTCTCCATTTACACTTAAAGTCTACAGAATATTCCAGAATCAATATATTACATATGAATGAGTCCCCTGTGGAATTTCCACACACACACACACACACACACACACACACACACACACACACACACACACACACATAAATATATATATGTATATATATATATATAGATATATATATATATATATATATATATATATATATATATATATATATATTAACGACTTTATTCTAGAATGTTAAAATTCTTTGATTAAGAGTCGTTTACATTTGAAAGCAAAAAAACAGATTTTTCATTACTATACATAAAATAGTTATAAAATCATCTTAAAATAAAATGTGCAATTAATCAGGACGTGGTATATCAGGAGAGGAAAGTGGGCACATTTGGTCTATGAATTTTCTATTCGAAAACGTCATTTTTAATCTGAATATTCTGAAAAATAAATTGTTTCTCGTGATATTGTTTTGTTTATTTTTTTAATTATTTTATTGAAACCTTTTGTAAGTATATCCCCAGTAGGAATGTAGCCAGGTCAAAGGTTAAGAAACAAATTAGTTCTATTTACTTTCAGGCGTGATATTTTTTGCTTGCTCTTTTTTACAACGTAACGCTCCTTCATCAAATCGCGTGTGTGGTCAAGCGTATAGACAGGATATCTGCTAGTTTTCCTTTATTTTTAGCATGAAATATTATTATGGCCAGTTCCCCCACCCCCACCCACTTCTTTCTCCATCTTCCTCTGTTTCTCTTCTTCTTTATCTGCCTTTGTTCCTTTTTCTACAAGTGCTGCTTTATTTGAGCTGTCGACTCGTTTAATCGGAATTATACGGTCAACATATGTCTGGGAGGTGTCGATAAAAAACAGACTCCTCTAACGGACAATAATGTCCTATAGGAAGATTGGACATTTTTACCTTTTTTTTTTTCTAACATACCCAATCGCCGCACAGAACGTACTTCTCCTCCTCTCATTTTTTAATTATATATATATATATATATATATATATATATATATATATATACTAGCAGGACCCACTAACCGGTGTTGACCGGTGGAAGCATAACAGATCCAGAACAGAATCGTTAAAGGGTCCCCTTCGAAAACAAATTAAACTACGATTGTTGTTAATGGCCAATGCCGTCCGTCGTCGAAATGAAATAACCTGACTTCCACTGTCAGGCATTGTTTTCCAGTGGCAGCTAGTGGAAGCCACTGTCTGTGATTGTCAGCACTGTTGATTACTGGTTTTTATATGAAAGCGTTTATTCAATTCTAAAAATAAAGTGTCGATGTGACAAGTGACAGCTTTGTTACCTAGGTAATCGGTCAAGAATATAAAATTAAATTTAATCGTTAACAAGAATAAAAATGAAAATATATATCATCATTAAAGTTTTGATAATCCCTCAAAATTCGAAAATTAAATATTGGTACCCGTAAAGGAAAATTATTTTTTTTTGGGGGGGTGATGTAGAAATAGTGGCGTGTCGGTATTTTGTGCATATTTACATTCCCAAACCTGTGTTTACATTTTGAGTGTTACGTCCGAGCAAGAAAAGAGCAATATGTGTTTGATTACATTTTATGTTAGTTCTATGTGCGCGAGGAAAGCATGCGTGCTAAAATGTCAATAATTCTGAAACCTTTTATTAGAGTTCACCATAGTAAAATTTTAAAGAGTTCCAGTAGTTAATTTTAATAATTTTGAGCGATTATCAAGATTTCAATGAGGCTGTATATGTTTGTTTTTTAACAGAATTGCATCATGTTTAAAAGTTGATTTAATTGTATATGTTTGTGTGATTATCGAATGTTAAAAGACGTTATTTATATATAAGATTTTTACTTATGCATGGATGTTAACATGCTGTATTTTAAAAAATAAGTTGACAGTATTTATAAAACATGATGATAATATTAAGGTTTTCTGTTTTGAGCGATTATTACGTTTGTATTTGTTTGTTTTTATCCCTATTGCGTCCTGTAGAGAAGTGTTTGTTTTCTTTTACAGCATCTGTTAATTAATTTATTATTTCCCCCTTACGTTTGTAATGGGTTGCTAAATAATCATATGATTAAATCATTGCGCTTCACTAAATGCATAAGTCCAAAAAGAATATAATAAATGTCCAAATAGAGAAAGTGTGAATATATAAATAAAAAAAATAAAAAAGTGAAACCGTGACATATATCTTTTGTGCAAACATCATCCTCTGCTTGTGGGCGTTCAGAATGAGAAAAAAGAAATTATCCTTGTTAAGTGTTGGGACATTATGTTGAACAAAGATGGCGGTGAAGAATCAGTGCAGTTTCGATCTTGAGTGTTAAGTAATCCCTTATTAACAAAGATGGCGGCGAAGAATAAAATGCAGGTTCGTGACAGAGACGAAGCTGAACTGATTAAATTCAAAATTAGACAATTTTTATGGTAACTTTGGAAGCTTCTGATTGGTTGGTTATTATAACTTGTGGTTATAAAGATTATCGTCGAAATCATTAGTGGTATACTCCATTAGGCGTCAAAAACATTTTAACAATCCTAATAAATTAGTTAATAGGTACTTCTGCAACTTTAAATCCCGATTTTTCGTGAGTCTCACTCGGCAAAGTACGACGAACGACGAAAATCGCCGGATTATACCGAGTGAGCAAAAAGAGACGTGAGCGAGCAGACGGGAGAAAACTGGAAGAAAAAGAGTATTTTTCACACCATGTTAAAACTGCTTTAGGAATAAACACCCCCACTCCTCGTAAGCCGTTCATAACATGGGGAGGGTGGAGGTGTTTATTCTGAAAGCCGTTCTTAACATGGTGAAGGGGTTGAGGGTGTTTATAATACGCTGGGTTGGGGCATAAAAATACCTTTGTAAATGCTGTTTGAACATATTAGGCAAAAAGTAGATAAATATTATTTTCAGGGGTTAAACGACGCGAACTTACGTTGTGTAAAAATATCAAACTAATTTTCCATGCATAAAGCAAACAGAAAATATATTTGTTCACTGATTCAAAGAAGCAAAACTTTCATAACCAAAGAAAAAGAAAACAGGAAAAAAACAGTTGTCAATATAAATACATAAATAAATAAATAGTAAAATTTATTACGGTAGGTTG
>NC_136482.1:167669932-167729932 GCF_053919585.1 Euprymna scolopes
ACCGCCACCCCCGCTGCTGACCGCCACTGCCGGCACCGGTCTCCGCAACTGGCTTGGCAACTCTTTCACCAACCCCAACACGAATTTTTCACCAACTGTATCAGCCATGTATACGCTTAACACACCCAGATTGGCGGACCCTACTGCTGGTAATAACCTCAGCCAAATGCCACATGTGGCCCCACCAAACAACAACTCAACGACCACCCCGCATCTGTTACGGTCGTTCGCCCAGGTTAATTCGTTGTACCCATCCGCCAGAGACTTGTCTCAGTTACGACCGACAGACGGCGCTCTACATAACGGACTCAACACTTTGAATTCATAACGCAATCAAACATCTATTATTATTATTATTATTATTATTATTATTATTATTATTATTATATCTTTGTATCGTCACCTGCTTTAGAAAGAGTTTCTACCTGCAAAGTTAAGTCATTTAGAGTTATGGCCCATGGCCTCTTCTGGCTAGAATTCATTATTAGACCGCCCAAATATCATATTAGAACTCCTAATTTAATCTCGAGAAACGTGGTGTGTTTTTGCGAGTACACTCATCACTTAGCAATCTGGGATGTGCAAAGCATTAAAATGTCGTTTTGAACATGGATCTCTATTTGAAGCCATTTCGATGGAAGTACATCATTTGTAATATTACACACGTGGTAACGTGCAGACACGCCGTCGCAACGAAACAAAGACAAGGAAAAATTCGGCTCACTTGTTTTTTTTTTTTCTTTTTTTTTCTTTTTCTTTTTTATGAAACAACAGATATTTACTTACATTTCTGTTTTTTTTTTAGATGAGGATTGGTCATTCGTATTATTTGTATTCTTCGGACTATTGTTCTCATCTTGTGTGTTATTTTCACAATGTTTCGGTCGATGTAATCTCCGACATTTTCAGGTGTATCTCAGGGTGTCGAACTCGGGAATGTTTCTGTCGAACCCGGGAATTTATACGGAATTTGAAGCGGAACTTTTAATTTAATTCGCGGAGATAGCATGCTTTCGTCCGTAAGGATTCGTGGCGCAATGATTAGAGTACTTGGAAAAATCAGTTGTAAAAGTGATATTCTCCTGATAGTTGAAGGTTCAAATAAAATTACGAATTAGTTAGGACCTGGCTAATGGAACGAAAGCATGCTACACTTGTAAAGTAAATAAAGGGTTCCATTCAAAATTCCGTTCAAATTCCCGAGTTCGACAGAAACATTCCCGAGTTCGACAAGCTACATCTGAAGAAGGTCGGAGGTTACATCGACCTAAACGTTATGAAAATAAAACTCATGATGAGAACAGTAGTCCTATGAATTCAGATCTTACGAACAGACATTTATTTACAGGTACTTATCAAAATAACGCCTTGTCTGTTGTTCAAAGGTTTTCTCGTACTCCAGTGAGGACGAGTCTTTTTCCTGTCGCTCTCGACCAACGTATATCTCTGTTCCTCTCAAACCGAAAGGGTTCACGTTTTTCTCTTTTTATAATGTTTCCTTCTTCCTCGCTGCGACATCACCTCGCACACGGCTCGGTCATTTGCATACGTCTGCTGTTGCTGCTACTGCTGCCATATGCGCGTCCGCGCTCTGCTACATACTGTCCTCGGCCCGTCAACACATCGGTGGAATTTTGTGAATAAAAGTTAACGGAATAGTTTACAAGCAGATTGTAATTATATAAACAGCTTACGGTTCCCTGAAGATTAAACCAAAATGTCTAAATCCTACAACCAAAAAAAGGGCAGATCAGACCTTTTTTTGTTTAATTTAATTCCAGGTGACGATATTAATTTCTTACTTTTAATATTATTTTGTGCAAAGCAGTCATGGACATCCTTCTTTTAACAAGACCTTTGGTCACTTACTGTGCAAAATAATGAAATCGGAATCCAGACTTTTTATTTTCATTCAGAAAATGTCATTCTAAAAAATACAAAACAATTACGATGTAAAGTTGTAAATATACATAAGTATTCAATGTTGACAAATGTGGTTTTAAAGGTTCCATTCTTTTAGCTTAACTCTTCTCAATTCTCATAAGTAAAGAACACAATATATATATATATATATATATATATATATATATATATATATATTTATTTATATATATATATATATATATATATATATAAATAAAACAAAACAATATATATATAAAACAAAACAATATATATATATATATATATATATATATATATATATATATATATATATATATATATATATATAACAAAACAATTGTTGTCGCAAACGATATGCCAACCAAAACCATACAGACTTTTCTTCATAAATGTCTTCGAAATTAAAAACTCGTCCACTTCCACACCATATTGGAAAAATGCCGTGATTCCAATTAATAAACGAGAGAAAAAAAAAACAATACCCAAAACAATGTTTGACTTGTTTCATTTTTTCCCCTTTTTTTTTTCTTTTTTTTTTTAACTTCTTTGTATTACAGCTGTTTTATGAAACCTGTTCGTATTACAGCTGTTTTATGATACTTGTTTGTATTACAGCTGTTTTATGATACTTGTTTGTATTACAGCTGTTTTATGAAACCTGTTTGTATTACAGCTGTTTTATGAAACCTGTTTGTATTACAGCTGTTTTATGATACTTGTTTGTATTACAGCTGTTTTATGATACAGTTAAGGTATTTATTTCTCCTCCTCCACGAGAAATATGACAAAATGGTCAGAAAGTGGGATTGAAAAGTTAGCGCTTCCCAAGCAGAGCACTCTGTCACCGCAAAAGATTCCTGTACAGCCTGGTTGGCATTCCCCAGCAGAGTCGCCTCAGGCGATTAGCAATAAGCTACTCCTTTCTCAAAGAGAGAAGGCAAAGGCTGGTAAGGTGGAACTGCATAGGACCAAGTTTTATATCGCAATCAACAAGAAGCAGGTAATTTCACGGATGATCTAAACTTTAAGCCGAACTCTAATCTGATAAAACTAGTAGAGCTACCTAGCTTTGTTCGGGTGCCATAAAAAAATAGGCACACGCTTTTTATTGACTCTAGCCGAGAGCTCTTTTCATGATCCTTGTCATTCCCTTAAATGCAGTTGTCTGGATCTCTCTTGCACTTGGTTCACCAGGTATACTGGTTAGATAGACTTTAAAGTTCTTCTTCATGAGCCTTGTGGCATCTATAATCACTAGTATGACTGATATCTCCTCAAGACTCCAGTTTCTCTTCATATCATAAATGAGACCTTGATATTTGGTCTGTTTCTTTTTTCAGCTCTGTTCTCCATCATTAGGGACACTCATTTCAACCAAGGTTGCCACTCTCTCTCTCTCTCTCTCTCTCTCTCTCTCTCTATATATATATATATATATATATATATATATATATATATATATATATATATATATATATATATATATATATCTTATTCCATATTACTATGTCAGCTTTGACAACAGCATTTTCAAGGGAGGTGGCTGTAGAGACTATATAGTCGTAATGTATGGTGTATGCCTTCATTTCCAACAGTTTTTTTTTGTTTTCAGGTGTATGTTCCTAGGACTTGCTGCTACATCGGATGTTTATAAAGGAATTTGCTAAAAAATCGTGTTAAATTCGTCGCTATTTGTTTTATTTTATTTATACTGTGTTTTAAAATTTTTTCAATTACCGTGGAATTTCACAGGTTCTGCTAGCATAATACAATTCATTTACTATAGTTGTTCATTTTAAATGTAAATAACTTTTTTAATCTGGGGCAATCAGGATCAAGAAATAAACTTTATAGGTCTTTCGTTCGTAGTTTTCAACTTTATTTGGACGTATAAGCATGCAAACACCCGAAATACTACACTTTATATAATAGATGAGACAGAAATCGAGAGAACAGGAGAAAAGAAATCCTCTACGAACAAGTGCACCACGACTCTGCCTAGTTGTCGGCATACATTATTCCGCCGTGTGCTCAATTTGTTTAGACAAGTTTTGCATTACAGAAGAAGAAGAAGAAGAAGAAGAAGAAGAAGAAGCACCTTCCTTAAAATAAACCTTTTCCAATGTGTGCATATTTTTGTCTTGGTATTTTTGACACCAGCTCACCATTGGGCTGGTGCATCTGCTACTTGTCTCTCACTCCTGGACAGGGTTCAAAAGAGAGTCGCCAACCTGATAGGTCCTGAACTATCATCATATTTGTTCAAAATTTCAAGTGTATGTCTATTTAGCAGTTTTGCATGGTGCTGAACTCAAATTTAAATATGTTAAGGCCTTCGGGACTTTTGGGGCTAAATGGGGAGGGGAAAATGATGGACTTCTTTCTTTTTTCTTTTTTTTTTGCATAGGGCAGAACTCAAATTTACATATGTTAAGGCCTAAAATTGAATCGTTTGTTCATTTTCACCAGGATTTAACGTCCCCTGGGGACTTTTGGAGCTAAATGGGAAGGGGGCAATGCTGAACTTAGTCATTTTTATGCCTCGTTTACTGTGCACTCATGGGGTCCATGCATGCTTCACTTGTTTTTCTTTCCTCTGATATTTCTGTCAATAACCCAGTTTTTTTGCGAGATTCATCGTTTCATTGAATAATCAGCAGAAATAAGTACTGAGTGAAAAGGCTGCGTTTTGGAAGTTCACAATCGATGTATTTAACACTGGTAGAACTGTGATACCAGAGTCGGAAAGTGAGATTGAGAAGTCAGTGAGCCCAATGAGGGGGCACTTTGACTGGCAAAAAAAACACTTGTTTTATTTATTTATTTATTTGCTTCCTCACGAAAGCAAATGTGACACAAGGTTATTGTTAATATGAGGGGGGGTGAACAGCTCCCCTAAAAGAAGGGCAACAAGAGGCACTCTGGCAGTATCCCAAAATAGTAATTGTCTCAGTATAGAGGGTTTCCCCTACATTTATCAAGGACAACTTAAGTGTAGCATCAGAACAGACACTACACTTTAATCTTGACCTGGAGACCAAGGAAGAAAAAAGATAAGCCTTTTTTTCTATGTATTTAAAAAGAAAATACGCATGTGTTATATATGGGCTGTGGAATTGTATTCATTAGCAAAAATCTAAATTCTTTTAAACATTAATTTTAATTAATTCCCTATTAGTTTTTTCGGTGTTCTTACGGGATTTTCATCTTTAGTTAACTATTACGTGTAATTATATTCATGCAGATATTCTACATGATTTATACTTGCGTTATATTTGCGTAAAAAGATTATAGTAAACATAAACCTATTCCTATATATACTTATGTATGCGTATATATATTTGTTTAAAAAATATTGCCTTCCAAACTCCTCTGTCAGATTTTAGTCGACAAACATGAAACTTAATATATAGGGTAATCGAACCAATGCGAAATTTTATAATTTGGATTTAGCCGGGGAAAATCGCTGCAAACGTGTGAAAATTAAAAAAATGGAATTTGCCATGTGAAGGTCGAACAGCAGCATCACGAATATGCATGCGTAACGTAATAGCTATTGGTTCGTGTTTTAATTTGTAGCCTTACGGCAAACATGTCTTCATAGCTCAGGCATTAACGCCAAAGGAAAAAATAAATCGTAAGCTAAATGTTTTGGTTTCAATTCTCGGTGATTGCACGCGAGTCATTTTTTTTTTCTTTTTAAATAATTACTATTTATTGCGTCCAATATAATATAATTATAAATACGAAATGTGCATCAATTTAAATATCATATTTGAGTGTATTTTACGATCGAGCAATGCCGAGCGACCTGCTAGTATATATATATATATATATATATATATATATATATATATATATATATATATATATCGTATTTGTGTATTTTTGTTTGTAATACTTTTGAACGAATTCAGTTATTTATAGAAAAGTGAATTTTACCTAAATACTAATTGGAAATGAATTTCTCTTCGACGGTGTGACAGGCATGTGTTTCGTCCTTTGTGACTCATCAGTATGGCTGAACCATAAAGGTAAGTGTGTGTGTATATATATATTTAGTCATCGACTATATAGTCCTGTTTCGTTGTATCACAACTCATCAGTGACGCTAGACAAGCACCTCTCCAAAGCCGAGGATTGAACCTAGATCCACGCGTTGATACTTAGCAGTTCTATCGATCGACCTACGGGAGCGGTGCCCGCAAGTAACCTCGCCAAATGTCTATTCTAAACAAACATCTGTCCACCCCTTTTATAGTCCTCAAATTGCTTATTTATAAACAAACAGCAAGCCTCGCATTTTTCAGCCAATTAAGTAGCGGGTGAGATTATTTACGACAGTGATCTACCCAAAGAGGGGAGCTTATATATATATATATATATATATATATATATATATATATATATATATATATATATATATATATAGTTCGATTGATAACTTTATTTGTTATGTGAAGCGCACGCTTTGAGTTAAGACATTCGAATATCTTCATAATTAGACACTGAAGTAAAGAAGATAAAAATGAAAAATGAAACGTTTTAATTTAAAGTCGTTATTCCCTGATAACACCAGGTTTCCTCGCTAGTTTGAAGTAAAGCTGAACGCCTCGCATCAATCAGTCTTCTCCCACTTTCATTGGGTCAAGCGGTGGAATCTAAAGAGACATGGAGATAGGAAAACACAGATACGAGTCTGCGAGAGAATATACTGTTTGTCTAGTCGTCGTAATGGGATCGAATCAGTGGGGAGTCGTGCGACGCCGAGGTTGGATCTGTCGTTTCCAGTTAAAAGTGACGAGAAAGTGTTCTTCTAAACTTGTACATAAAAACTTTCCTATCAGCCAGACCAAAAATTAATCTTTCTTTTTTTTTCTTTTTTCTTTTTTTTTGCCCGTAGAAAATATTTGTGTTGCATTATCATGTATTTTGATTCTTGTAGTATTTCTTTCAATGAGAAATACGTATATATCTGCCAGTGGTCAAAGGTTAGATATGTTAAAAAAAAACAAAAACAATGGAGTTTTTTGTTTTATTTTCGATTACCTTAACAGACGACTAAACGGGAATTTATTCGCATTAGCTTTAAAAACCAACAGCCAGGAAGCAGACAAACGGTATTGCGTTCTACAAATAGACAGCGCTAGGAAAGAAACTCTGCTCATAAAAGTTTTGGAACACAGATATGGAGTGAGGGAAATTGTTGGGGTTTGTTTCAGCTAGTCAAATATTTGTTGAGAGCGTTTTACGGTAAGGGCTATAGATTGGAGCTCAGTCGAACGCTTACCATCGATAGATAGAGATAGACTAGCAATGTCTCTTCTGTGAGAAAGAGGGAGTAGGGAGGCGAAAATTTCATCTTCCACTAAATTTCGAAGACGGTTTTGTACCCTGGCAAGGCAGGAAATGGTGCTTTAGGAGCTCCAACCCAGATGTAACAACAGTACTCCATCTTAGGCCATATTTGACTCTTGCATTGCGTCGGAAATGAAATACTTTCTAGAGAAGTAGGACGATCCCACCATCTTTCCAGTGTTTTGGCAAAGGATCTGCTCTAAATCTTTCATTCCAAGTCAAGGGCAAAGGTCAGTCTTAGAAGTTTGTATAAGTCGTGTCCTTCGTCGAAGCGAGACACATTTATTCATTTGGCGATCTGAACGTTGGTGGTGAAAAGATAGAAGTTTGTTTTTTGATGTATTAAAGGTAATTACCTTTTTTTACCACGTTGTACCACACGCTTCAGGTCGGAGTAGAGAGAATCTGAAAAATCCTGATTTTTTTTATTAGCCTTTAAAGTGTTGCTGAAGATGGTAGCATCGTCTGCATCAATACCGACAAATAAACGAAGAGTGTGATTTCGGATGTCGTCGTGGAAGATCAGGAAGTGAGTTAGGTTTAGGATGGATACCGAGACACGCCAGAGTGATTACTGTGAGCTTCGGATTTCTGCTCATCATCGACCACCTGGATAGACCTTTCAGAGAGAAAGGGTTTGATGGTTGAGAGGACATTTTTCAGATATTCGGTAGCTTGAAATCTGATGAAGTAGACCTTTGTACCAGATCCTATCAAATGCCCAGTATATATATATATTATGGCAGTGTAGTTTGGTTTCCTAGAAGTACATCCACTGAAACAACATGTGTATACCAAAAAGTGCCCAATGAGTTAACACAGCAGATATATTAAATTTATTTATACAAACATTAATGGCTACACATGTGCATACATGTTTCTGTAATCACCTGCTTCAGGGAGACTACGTCTTCAGGCCAAGAATTTAACTCGAAATTTCACTCAAAATACAAAACCATTTTCTTATATCACCTACAAAAATAGAATCTTATCTTAGATTGTTACACGAATGCCCGGTCTAAGCCGGGTTGACATGCTAGTATATATATATGTGTATAGGTGTATATACATATATGTATGTTCATGAATTAAAATGTGGCACGCGTCTGCGGATGAAATGTCAGAAATTGACAAGCTAAACGGGAATTGTTTCAACATTTCTCACAAATATAAACAAACCTTGTTATTGTTATGAAAAATGTAACAGTAAGGTATCTGGTTATGTGGATGTTTTGAAAAGATTGACAGGAAAAAGTGACAGAAGGAAAAAAAGATTGAAGTTGGAGATTTGATTGTCAACCGAGTGGACGCCACGATAATTCTCTCTGTCGCTCCCCCACTCTTTCTCTCTCTAACTACCATAAGCAAGAACAACAGTAGAAATAAAAAAACGGAGTGTTGCTTACACCAATGGTTGTTGTGTTTTGAATTCTTAAAAAGGGTTTATAATATAACAAGATTAGGGAGAGGGACACCCTCTATTCCAAATATAAATTTTTTAATGGACTCATTTGAGATGAGTAATTTGTGTATTAATTTATCTGCAGACTGTTATTCCCATCTTCATAATTGTTGTTGTTTCGCCACGTTTCGGTGAATTTATCCTCTAGCTTCTTCGGGTGATTAACTGACTTGCTTTTGGATAGGATTGAAACCGTTATCTTCAGAAAATGCTCACTTGGAACCGTAGAGATTCAACGTTTCTATCCACTGCACCCCAGAGAGTGATCACGGTTTGATTTTTTGGTTTTATAAATTCAAGTTTTTCGTTCTTATCTGGTCTTCCATTGTCGGGTCCGTACGGAATTGTATTATATTCGTATATATTTTATTGGAATAGTCGGCCGAAACGTGGTGGAACAACAACTATGAAGATGAGCATAACAGTTTGCAAATAATTAAATAAATACATACTCATTTCAAAGGATTCCAATATATATATATATATATATATATATATATATATATATATATATATATATATATATATATATATATATATATACTCACTTTGTTGTCCTACCCAATATTAAAAGTAACAAAGAATTTAGATTTATGTGACATGTCTTCTGTGGCGAGATGCGGAGGTGGTGAAGTGGATGTTGACGTGTAATCAGTACCTGGGTGTGTCACGTTCAAATTTTGTCGATTTAATTGCATTACTTTTATTGTGGATGTCGACAACGTTCATGGTTCTGTACAGTGTGGAACGATAAAATTGTCGCCGTAGAAAAGACAACATTATTCCATTTCCGTTTGATGAAAACCTGTTTTCATTTTTATTGTTGCAGACTATCTACTAGTTGACTACAACGTTCTTCTATGCACCTGATTCTAAAAATAATGGGGAAAACTAATGCCAACAGCGAAATCGAGCCGAGTGTTCCACTTGATTCATCTGAAATTACATTTATAGCTTCTGGCGGAACACTACTACCTGTAAGCAGCCGGAATATGCCGAAGCGATTATCCAATCAGCTGTTGGAAGACAACAAGTTTTAATAAAAGCGTGAAATTCATTAAATTAAAAAAGACATTAAGCGAAAATGACTTTCAAAACGCTATGTCAACGTGAAATTCTCCTTACCTATGGGAAGAATGGCTTTCTAAATAGAAAACCATTCTTAACATAGGGGGATAGAATGCTGCGATTAGAATTTATCACCTTCGGCAGCTTCATGCTGTTTACGTCATCTGCCGGAAGATGCCGGCGATTGAGTCGAAAACTAGTAAAGTACCAGGATCTCTATAAGTCCCTATTGAATTTGTTTCAGGATTGAAATTTCGAAATGGATCAGCCTATTCACGCAACAATGCATTTCATCGAGATGCGAGATCTTCCTCTTTTTACGTCATTGCCATCTCTTTCCGGAAAGTGTTAGTAATTGTCGAAAGTGTCCCAGCTACGATTTTTTAGTCCCTAATGAGTGTTCCCTTTACATATTGGTCCGAAGCCTCTGGGGATTGGTGTCCTCACTGGAAATTTCATTTCGTTTGAATATGAATATCTTTTTTTTTTAACTCATGGTCACTCCAAACAAAGCATAATGCTACGTGGACATAACGGACTACTATTTGGGGTCATATCTACAACATGGAACGATAAAGTTGTCGCCCTAAAGAAAACAACACTACACCTTTATTTTAAAACTTTTATCGAAAAAAATCAATTCATCCAACTTGATTATGTAGTAGAGCTGACATCGATACGGGTCCGAAACTGGGAGCATGTTTTTTTTTCCACAAACGCCGGTGGGAGCTTGACGAATACTCAGCGGATGGCGGCGATCAGACTGGTTTTGGTGTTGTTGAGGTTATGTTGCTGATGTTCTCGACATATGACCAAACGAAATAGTCCAGAAATTTCAGGTCGGAGAGTAGGGAGACAGTGAGAGAAAGATGCAAAGTCGTAGCACTCCTTCTTTGGACTTTTGAGCCGAGGCCGACTTCTGCTGGTGCACTCAGTGTCTGTCAGTGGCCACCTGATTGCACCAGGGGATCATTACACTCTTCAGCACACCCAGGTACACTCCAGGTACAATTTTTTGTTGACTTTCAAGCCGACTTCAAAGATGTGAGGTAATATTATGTGCCCCTCACTGAAAACCACACCAAAGACCATAACCGTGGCCAGAAACTTTGTAAAGCTGTGCCTTCAAGCGTTGAACCGTCGGGATTTACATTTCGAAGGTGCTGCCAATCGTGCTGTTGCCATAACTTAGTTCGGTAGAGAGCATGAGTTGTACTGCGGCGCATCTTTGATCTCGCTCGTTTAACATTGTGTCAATTTCAGACATGATAGTAGGATCCTATCGCTCTTAGGATCTGTACGCAACTGGCCAACTAGTAGGTAGTCTGCAACAATTAAAATGAAAACAGGTTTTCATCAAACGGAAATGGAATAATGTTGTCTTTTCTAGGGCGACAATTTTATCGTTCCACACTGTACAGGGTACTATATAAAGTGATGAGCGAGGTGTCAGTTTCTGTTTTATCGGTACTTTCATGGAAAGTGCTCATCTGAGCTCTAATCTGTGGTCCTCTCGTCAAAACGTTTACGTGAACCACTCTTTTGGCTGAAAACACTATCAATAATTTCACCCACTTTTTATCTGTGCCTGAACCTAAACGTAAATTCCATGAACAAAGCTTCTTTCTTAGAACTGCACACCTGTGGAACTCTCTTTCCTTTACCTGCTTTCCAGCTGACTACAATATGGCCGTCTTCAAGTCCAATGTAAACAAGTTCTTGATGAGCTGTTCTCCTTAAGTAATCCAATTTACCAAATTTTTACTTTCAACGATTACTATGATATTGTCCTTTGGACCACTGTACACTCTTTTACTCTTATCCTCGAGTAGTCTCTGGGCCTTGAAAAGTGGTGATTCCCTTGTGAAAAAAAAACTTCTTCATGTCAATACATTCAATACAGTCAGGGAAACAGGAAGCAAGCAAACTAATCCCAGGGAAGAAATTATTAGTTAATGACTTTTAGGCATCTAGGGACCTCTTTAATGAAGGTGTAGGATTCTGTTGCTAAACAGATTCGTTGGGTGTACTTACGACGAGGGGGATACAAGTACAGTGAGTTCATCAGAGAACATTCCGTTAAAATACTTGTGACTGTTACTAAACGGTATCCTATTCTATAATTCAGGCTTAAACTTCATCATGACATAGCTTTCATTTAAGATGTTGGCAGCCTTCACGTAATCTCTCCAGTACTTACCTAATTTCTTCTTTTTTTTTTTTTTTTTTGTAAAAATAATTTTACTAGAAAATTATCTCGGAAACCAATGCCAATAATTGGATCTTCGGATTCATGCTGTACGACTTTCTGTAAGTTGGAACTAATTGAAGTTACCACGAAATCATATGATTACCAATATCATTCATATATACTGTAGATAGGACAACCCGTAAAGTTTTAAAAAAATCATCTTTAAAAACCAATATTTCATAAGATACTGGGTGTTGCAATCTCTAGTCTAGGCTAAACAAACATGGTTTCGTGGTTTAGCAGTTGTTTTATACAACCGATATTTGATAAATTTATTAAAATTTGCTCCAATTTTGTAGCTCGTCTCATCTGACGGTCGCCTTGTACGCCGAAATATACGGTAATTTGAACTTTTTTTTCTAGAAATACGTTAGTTTAAACCTAACCACTTTAGAAGCAAATTGACGCGATGACTTGTGAAAGAGTTTGGATATCTTAGTCATGGATTCGTCCAGTTTTTATGTAAAGTTTCATAACCGTCTTCAGCAGTAATTGTGATATATTCACAAATACGTCGTGTAAATCATTTCGGGCGTGGAACTTGTTCCATTATGTCTTTTTTTGTGTGAGACGGTTTCACTCAATACACTTAGTCATAACGTAGGTTAAATCAAATGAAAGCCACGAAATTATCACTACTTAAAACATATCTCGCACGAAAGAGCATATCTTTACAAAGCCACAATTCGCCAATACATAGAGCATTTTTGCCACATCTGAGATGGTGCATCTACTACCAGTCTCTCATTCTTATATAGGGTCCGAAAAAGGTCGCTCATTATCGGCCTCATTCCAACCTCTGTCCCATCGCCACAATGCCTGGTCTGTTAAACAAGTACTTTGATGGAATGTGCTCTGAGTAACTCATAATCCACTTTCACTGCTGAGCTCTCTGAATGCCAGAAACCCTTATACTCTAATAATTTCATCTCTCGGTCTGTATTGCTATAGAAGTCCCTTCCTGTTTCCTATTTTTCTGACTGTTCTAACCTGCAGAAGTTTAGATATAATGTGGACAGACAACAAATAGTAGACCCTAACAGCCAAGTGGCAATATGCTTTGTTTGAGGTAAAAAGGGGTGTATATATATATATATGGGGTGTCCCAATAAAATGTATACACTCTTTAAATTATCTTAACTTGCTACATGAATACGCTATACCACGTTCCTAAGAGATGTTTAGGAATAAAGAATGGCATTTCCAGCAGGATGACGCACTTCTCCACTAACATCATCATAACGTAAGACCATATCTTGATAGTTACCTGCGAAACAGATAGTTAGGACGAAGAAGAAGTATCGAGTACTGTCCACGCTCACCGTATTTGACCCCCCCCCCTGGATTTTTCTCTTTTTGGGGGATGAGGGTGATATTAAACACAGAGTCCACTCTACAAAACGAGCTATAATGAATGAGTTGAAAGCAACCATTGAAAGAAGATGTGTCAACATACTAATTGAACTGATTAGGAACGTTTTCGATTTAATCAGTGAGCGTTGTCAGCTGTCCATGGACCACAATGTCCAATATTTCGAACACTTTCGATAATTAACTGGTTTCTATATTTGTTCACAGTATTTTGATGTATGAAACTTTTCTTATAATAAATGCTTGTTTTATGGTCATTTAAAGAGTTTATATATTTCATTGGGACACCCTGTGTATATATATATATATATATATAATTATTAAATCATAGTCGCCTTCGAGTAATCAATGAACCGAAAACATAAACGGCCTGAATTACCTCCCGTTAACCATTATAAGAAACAAAATCGACCCAGTTTCAAACAGAATTAACTAGCAGTACTTAACAACTTAATTAGATTATCTCCCTTCAAATCATCCCAAGCAACGACACAAAAACATTTTTCAAGTAGAATAACTATGAATTTTCAGACAGTAAATAGATTAGAACACTTCACCCGAAATGTCCTACAAGGTTTATATATATTTAATACACCCATTTTACTTTATTCTCATATTAAATCAAATACTAAACATGAAATGGTCTAAATCCATGTACCAATAAAACAATAACCTATAAACATTACTTGCCACTAATACGAAACTAAAACTAACCGTAACATCTTTACAAGGCTGTTACAAACATAATATAAATATAGATACCAAAATTTAAAAAATTCTTTTTACAAAAAGTCAATCATCGGGAAATAAAGGAATTTAGGAACCCAACAAATGGGATATATTTTTTTTTTAAATGTTCTTTTTAAATGGCTTAGGGCTCCCCGTAGAAATTTCACATAACTTTGTTCTTAAATAAGGATATGGAAATTAGGCTATACATTAATATTTAAATGGGCTTTTCCGTAACCACAACAAAGATAAATGTTTCTCGCATGTTTTTCCCGTTAGGGATCCCCTCCTCTTTTTTCTTTCTATTCAAAAAATGGCACATTGCCAAAAGTGTGTTTATTCATAGTGTCTAAAGAAATGCTGGTTTTTGAAAATTTTCAAACGATATAATGCTCGAAATTGTCGAACTGGACATTGAAACAATTGTAACATAAATTGCAATACACTTTTCGTTGCCATCAACACATTGTCTTGAAGTCTTGATTTTGCACACACAGTATATTAATGCTCGATAATGAAATGTGATAATTTTGTAGCTTAATCCTTTAGTCAACCATTTTTGGCTTAAAGCCTATTGGTATATGAAAATTTACTGAATTACACGAACTCAATATATTACATATAAGTCTATATATATATGACGTTTTCGTAACCTTCAGTTGTAGTCCTAGATCTTCACACCGTTACAAGTGCAGTCCTAGGTGGTGCGGCTAAAACATCCACCAAGGTCCTGCGACGCGATACCAGTCGCTCTTACGAAGACAGAGTTGATATGGCGTAGGACGCAGCAGTGATATCTCCTTTATCTTTCTTTCTTGCGCTGAAAGGATAGATCATTCAACTTGGTTGTTTCTTCCTTTTTAAGTTTACTTGTAAGTATTAGCCACAATAAACCACGTGATCCTGGATGTAGTTTTCATATGAAATTAATTATTCACAAAAGAGAGAAATAAAATAATAAGTATGCACAGTTTTTTACATGAGAATTAAAACAGAGAAAAGAAATAATATGTCGTTTGTACGTTTCTTTTTCTTTGTAGTTACGATAGTCGATGATCGGGGCTCAGTCTGGGTTTAATAACCGATTTCTTGCTTTTGATCGGTCAAATGGCGGGTGTTTCTCGAATGTGTGGAAAAGTGGACAACCCCCCCCCTCCGCCCTACTGGAAACTCTGCAAAAACTCCAAAACCTACTGATATTTCTTGCTCTGCACCAGCTTATATATGCATGGTTATGGTGGGTTAGAACATACCGATGTGTTCCAGCTAACCAATCATCGTCCAATCCGTCACACCTTGGTTCGTTGTGATTAGACAATCATTCCTCTCACCACATCAAAAAACAGGTAATTTTCCGCAGCAAGATTTTCTCATCGATAATCTTCTCACGCACCGGGGAGCCCATCCTTGACTTCCCGGGTCAATACTCTAACCTAAACATCTGCTAGATATTCTCAAATAATCACCTTCACAGTTTATTGGTTCATAATTCGATTTTGGTTTTTCCATTACAAAAAAAAATATGTATTTCATATCGGCGACCACGTCATCTTTCTTCCAACTGGCATGGTTACTCGCTGTTTTCCAGGCCTGCCATTAAAATAAAAATAGCTTCTTCTTCACTGACCCTCTTTTGGGTCAATTTTCAACTATTTCTCTAATTAAGCTCTCCATGGCCCCTCCTTTAGTAATAATCTCGTTTACTGTGACTAGTTGAGTCATATATTGGTTTCGGTTTCAATTATATCTGAAGGAACTCAAGTTATATATATATATATATATATATATATATATATATATATATATATATATATATATACATATATATATATAGTAGAAATGGTAATTAATAAAAACTGAAGAAAGTGCTCAATACTGTTGTAGAGCAAATATGCGTTTTATTTTTTTATTACCGTATCTTTCTGTTAAGTTACATTATTGTTTCAGCTACCCGGCCGTGTTTTTGGCCGTCTGTAGCTTCCTCAGACTTTTACAGAAACATATATATATATATATATATATATATATATATATATATATATATATATATATCTTAAGCTTAAACATGGAAAAGTAAAGGACTAGTTGTTAAAACTGGAAAAGAAAGGACAAGATATTCTAGTAAAAAATATAATAAATTTATAACTTAAAATATTGCAGCATTAAGAATTGATTATATAATGTTATAATTTGAAATTTTTTAAAAATTCTTAGTCGCTAAAATGATCTATAAACTGTAATAATTAGTTGAAATTTGGTCGAAAAATGAGTGAGTGTGAAGCTTTAAAGCAGTTATAAATGACTAAAACTGCCACTTAACCATATATTCATGCACTATTGTGTTTGAATTATATATATATATATATATATATATATATATATATATATATATATATATATTCTTCATAAGTTTTGGTTTCGATTCACTATGATGCATCCATGTCATGTGGATATATATATATATATATATATATATATATATATATATATATATATATATATATTAAATCACAGCTTTATAATATATAAGAATCGATAGAAAATGGATTCAATATTAATATATACGAAATCTGCATAAATTAAAATATCATATTAAACGTATTTTACGACGGGGCTACGTCGGGCGTCCTTGCTAGCTTAGATAAATACTACATTAATATCAGGGCGTCTTCATTTATGCTGAACGTCCACATAATGCCAATACCAATATATATGAAAGGCTCCACTGTGTAATTTCTGCAGATCCCGCTGGTATATATAATCATATTTTTACTCTTTCTGACGTTTATTAAAAACAAACATTTACTAAAAAATAAGAATTAATCGATAAGAGTGTGGATGTGGCAGGGAAAATTAATTGAAATAAACGAAAACGCGCGCATAGGAAATTAAAAAAAGAGGTTCATTAGCTATGGAAGATAATGTTGGGATCTGGAAAATAGAGGGAAACTTTCGGCTAAGATTTAACCAGATTTGCCAATAAAAATATAAAGAAATAAAAATGGCGATATCGAACGTCGGTGGGATTGCATAAAACGCGTTTACGGTAGGAAGTGCTACCGGCGAAGTCAAGGGTTGGTGATTGTGTATGCTAAGCTGTGTCGTTTGTTGCCAAAGTCTGGCAGAACGCTATGGGAGCCGTTGGGATGTCCTCAGCGCAATTCATCCAAACAAAACGAGGCCGTGTTAATTTCCGCCAATATCACCATTTCAGCGATCTTATCATTGACATCATTTTGAAGGCTGTCTCAATAACAGCCCGCATTTAGATTATGAAAACCAATTTCACCTTTGTTACTATTCATTGCGATGTTGTTGTTTTTTCTTTTTTACTTTTTGTTTTAATCCACGTCCTCCCACCCAATTTCTTTTTGTTTTTGTTTTTTCTTTTTTTTGTGGGGGGGGAGGGGGTCTGTTTACAAAAGGATCACTACTTATCAAGGACCGGAAGCCACTCAAGGATAAGGGTTAATGAGTGTACACTAGTCCATGTGATAATATTGCATTAATCGTTAGTAGTGGAAATTTGGTAAATTTGATTACTTAAGAGGACGGTTCATCAAGAACTTGTTTACATCAGACTTGAAGACAACCATATTGTAGTCAGCTGGAAAGTAGAGAAACGGAGGAAAGTTCCACAGGCGTGCAGTTCACATCGAGGAGCCTTGTTCAGTGAATCTAGGTTTAGGTTTAAACATCATTTGTTTGCAAATTAAAAGAAACATACGTTTTTTTAAGCATATATTTTTGTCAGCTCATTAAGTAACAAATTCTCAAAACTTAAGCGTCGCATTACATACCATCACATATAAAAATTTAAGTGTCGCATTACATACCATCACATATGATATGTTTGAAGTTGAAACACCTGTTCTCCTCGGAGTTCTCAAGTTAAGCCTGGTTAGTACTTAGCTTAGTGGCCATGAATTTAAACGTGGACGTATTTATACAAGGTGGAACGAGAAATTTGTCGCCTTAAAGAAAAAAAACTACTGCTTTATTTTAAAACTTTTATGAAAAAAATTAATCGAGCTAATTTGATTATCTAGTAGAGCTGACATCTAATCAATGTAGCCGCCTTCAGCCTCAATCTCCGCCTCGATACGGGTCTGGAACTAGAAACATGCCTTTTTCCACGAGCGCCAGCGGGAGCTTAACCAATACTCTGCGGATAGTGGCAATCAGGTAAGCTTTTGTGTAGTGGGAGGTCAAGTTGGTGATGTTCTAGACGTATAGTACAGCTCGGGACAAGAAGGGAGCCATTAAGCAGGGCCGGCCTTAGTTAATTGGAGGCCCTAGGCGATGTGAATTTAGTGGCCCCAAATGAAATAGAAAAATAAATACGGAAAAAATGAAAATACGTAATCCAATAAAAACTACCTTTATTTATATCAAAATCATCAAATAACTGAAATTTATAAAAACATATTTGTGCAGATGGCATAAATCATCAACAAAAATCAACTTTTCGTGCTTTGATAGCAGCAAAGTCTGCAATAAATTGTAAATAATCCAGAGACTTGACGATACCTCGTTTGACAGATATCATTGCCAGACTGTTTAGACGTTCTTACGCCATAGTAGTTCTCAAATAGTTTTTAATTCGTTTCAACGTGGAAAAACTTCTTTCCCCCGATGCAACAGTAATCGAAATTGTCAATGCTAAACGAAGAGATACAGAGACATTTGGACCAGCAGTATTCAAACCATTATCATAAATAAAACATCAAGAGAAGACGAAACATCGGTGAGCGTAATATTCAAATCCATGCAACATTTCATCAAGTCGTTTTGGTCGAATTCTGCAATTTTTTTTATGTTGTGTAGAAATCAAAAAAGACCAAAGTAACATTCCATTTGCTCAAAACGTGTACTCAGTGACATTACTGCTTGATCTAACAAAACATTAAAAATTCCACTCGAAATTTTTCTTTTGGATCTGTCAATGATTCATCTATGCTTTCATAATCGCACTGTTTGTGCACTCTCCGTCGCCCCAAGCTTGTAGCAGCTAGAAATATGATTTCATCTGGTTCCATCTCTAATTCTTGAGGTAATTCTCTGGCTGAAATTTGAGCGGATATGAATCCATTTTCTTTGTATTTTTGCAAGAACTCTGTTGCTTTTTTATACATTCCAGTGTAATGTGAAATTACATGTCTTTCGATTGCACCAATTTGCTGATTATGTTTATTTGAAACCATAAATCGTACCGGATGACTAAAATTACCAGAAATTGAAAATTGTTTAGTTGTTTCGCCAATCCAGTTGCTTCAGTTCTTGTTTTTGGATCGTTGGCATTTTCAGACACTTCCACCAATGCCTCGTACACTGCTGCTGTTTGATAATGAATAGCTTTCACACTGTCAATCCTGCATTCCCAGCGTGTATCAGAAATAGGCTTTACTGTCAGATCTTTACATGGGTTATAAAGATCTTCCATCACTGTGTTGAAGCACCAAACAAAACAAATTTGATGCAAAACTTCAAAGAATGTCGTTCCAACCACTGAAGATCCTGTCATATCTCCAAGAATTAGACTGAGACTGTGACATCCACATGGCACATGAAATGATTTCGGATTGAGTTCAAGTAGACGTTTTTGTACACCACGATTACAGCTTTTCATATTCGCTCCGTCTGTGCAGTTCTGGAAACATAAGTTCAGATCTTCAAGTTTTTTTAAGCATGCTTCCGCGAGACCTAAACCAGTGCTGTCGTCGAATCCCACAAAATATTCATTGATTTCTACAGGTGTACTCACAATGTTGCATATTCGCAAACTCACAGTCATTTGCTCTTGGTGACGAGCGTCGAGTGTGAAGTCCAAAATGTTGGAATAATATTTTGAATTTTGAACATAATTTATAAATTTTTCAAGGCGGCATCACCGATCAGATTAATTACCTCATTTTGAATTCTTTTGCTCAAGTAATGATCATGTATTTCTTAGTTTTTTTATACGTCGTAAATGATCTTCTAGGCATGAATCATACTTTCCTAACAGCTCCACCAATCCTCAAAAAATGTCTATTGTTTCGTTGAAACATTGCTCCACAATTCCACGAAATGGTAAATTCTGTTCTGCAAGAAACTGCACAATTGAAATGATTCTTACTAAAACATTGTATCAGTGATGAGACTCTTTTTGCATAAGTGTTTGTGTTTCCTTGTCAATTGTCTTTCTTTCCTTCAACCTACTTTCCAGTTCAATCCAAGCGGCGATAACACGAATGTGTTTCATGGACGATTCGTGATCAGCTAGAAGACTGGACATGTTTTTCCAATCACTATCTCTTTCACTTGTGAGCTTGGATTTTAGATCTGAGAACAATATGCAGCAAAAACAAAATACAGCATTTTTATGGTTCGAATAAACCGGCCAACAATGATCTGAGCATTCACCATTTCGTAACTTCCTTGAAAAAAATCTCACACAAAATTACCGCTTCTTAGAACTTTTATCTTGAAGATACTTTATTCCACTTCCAGATTTACGAAACGGTCCCTTTTCGACCAAGTAAATACGTTCTTTATTGCTAATTGAAGGTGGACATAAGCCTGGATCTTTCCAATCGAAATCGATCTGCTGGCTCTCATCTACATCGCATGAACCTGCAACGCCATCTTCCTTGACCGTGTCCATGACTTCTTTCTGCAAATTAAACGATTCCTTGACCACTTCTTCCAAATCCATCTGACGACATTGACCATTTGCTAGCGATTGGAAAGAATATCGTGTATCTTTTTCGTTTTGAGGCTGAGTATCTGAAGTTAATGCTGCCAAATGCGGCGGCGGCTGACTAGTAACGAAATTTAATATAGCTTGGAAATAAACGCCTCCTTCTCCGTTTTTCGTTTGTGCTTTGATGCACTAGACACGAAATAACGTTTCGACATTTCGCCAAGGGTCTTTCTGTAGTCTGGATAAATAAAAAGTTTCATAACTTATCACAAAGTTGCAATTAGCATGTTAGCATCACTGGATTTAGAATAAATTTTTTTGTGTGTAAAAAAAATGGCGAGGGAAGGTGAACAAACACAAATTTTAGTATAAAAAATTTAGGTCTACATGTAAACGAGTATGAAGCCTTCATTGGCGAAGTACGAGCGATCCAAGTAAATAAACATATGCAGAAAAGCTCTTTCGTTTAAATGAATAATAATTTACCTCAATATTCTCTTCGGCAAAGATTCAGAAAAGCTTAAATTATTTTTACGATATACTAGTAGTCCCAGAAATGGCGACTGAAGAATTTAGAAATTCTCTGACCGACAATTTTTAAAACCTCGTAGTTTCTTGAGTTTTTATTTTAACACTTAAATTTTTCTTCAATAAAACGAGAAAAGAATTAAAATTTTGTTTTGATTAAAAAGTTTAAAGGAAAAATATACTTTATTATTTTTAATGAAGGCTGTTTAAAAAATGACAATAATGAACGAATTTTTCACTAAATTCAAAAGTGCACTGCAAAATTAAAAAATCTCAATAAAATCAAAAAAGTACTCACCAGAAACAAAAGTAATTATCAACAATTGGCCTGATTTACATAAAAGTCCCACTTAATAGACTTCATCTATTAGAATTTTTTAATAAAACCGTTTTCTTAAAGGTACCCCCCAAATAAATACGTAACTCTTCAAAGGGAAGATAACTCTTCTTCTAACGATATTTTAAAGATTTCTTTTTAATTCATAGTATGGAACCACAAACATGATCAAAATTATCATTAAACACAATAACTACACATTGGAAAAAGGAAATTTAAAAGGTTTTTGTAGTTAGGGGCACCCATACAAAAATAAAATTAACATCTTAGGATAAATAAAATAATGATTTCAGAAAATAGAAGCTGCAAGCGACAAACTTTCATTTTTGAAATTTCCTTTCATTATCTCCCCCCTTCCACCCCAACCAAATAACTACTAGTGACCGTGTTGACTGACTACTGTTATATCTGCTAAATAAACAAACACAACAAGTGACTGTTAATAAGTGATGATTGATTAGGAAGTGTTTAAAACCTTAAATCAAAAATACTATTAAAAGTTTATTCAAAAATAAATAATTATATTTTCTAAAAATTATGACCAAATGTATTAATTTCTAGATTTTCAGATAAATTTGAAGTAACTTTTATATAGATAAATTTTGAAAAGAAAAAAAAAACAAGTGCAGCGAATTTTTTTAGCGGGGTGGTGAAATAAAAATAAACCCTAAGAGACATTGAAATTTTACATTTATTTTATTTATTTATTGATTTATTTATTTATTTATTTATTTTTTGCTTCAGATATATTTGTTTCCGTATTACCCTACAAATTCTTTTTGAAAAAGTGAAAAATTGATCATATATTTTTTTTATCACGGTTTTAAATTTCTTATTTTTCACCGGCAGACATTTTTTTTAACATCATTTTATTCGTTTATGCTTTATCTTCAAATTTTTAAAGCAAATGAATTTCCGCGAGTTTAAAAATTAAGAAAAACGTTTCTTTGGTAAATAATTCTATTTTTATTTGAAAGAGCATATAATTTAATGTAAGAATGAAAAAAATCACAAAAATTGAATAAATTAAAAAAATTTGATAGATTTTTTAAAGATTTTATAGATTTCAAAATTTTAAAAACAATGCTTTTCATTACATGAAAAATTGAAGAAACGCGATTATGCCGTTTTTTTTTACGATTTATTTTTTTAAATCAAGAAATTAAATTTTATAATTTGTAAAAATAATTTAATGGTTTATATTGAAAGTGTATTGAATAAATAATATGAATGCACATTCAAAACAATGAAACTTTATAGTTTTGTGCATTTTACTTGCAAGTTTATGTGATTTTGATGAGGATTATTTTTTTAATCGCAATTTCTGGGACTACTAGCGATATACACTAGTGGCGTCCAATTAACTGGTTATTATTCTTCTGTGTTCCGAATCATTACAATTCATTCATCTAAGAAACGATGGTTTTCATCATGTTCCATCATATAGTGATGTTAACATATGTGAAAGTGGCAGCAAACTTCTCGCATTTTATTAGATAAAAAATCGATGTTTTTTAACTTAAATTTTTTAACTGAAATTTTTTTTTTTAAATATTTCATATATGAAACTTATCTACCGTACGTTATTTTTCCCCAATAATTTACATATATGTAAATTGCCTTCTCTAAAATGCTAAAAATACAATTCCGAATTGCTTAAGATGAGACGAGAACAAGTTTCCCGTGTGAATTAAATCAAGGCTTCTGTTCAAAATTCCCGAGTTCGGCAGAAAGATTCCTGAGTTCGGCAAGATAGAAGAAGTTCGTCAGTCAAAGCTTTATGAAAATAACACTCAAGATGAGAACAATAATCTAAATAATACCAATTAGACAAAATTTGATTTTAAAAAGAACGGTTTAAGGGTATTTGTTGACATTGAACTTGAAAACGATCTTGTTTTATTCCGTCGAGAAAGCGTTTTCTACTGGTGGAAAGTTATTGGAAAGAAACAATGTCCATGGAAATATTGTTTGCCTTTAGATACACAAACGATCAAAGGAAGTGTCGCTTATAGGCAGTTAACGTACTTCCTAATTTTCTGCGGAGGTAACAAGGCAAATCAGTTCCTTCACTTTTATTGTTATTCAGTATTTCTATTGTGAAGCGATTTATTGCGATTTATTGAAATAAAATATACAGGATCCCGACAATATTTTTCCGACACTTTGAAAAAATAACTTCAAGATGGTTTCTAGTGCCACAACTTTTAAGATTGTAAGTTGAGGAGTGAATATCTACTACTGGTGCAATCATCATTTTAGTTTGGCTTTGATAATTTTAGTTCTTTGTGGTTTTTGCGAAAACTTGCGCGACACTATTTTTCAGACATGACAAAAAATCCTATTTTATTAAGAGCTATGTTCATGTATATGTTTCTGTGTGCAAATTTTCTGCTTATACACTTAGCTGTCATCATTAGAATCAATTATCTGTTCTATTCTACTGGAAAAACACTTCAGTTTAATGAGGTAAAATGCATTCAAAAGAAGCCGTTTGTTTGGCACGGAATAAGCGGGAAGATGGCCTCAGCATCAGAAGGATCGCCATGGATTTGAAGCTGTCGAAATCAATGGTCGAATACGTACTGAAGACAAACTCCGAGCAGAAAAATAAGAGAGGACGGAAAAGATCAATTGGCAAGAGTACTGAAAGGAGAATGAAGAGGACCGTGACACGGTTTTTGACATCTGGAGAAAAAATTACAGCAGGAAAAGTGAAGGAGAAATATGAATTGGATGTAAACGTCCGAACAGTAGAAAGAACGCTGCATAGGATTAGTTTTACGTATGTAAAGGCTAAGAAAAAAATTACACGAACAAAGAAACACAAAGGAGCAAGACTGTAGAGTTCTAAAAGGTGGTTAAAAAAGCATGGTGACTTTAAGAAGGTTATATTGACTGATTCTAAGCGTTTCAAGTTTGATGGACCCGATGGATAGTGTACTTGGTCGAGAAGGGGTGAGCCTGTTGTAGTGAACAAACAACAGATGGGAGGAGGAGGAGTTATCGTTTGAGGTATGATCTTTGCTAATGGAAATATATAGTTGGACGGCAGAACAGCGAAAGCTATAAACATTTGAATAAGGATAAGAAGAGAGATGGGAAATGATTTCGTTCTACAGCAAGACAATTGCAGCATCCATGTGTCAAAGCTCATGAAAGAATGGATGGCTAAAGTGAATATGACTACTTTGGAATGGCCTGCAAAAAGCCGAGATCTAAATTTAATGGAAAATGTTTGAGAAATGCTTGCGCAATTTGTCTATGATGGACCTGAAATAACGAAAGAGGCTCAAGTATGGGAACGAATACTAGATGCCAAAAAACAACTAATAGAAACACGTAGAGATGTTATTGTGCATATGTTTGGTCATTATGAAGAGAGATTGATGAAAGTTATTGAGAAGAAAGGTGATATTACAGACTATTAACAGTTTTTCAACGACGTCAGAAAAATAATTTCGCGTGTGTTTTGTAAAAAAATGATGAAAATTAAATATTTTTCCTTACCAAATCGATTTTCTTTCATTTTTATTACAGGTATTGTCTTTATATGTTTATGCTATTCTATTGAAGGAATTTCGCCACTCTATGGTAATCGGAAAGTCGAATACTAAAGTGTCCGAAAAATATTGTCGGGGCCCTATAAGAGGACATTATTAAAAATATACAATAAAAATTAATAAAATTATACACAATATATATATTGTGTATATATATATTTATATATATATATATTTATATATATATATATATATATATATATATATATATATATATACAAAACTCTAGCCTTAATGGAAGAGGGACTAAAGCTTGCTATCATTTCAAATAATCTGGAATAACAGTAAGGGGAGACTTGATTCCAAGCTTTTTGGACTTATTCTCACTGCTTGTCTATAGATTTGGTGAAATAAATATGTTAAATCATTTCTACGTTTCAATTAATATAGTTAACATATATTTATTTCACCAAATCTATAGACAAGTATTGCGAAAAGTTTGACATCAAGTCTCCCATTGTTGTTATTTCAGATCATATTAGCAAGTTTTAGTCTCCTCTCCATTAAGGCCAGAAGTTTCGGAGGAAACATCAGATATTTTGTACTTCAAATGCAGAACTTGAATAACAAATAACAATGATTGACAGCTTTTTTGTGCGACATAAAAGGCAAAGTGTATACTTACTATTGCATAAATTAAAAGTTTTTAAAAGTCTAATGATTGGTTGCTTATTTCTAAAAGGTTACAAAGTTCCGAAATAAGCTCTGGATGATGAATGATCTCCTTTATGTGCGACTTTAAGGGCAAATGTCACATACTGCACTACACAATCCAGGTCATTACCTCTCCAACGAGCCTTAATTTGTTAAATTCTAATTAATAGTTGCTGAGATTTGGAACTTATAAAATTGCCCCAAAAACTGGTATATATATATATATATATATATATATATATATATATATATATATATATATATATATATAGTCATCTACATACAGTACTGTTTCGCTGTTTCACAGCTCATCAGTGCGGCTAGACACGCAACTACCTCAAGCCAGGATTGGCTATCTATCTATCTATCTATCTATCTATATATCTATATATATATATATATATATATATATATATATATATATATATATATATATATATTCGTAGCCAAATTGAATATTGAAATGCTTATATCTGGTTCTATGGGATGAAACTACATGAAAATTTGCAGGCTTTGTTAAGATTATAATGCTATTCTATGGTTAACATATTATGACAATTGGTAAAAAAAGAACCTATATTTTCAAACCAATAAAATATGCCCAAATTTTCCTACATATATAGTTTCCTGGCAGACCAGCTGCAGTTTTGCTGCTTTGAGGTGAATTTTGCTCAGGGTTTTTTTTTTTGCTTGGTTGTCTCCCCTGTGGCCTTGCCAGCTGACTAATATATATCGCTGGGATATTTAATTTATGTAAGTTCGACATGTTTTTCATTATTTTGAGAATGCCGCGGATAAGTAAACAAAATAACAATAAAAAGTCAAACGAAACTAACAACAATATTTTCAAAACGTATGGATTAGAGAAACGCATTAGTTTTTCGGTTGAAAACAAATAAAGAAAGAATGGAAAATTATGAAGAACGCAGACAATACGATCGAACATTTATTTCTGGTTCGAGCTTCAAGATTTGTCTACTAATTCGACGCCACGTTTAAATTCAAGGCGAGTCGAAAGTGGATCTTGGGTTTACTTTCAACAACTTCATAACTCTCGCTTTCCTTTTTTATCCTTTAGTCCTCACATTCCGACGAATGAATAATTGTTGTTTTCTGGATCCGAATCTATAACATATAACACTCATCGCTAGCAAGTTTTTGACCTTGAAGTAGTATTTGTTACCCTTTTTACATTAAGTGGCGCAATGCCTTGTATTGTGCGATTACCATTAAAAACATATACACTGTATCACAAAAGTGAGTACGCTCCTTACATTACTTCAAATATTTAAGTATATCTCTTCATGGGACAACACTTAAAAAATTATTTTTGGCACAATGAAAAGTAGTCTGTCTGTAGCATATAAAACAGAGTTAGTTTATTTTCCCCTCAAAATGACTCAAAATATAGCCATTTTCACGGACTACAGTATTTCGTAACATATGCCATGATATTTCCACTACTTGACGGATATACTTTATTTACATATTTATTTTTACTTTTATAAACACTTATTAGGAAGAAAGATGATATTACAGATGGAAAATGAATTGCAACCGCATAGACTTTATTTGCCTTTATTAATATGGCTTTCTGAAAAGTCTTGGAAAAGGCTCAAGTTTAAAATTCTTTATGTATCATAAGCATTCCAGTGGGTTGTTTTGTATAATACTTAGATTTTAAATTGAAGTGGACTCGACCGAGAACAACTGACAGTCTCAATTGGTTGCACCATAACTCTTTATTTGTGTCTGTTGTGGATGGAGATATCGCAAAAAAAAAGCGTTCAGATTGCCTCTTATGATTACTAAGTTGACATAAAGGTTCTTGTGGAATTTTTTTACATTTTCATTTCAAATAATGTATTTTCTAATAATTTTCGTTATCATACCATTACTTTGTATATCATTTTAAAGAGCGTTTTTCGCTCTATCGAATTGTTTAATTTACAATCGTTTAAAAATACTGTCTTCTTTTCAGAACGTTAAATACAAAATGCAAAAAAAAAGCAAATTCGCACAATTTTCTTATTTTAATTCAAGCTAGGTCGAAAAAGTGATGAAAAGGATCGCGATATAAACGAAGCGTTTGGTCCACAAAGCATTACTGAACGTATAGCACAATGGTGGTTTAAGAAATTTTGTGGCGGCGACGACAGTCTAGAAGATGATGGGCGTAGTGGTCAGACATCGGATGTCGAAAACGACAAATTAAGAACCTTAGTCGGAGCCAATCTATTCACAACAGTTTAAGAACTTGCTTCTGAATAAGAGGTAACGTATAACGATTTACAACCACTTGAGAGAGATAAGAAAGACAAAAATCGATGAATTAGTGTTTCATGAATTGAAAGAAAACCAAAAGAAACGCAGTTATGAAGTGTCATTTTCCATTCTTTTACGCAACAAGAACGACCGTTTCTCGATTGGGTTGTTACTTGCGATGAAAAGTGGGTTCTTTACGCCAAAAATTGACTGAGTAATTTGATAGAGACCGAAGAGGTCAATTTCTTTTTTAACTTTGACACCAATTTTAACCACTTAACATTTATTGTTTTCGGCTCAAATCAAATTAAAAAGTTTTATTAATGTCCAAGTAACCTACGTCTAAATTTTCAAATGTTTAGACCCAAAAATGGCGGAGGTGTTTGGTAGAGTTTTCAAAGGTCAAACCATTGAACTTTGACCCCTTGACCATCAGATTTCTGGCCGAAAACTGATTAAAAAAAATTTCCCCAAACTCAATACCCCTTCTGTAAAATCTCGAGTCTGTAGACTGCAAATTGACAGAGTAGTTTGGTAGGGAAATGTACACACACACACACACACACAGACAATTACATTTTTATAGATATATTAATATATCCTATCGGTTCCTCGAGTCTAGCGTCATTTGCTTGTATTTTTTTTTTGTGTGTGTGTTTTATATATATATCTTGCAGTACGTTTTGGAACGGATTGCTTTAATTTAATACTAATTGTAATAATTTATCCCTTACCCATGTGGTGTCCAACAGACGCTAGACACAAAACCCCACGATCCTGTTTATTCTCGTTAGGTTGCGGAAGCCGACAAAACACGTGTCTGTAGCTAATATATTTTATAAGAATATAAATATCGCTCCCCGCTTTGGAGGCGCCACATGGGCAATCTGTTCAACAAATACCGCAGGCAAAATAAATTTAAAAAATGACAGCGATATATATATATATATATATATATATATATATATATATATATATATATATATATATGGCAATAAAGCTACATAGAATATTCCGTGTTTCATTCTCGTGAGAATTCGTCAAGCTTGACGAATTCTCGCGAGAATGAAACGCGGAATGTTCTGTGTAGCTTTATTGCCATTTTCCATATATATTTTCATAACTTACAATATATATATGTATATATATATATATATATATATATAACAAATTCTCACGAAAATGAAACGCGGAATATTATGTGTAGCTTAATTGCCATATATATTTTCATAACTTACTATATATATTATAACAAATTCTCCCGAGAATATAACGCGGAATATTCTGTGTAGCTTATTTGCCATATATATTTTCATAACTTACTGCATAGCTCTATCCATGTATTGAGCACTATTGAAGTAAATACTGAAAAATTTACGCATAAATTATATCTTCGTATATAGATTTATGTGAATAAATGAAGTAATCATATATATATATATATATATATATATATATATATATATATATATATACATATATATATTTAATAGTACAGAAGTTCAGAAAAACATTGGTACCGTCGGTTTCAAGCCCAACATAAACGGGACCAGTTAATGGTAAAACGTAAATGAGGTTAGGCTCTTGTCAGCCATGTTGTTTCTGTCTGAGGAAAAAATTTCAGGCCGGCATTTATTTTTTTATAATGATGTTCATTTTTTTATTTAACTATGGCTTATTCCTATCTCTGTATATTTTATTTTATTCTAATATGCATTTTAGTAAATATGTACTGTTCTGTTTTTGCATGGTTTCCGGTCTGCTTTCTGTTAATTTTAGTTGGTGCAAGTGAGATAAAGCAAAGAAAACACAACTGACATTAAACTCTATTAACGATAAATACCAAGTAGCAAAAAATAAACATATACATCTATTAACAGAGAAGCCACAGAAGTAGCTACGAAATTAGGCATAGAATATAGAGCTAACTGCCTAGCTAAGAGAAAAACATTTGTAACTTCAAACGACCATGAGAACCATTTTACGTGGCAATGGGACCCTACGATAGTGCAGACATCTGCGACTTAGTGGGCCTATTCCTACTAGAGACTCTGAACAAAAAATTCCCAGATCATACGTTCGGCCTATATAGAGACGATGGCCTTTGTCTCTCACGCGATAACAACGGGACTAGCCTAGATAAGCGTAGAAAAGATCTAACCAAAACATTTCATGAACTAGGTTTTAAAACAACAATTAGCACCAACCTACATGAAGTAGACTTCATAGGCACAACCCTAAATCTAAATAACAAGACACATAGTCCATTCTACAAACCCAATGAGACACTTAGGTACATAAACAAAGGATCCTGTCACCTCCCTACAGTTTTCAAAAACATGGTTGCCAATATCAGCAAAAGAATCTCCACGCTCTCATCAAACGCCGACATCTTCAATCAAGCAGCTCCATATTACAATGAAACACTCCAAAAAAAGTGGATTCACGGAAAGCATTAAATATCAGCCAACCCAACATCGGCTAACAAAAGACAGGCGCAACAGGAGGCGGAACATCATTTGGTTCTCACCCCCATTTTCCCTCAACACAAAAACACATGTGGGATACCTATTCCTGAAACTGCTAGACATAAATTTCCCTCCACAACATAAGCTGCACAAACTATTAAACAGAAACACGATTAAGGTCAGCTATTGCACCACTCCATCAATAAAAAAGATTATCGCAAAGGAACACAATGAAAATGAAATTGCGGACTGCTCTTGCAGATTCAGGGAAGATTGCCCATTAGAGGGAAAATGCAGGGTGAAATCCCTCGTATATGAAGCGATACTCACACATCAGGCTAACGATACACCAGAAATATACATAGGCATGACGAAAGAGACGTTTAAATAGCCGTCCGAGTATCGCAGCTAAAAGATAACGGAACACCTTTCAGCATTAAATGGATGATCATAGAGAGAATAACAGCATACTCAGCAGCCTCAAAACGGTGCTCCCTTTGTGATGCGGACAAGTTCCACATTATAAAGACTATTAATGACCCTCAAGTGACATGTTTAAACGTACACAGTGATGCTCTTTACTTGAAATAATTTCAGCGAACCGAAATTAAAACGAAATTTGAGGCGATAATTACTTAAATGAATTTTTATATAAACTACACATGCCATAATCGAATATTCCTCCAGCACAAAATAACGGAAAACATGAAAATATGTTTATAAATATTCCTTACGTTGACGGAACTCTTAAATTGTTAACACAGAATGCTCAGGTGGCCCTCCTTCAACTTGAAAACGGGGCTCTCCATTTCAAAGTCGCTGCCATTTTGATTTTTTTTTAAACCGGTTCGTGAATTTAAAAAAAATCTTTTTAACAAACTACTTAAAAATACAAACCAATGACCTTTTCTACCATAAAAGTAACTTTTATTCACTATGTGACCATTTATTTCTTGTATATTTATATTATTATATATATAACATTTTCCCTTTGTAAGGAAACATCATTTTGTTGGTCACTCTTGGCTACGAGTGGAAACAAAGTTGATATAAAAAATATATTTTCGCCAAAAATATCTTTACTTTCATCATATTTTGCTTATGGTAAAATTTTTGAGTATTAAAACCTATCTCTTTACAACCCCCCTCCTTTTTCATAACCTATCATACTTTCATCAATCACAGTCCATTTTCTGTAGGCTGTTTTTGGACCCAGTCAACGACCGGTACTTCTGCTAGTATATATATATATATATATATATATATATATATATATATATATATATATATATATAGACGATTAGATGTCGATCCTGGAGTGTGGTAGTTGCTTGTCTAGCCTTACTGATGAACTGTGAAACAGCGAAACCATACTGTATGTGGATGACTATATTGCTCCCTATCTTAGGTTGAGTATTTGGGAAGTGATATACAAATTACCATTAGCGTATGAAGCGATACTCTTTGTGTTAACTTAACTTAGGTACTTTGGACAATGTAAAAACATTGTTAATTCACTGCCCGCATAGAAGCAGCTGTATAGCGTAACGGTTAGAAGCTTCCTACTGTCGTTTGGGCGATCGGGTTTCGATCCTGGTCTGAGATAGTTGCTTGTCTAGCCGCACTGATGAGCTGCGAAACAGTACTGTATGTGGATGACTATATATATATATATAGAGAGAGAGAGAGAAAGAGAAGGAAATATTTTTTATTTTCAGAAGTTTAAGGTTATGGTCAAATATCGAGCTCTCTTCAGCCGATCTATTTCATCTGTCTATCATATAGTCAGATGAGATGAGATGGTTTGAAACCGACGGTACTGAAGGTCTATCTAATCTAAACTTTTGAAAATTAAAATATTAGTATTACGCACTTAATTCGAACATTTTTTCCTCATAATATAACAGTGTGTTGGAATTCTTTTGTTATTAAAAAATATATAACTATATATACATATGTATATATGTGTGTGTGTTTGTGTGTGCGCGCGCGTGTGTGTGTTTGTATGTATGTAGAATGCAAAGAAATAAAATAAAACGACAATATAAAAATATATACTTATGCATATAGATTTATTCGTAAATTCAATAAGGTTGATACATCAATCAGGAGTGTACGATAAGTAAAACTCTTTATACCGTGGTATTTCGAAGCCTAATGCTTTTTATCAGAAGATGAGAGAATAAGCTAGGTAACATATTAGGGATGCGACGTCTAACGATAGCTACGTTAGAAATGAAATAATTGTGCGTGAAAGGGAAAGGGTAACACATTGAAATTGTTGGGGTGGGGAAATAGGAGAACTACATTGATCTTTGCGATAGTGGAGGAATATAGCTGATATTACAAAATGAAGATAGGTGGATAGTGCGTATGTTATGGTAGAGTATGGAGTGAGTGTTCAATATATGTATGCTTCTGTGCATTTATACTTTGGTTTCCGTTTCGATTCAAGCTGATGAACTCAAGTCATATGGATATATTCTTTTTTTTTTTTTTGAAATCGCAACTTTATAATGTATACAAATCGATAGACCATTAACTCTATAATAATATATACGATATCTACAAGAATTAAAATATCATATTTAAGCTTACGTTACGACTGGGCTACACCAGGCATCCCTGCTAGCTTAGATAAATACTTTTGTAGCTTTAACAATATTTAAAAATTTTGCTTTTTCTCTCGGTTAAATGTTTGGTTAATCTGACATGAAATTTCTTAAATCTTACTATGAAGGTCGTATGTACAATATAGCCGGAATCTTACCAATATCTTCCTCTTCTAGTAATTATAGCATTTCAAAAACTAGCGAGAAAAATATCAGAGCATCTCAATTTGTGCTACAATAATGTCAAAGCGTCTCCATTCATGCTGAACATCTTCAGAATGCCAACATCAATATATTACATATGAAGGAGTCCCCTGTGGAATTTCCACAGATCTCGCTAGTTAATAAGTAATAAGCAATCAATTAACAGTGTAGTATCTGTTCTGATGCTACACTTAAATTAATCTGTCCCTAGTCAAGTTAGGAGAAACCTTTCTATACTAATGCAATTTTTATTTTTACCTACATTCGAGAGTGTCCCTTTTTCGGGAGATGGTTTACCTACACATTAAAAACGACCTTGTGTCAGATTTAGCTCTCGTGGTGAAGCAATTAAATAGCAATAGAAAAAGTAGGCTTTTAATATCAATGTCAGAGCGAGAGAAAAACTCAACTTTATAAGTATATAAAAAATAGACAGATATGTGCGTGTGTTAGCAGATCCATATAGAACATAGAGATAAAAACAATGAAGTGCATAGGAAAATATTCAATATCCTTTTGATAAATAGTAAACAAACAAAGAATATCTTGTAAAAGGAAAATATTACATGTTTTTCAACTGTTCAATGTAAAATTTAAACAATAAATCAACTTTTTGTCGATTTTCGTCGTAACAAAAAAAAGTAAAGTTGGTAAAACTTCAAGAGATGAAACAAACAATGGAAATTCGTTTCATGATAAATTGGTGCACGCAGCCGACTTCGAACGACAAAGATACAACGTTACGGGAGAACTATCAAGATATCTATACAAGAGATATTACTAAAAGTATGCGGACGTTTTCAAAAAGATTTCTACACTTGTGCATTACGGTGAAGGAATTATTTTTTGTAAGTTTCAGTTTGGAGATTTGGAGAGTGCATAGCAGGAGCAGACGAATGCAATTTAAGCACCAAAAATCCCAACAGATGTTAACAACAATTAATGCGTGTTTTTTGGGGGGAGGGGGTTCGTTTTTTGTTTTGTTTTTTTGGTTTTGGTTTTGTTTTTTGTTTTTTCTGTTTGTTTTTTTTTGTTTTTGTTTTTTTTTTGTTTTGGTTTTGTTTTTTTGGTTTTGGGTTTGTTTTTGTTTGGTTTTTGTTTTGTTTTTTTGTTCTGTTTTTTTTTTTTTGTTTTTTGTTTTTTTGGTTTGTTTTTTTTTTTGTTTTTTTTTTGGTTTTGGTTTTGTTTTTTTGGTTTTGTTTTTGTTTTTTTGTTTTGGTTTTGTTTTTGTTTTGTTTTTTTGTTTTGGTTTTGTTTTTTGGTTTTGTTTTTGTTTTTTTGGTTTTGTTTTTGTTTTTTTGGTTTTGGTTTTGTTTTTTTGGTTTTTGTTTTGTTTTTTTGGTGTTGTTTTTTTGTTTGTTGGGGTTTTTTAGGAAGAGTGAGAAAATTTTTATTGAATTAAAATAAATATAAAAAAATTAAACACAAACTAATTTTTGAACACAAATTTGTTGTTTTTTTTGTAACAAATTAACATTCTAAAATTGTCGTAACTAATAAAATATAAATAATCATAAAACCTTATTGTTTGTAATGAATAAAATTTGTCAAAATGTATGACTTTATATTCATAAATATCAGGGGTTGCATAATGTCGTTTTTTATATATAGTTAAAGGTAAAAAAACGACATTATTTTTGTACCCACCTGATTTTTTAAACCTGTTATTATATAAATACGTACGAATTTTTTCTCACAATTTTCCATTTTCGTAATAAAATCAGAAATGTATATTTTGTAACGAATGAATGAAAGTTGTCTGTCCTTGCTGTGCACTCTCCTCATCTCCAAACTGAAAATCAAAAAAGAATTCCTTTGCAGTAGCGCACATCGGTAAAAAAAATTTCTTATACGAGGGCGTGCAATAAGTAATACCCTTGACCCACTTCCCATAGCAGTAGAGCAACGAAACTTGGCACAGTTATTAGTCTTTCTTTACATAGGAACCACCCAGAGTTATGCATGTCTCCCATCGTTTGATGCAGCTCTGGAGACCGTTTTTGTAGAACACCTCAGGTTGGTCCTCCAACCACGACGTGACTTCAGAAATCAAGGCTGCATCATCTGGGAAACGCTTTCCTTTCAAAAACAACTTCATGGCTGGGAAGAGGTGAAAGTCAGAGGGTGCAAGTTAGGAGAGTGGGGAGGATGGGGTAGAATTTCATAACCACACGCTCGTACTTCTGATCTGGCGACATGCGAGTTGTAGACCGGGGTGATGTCCTGCAGGAGGAGGCTGCTTTTGCTGATCTTTCCCCGCCTCTTCATTTTGACAGCTTCCCTTAATTTCCTCAAAAGTGAAGCTTAATAGGCTCCTGTAATTGTGGTACCCTTTGCCAGGAAAACTGTCATCACTACTCCGTACTGGTCCCAGAAGAATGTGAGCATGACCTTGCCTGCGGAGGGCTGCACCCTCGCCTTCTTTGGAGGTGGTAAGTGCAAGTGTTTCCACTGCATTGACTGGGCTTTGGTCTCTGGATAATAGTGATGGACCCATGTTTCATCCTGTGTAATCAGTCTTTTGAAAAACTTTGACTCATCTTCTTGGCACATCTCCAAATTCATCCTCGAGCACTCGACGCGTTCTCGCTTGTGGAATGGTGTGAGCAACTTGGGAATCCATCTGACAGACACCTTATGCATATGCAAATGGTTATGAATGATAGTTTCCACAGACCCTGTACTAATCTTGACATCTTGGGCTATTTGACGAATAGTAATGTGCCGATCTTCCAAAATGGCAGCCTCAACTTGACGGACAGATGCCTCATCAATGGCAGAAGGGGGCGACCAGGTCTGGGAGCTGTTTCCACAGACTTCCGGCCATGATTAAATTTACGATGCCAGCGTTTTACAAGGTCATATGATGGGGCATTATGACCATAAGTTTCTTTCATTTCATCAAAAGTCTCCTGTGGTGTGCGTTCTTTCAAATACAAAAACCGGGTCACTGTTCGACATTCAACAGGCTCCATTTCACACCTGACTCAGTTCAAACACCTGTAAAACAGCAACCACAATTAGTTCATAGCTGTAATTTGCCATATAACCTGTAGAGATATAAATCATTGCACATGCAAAATTTCAGCTATGTCAGATAACTGGAAGTGAGTCAGGGGCATTACTTATTGAACGCCCCTCGTATACTGATTATGTGAAATTGCTTTTGAATATTTCACATTCATTTTTTTCTTAATTAAATCTTGGTTGCATCCGACAGAAAATCGTCTTAATCTAACCTGTTGAAACAGAAGTAAAAATGTTGTGTATTCTAAGAGTTTAAAACAATGTACGAATTAGAAAAAGGTTAAAGGCGAGTTAAAAAGTAGTTAAAAAGTAGTTAAAAAATAGTTAAAAAGTAGTTAGAAAGTAGTTAAAAAGTAGCTAGAACGTAGTTAAAACGTAGTTAGAAAGTAGTTAGAAAGTAGTTAAAAAGTAGTTAAAACCGATTCCCTTCAAGTGGGATGAAAAGTAATCGCCCATCTTTATCGTAATATTACAAAACGTATCATCTCGTTTACGTTTTAACAAAAGCGGTGGTTCAATCATCAAATTATCTCACATCACGTGATTAGGCTAGCCAATCAATTATCAAACTTCAAACAACCACGATACAAACTGGAGAAATATCGAGATATCTATACAAAACGCATCGTCAAAGGCGAACTTTTACAAATAGATTTCTTACAGACTAAATATTTAAACCCACATTGAAATATTTCAAATTCTTGTTTTTTCTCTCAGTTAAATGTTTGGTTAATCTGACATGAAATTTCTTAAATCTTACTATGAATGTCGTATGTACAACATAACCGGAATCTTTCGAAGATCTTCATCATTCTACTAATTATAGCATTTCAAAAACTAGCCAGCCATACCCGATGAACCAAGTGCAAAAGATATACAAACAGTTGCACTTAGAGGGAAGGTTAGAATTTTAATAAAAAATTTTATGTGGGAATATATGAGGATATATTAGGATAGCGTGTGTGTTATTTATTTTGTGTTTCGCACTTACATCCGAGTGACTGTCGTTTAATTGTTATGGACTTCCATTTCTTGTAATAAATAATTTTACCAAGAATTCTTCATAAGGTTTGGTTTTGGTTTCGTTTATAGCTGAAGGAACTCAAGTTGTATATATATATATATATATATATATATATATATATATATATATATATATATATATATATATATATATATATATATATAGATATATAGATATATATATATATATAGGAAATTTATTACTGTGAGTCCAGAATGAGTTTACAAATTGTTTCAGCCAGAGGAAAATCCTCAAAGAGGAAAAATCCAACTAGCATCGTCAGAATTCATAGATGGACTCTATGAATTCTGACGATGCTAGTTGGATTTTTCCTCTTTGAGGATTTTCCTCTAGCTGAAACAATTTGTAAACTCATTCTGGACTCACAGTAATAAATTTCCTATATACTGCTCTAACTACACATTGAGCACTCTAGTCCGGTTTTTTCACCACTAGTAAATATATATATATATATATATATATATATGTGTGTGTGTGTGTGTGTGTGTGTGCATATATAAGTTTTGGCTTCGGTTTCGATTCAAGCTGATGAACCCAAGTCATATGGATATTTTTTTTTTTTAAATCGCAACTTTATGATATATAAAAATCGATAGAACATTAACTCTATAATAATATCTACGAAATCTGTAAGAATTAAACTATCATATGTAAGCGTACTTTACGACCGAGCTATGCCGGGTATCCCTGCTAGTTTAGATAAATACTTTTTTAGCTTTAACAAAAGAGCTACAATAATATCAAAGCGTCTCCATTCATGCTGAACATCCACAGAATGCCAACATCAATATATTACATATGAATGAGTCCCCTGTGGAATTACCACAGGCCCCACTAGTTAATAAGTAATAAGCAATTAATTAACAGTGTAATATCTGTTCTGATACTACACTTAAGTTAATTCTTCCTTAGTCAGGGTACGGGGCACCTTTCTATACTAATGCAATTTTTATTTTTACCTACTTTATTGTGTCAGGCTTGACTTGAGAATGTCTGTTATGTTGAATGGTCTATCTTCATCTTTAACCAAAACGATAAGAAAATTTGAAAATAGTAAATAAACTATTAAAACAAAAGCTATATGTTACGCATGCAAATATTTAAAAAAAAAAAAAAAAAGAAAAATTTACTGGAAATTAATTCGAACCGATTCTCTTCAACTAGAACGAAATGTAATGATCCCTATTTCTCTGGATATCACAAAACGTATCGTTTCGTTTACGTTTTAGGAGAAACGGAAGTTCAATCTTTAAATCGTGTCACGTCACGTGATTACGCTAACCCAGTGGTTCCACACTTTTTTACATGGCAACACATTATTACGTTTGTTGAATTTTCACGGCACACCATCACAAAAAATAAATATTTTCTACGTACTCCTAAATCTTTTTTACAATAAAATTAAAAAAAAAAAGAATGTATAAGAAGAGTCTTTCTTCACATAAATAAACATACGCTGTATAGAATATTTAATATAAAATAATAATGATGAATATCAGTGGAACAGTTGTGCCTGGTGTTTTTTAACTACTGCTGCACTATGTAGGCGAATGTGCGCGAGAGGCACTCTTAACTTTTATGTTTTTTTTTTATTTTCAATGCTTCTTGGGTGAGAATATTTCAGTTCACATAAGTGCGAAGTTGAAAATTGTAGTAAGATTTTGTATGGCTTTTTTTTTTTACTTAAAGTTGGATACTCTTCCAAAACAGAAATCCAAAATACGTCCAATGGCAGTAATGTATACTTCAATTTGAGGTCACGATCATAGAAAAAGGTTCACTATTTTTTTCAAATAACTAAAAATTAGAAAAAGTTGTGACTGGTAAATTTAGTCATGCCATCATGATTAAGAAATTAAATGTTTTTATTTAAATAAAAAAAATGAAATTAAATGGCTCTTTGCTATAATCTTTTCACGTCACACCAGTAATCCTCCAGAGACACACTAATGTGCCGCAGCACAGTGGTTGGGAACAACCGCACTAACAAATCAACCATCATCCTTTCATACCTGTCGACATCCGAGATAAACAATTGTACCCTGATGACTATTCGTACGCGTCAGGTGTAGACTGAAGTTCACCTGTACAAAATATGGTTGGATTACACTAGGATTGTGAATCATACTAACAAACCCATGGGTGAGGTAATTTGTGTGTGAAGATGTCGCCTTGTCTTCTTTAACAGTTGTAAAAAAGGATGCAAGATATTTTGATGGAAATCTAATAATTGTAAACTTTTAAGCGGTCAAGGCTGACTGTGCGGCACAATGAAGAAGTTCTCTTTATGGAGGGGGTACATTAATTAACCTTGTGCACAAATAGTTCTGTACTTGGAAAGCGTGCATGTTATGTAGGTGTTGTGTAATTTGCAAAATGTCAATATATCAACGCCTTTGACTGATAGATGTTATGAAATTCGGTTGCGTCAAAACGATCTGAGACTCCAGAATTCGAAAGGTTAAACCTAAAAGAACTCGTCATCAAGGTCTACAAAAACTAAAAAATGTATAAATGTTCTCTCTCTCTCTCTCTCTCTCTCTCTCTCTCTCTCTTTCTTTCTCTCTCTCTCAGACACACACACGCACACACCTTCTTTCTGTCTTTGACTCTTTCCCTCACTTTTAATGAAAGGAGAATTGAATTATAACTGCATTGTTTTAAACAGTCGAAGCTTAGATCTTTGCGCGGTTGACGTTTGTAGTAGTTTGGCTGCAAACGCACGCGTCGGGTCTCAACCTGCACTGACTATATATGCCTCTCCAGTGTTAAATAAAAGAATTGTTTTGTTTCATAAAGAATGCTTTTTTCGCTGTTTTATACAATCGTTAATTTTTAACAAGCGATGTAGTCCCTGCCATTTACTGTCGACGATGGAAACGCTGCCTGTAATAACGCAAAGAAGATTGAAGAAGAGACCCACGCCAGCCGGTTATAGTCAGCGCCATCTCGATCCCTTAATATTTCTATCGTCTCTGTGCCTATCGTAAGATATCGTTTATTCCTCCGGTTGCCGTTCCCAGGACGTTCATATGGTGGCATATTGATGCCGGAAAACCAGGATCCACCCTGAGTCATCACAAAACACAACAGCGGTCCTATCCATAAAAAATCGGGTCACATGTGTTGCCTGAAAACCAAAATACAACCTAATAAAATAAAATCCACGGACACAACTCAAGGAATCAACCACTAGGCGAAGATAACTCCACTGAAAACGCAAAAGCAACCAGCCATTTGATGAAAACAGCTGAAGAAAACAATCACTAGACGAATCAAAATCCACGGAAACACAACACAAGAAACTCAGCTCAAGAACAACCAGTTCAATCAAGTATCTACGGGGAAAAAGAAGGCACCATAAAACTCCAGAAAAAACTAAGGTAGGTGACTATTTCCTCTGCTTTTTTTTTTTTTTTTTGTTACTCGGCAAATTTATTGGTTTTAATATTTTGTAAAAATTATTTTATGGATAAAGTTTTTCTTTAAACATCGGCTACAACTAAAATAATATATTAATGTATTTAGAAAAAATGGCTATCACTAAGCAAGCCCAATTTAACAGTCTTCACGGGTGGATCGAAGATCCCAATATTTACTGGAAAACGGTCTGATTTTAGGCTATGGCTAGCAACTCTGAAAAAGAAAGAGCTAACAGACCCAGAAGATAGGATTGTGTTGTCGATCTTGACACAATGGCGCTAACCTTAAATCCCAGTGGCTGTATATTTATCTTCATCTAGTGATGGACCCTTCAAAACGTAACCAGACACTCATTGGTCACTGTAATTACCGCTCTGATGCTCAGAGCGAACAAAACGTGCACGGCCCTAAGTCTTGGTAGCAGGATCTTTAACACGCTGGTTGTTCGTTGTCAGCTGTCGAGTTGAGCGTTGCGTCACACATTTCTTACGTTAGTAAATTTAGTAAGTTAAGACCGAAAAAATTACTTAATACTTGACCCCCCTCTATCTCTCACTCTTTCTCTCCTAAGCCTATTCACTTAAAAATAAAAACTTTTTAAAAACTCAGCAAAAGTCTCCTTTTGTCTTTCTTGCGTGAACAGTTTGGTTCGTCTTGGTTTAACAGACGAGGCGATCGACAATTACAGGACAAAACGCGACGAAGATGAAATTAGGTAAGGGCAGAATGAATGCCGATGCTCAAAATGTATAAATATTTTGATACCTCTTTTTACTTAAAAATTCACCAAAAATCAGGAAATTGACCAATTTCAATGAAATTTTTAGTATGTATCAAATAATGAAATCGGAATATAATGAACTAATTCATTTTATTTAAATCTTAGTGGAAATGCATTATTTTGTTTAAACAAAAAAATAACCTTTACTAAAGTTATGGTTTTCAGTAGTAAATAAAAAATCAAGAATTTAATTTTGCTTTTTTTATATAAATAAAGCATCGTAATTTGTAGCAATAAAAAATAATTTTTGCAGGAACATTGCAAAAAAAGTCCCTAAAGTCCGTATTAATTGTAATTTTATGACCCTTTTAGGTTGTGATCATAGCGTAGTATCTGTGTAAACTGTGGCAAGCAGACCCAAGGGTCAAAACATTATTATTATTATTAGTAGTAGTAGTAGTAGTAGTAGTAGTAGTAGTAGTAGTAGTAGTAGTAGTAGTAGTAGTAGTAATAATAATAATAATAATAATAATAATAATAATTGATTTGAGCGATGGGTGGTCGCTGGATCAGTAATTATGATTAGAAGAATAAACAATTAACTTGAGGAAGAGATAATTGACGTGAGAATCACAAAAGAAATATGAAATAGAAAATAGGTGTAAACATTATTTTTGGGTTTGGATAAAAAAATAACTAGATGGGGACATTAGGTTGGTCTGAGACACGAAATGAGGTGACGTAAAGGAACACGTGATGTAGTTAGTTTTGGAGATATTCAGAGAGTTGAAGTTTGACCAGCGAGAGCGAACAGACGATCTAGTCACAGGGGTAGGCAGACAGCCAGGGAATGGGCTGTAAGAGTAGAAAATGTAGACGAACTGCAGATCCTGTGAAAACCATTTGAGACAATTGCAATAAATTTATATTATATAAAGATAAAGTGTTGTTTTGTGGTTTCACAAATAAGAACAGATGTCTCAATTGGATGGTGCTGGTCGTTTTATGGTTTGTCACGGAGCAGCAGGAAGATAGAAGAACTCTTCAAGAAAAAAGGTATGAAGCATATATTATTCTTCTTATATATGAACTGTAAAAATATCCCGCGTGATAAGTTTGATACAACATGACTCAGTTTACACGTCAATATCATATCCTCCTGGCTAAACAACATAATATGATTTATGCGTTTATTATCTGTCCGTTAAAAGAACAATATCTCACATCCACTAGATAACACATGACACGTTTTAATATATCATCTCTTCCAATACCATTATGATATACAACATAATGAATTTGATATAACTCGAAGACAAATGAATTTCTCGAACTGAAGATATTACCATTGAATTAAGCATTGCTTATTTAATATTTTCACACAAAAAATTATAATAGCAAAAATATTTCTTTTTTTTTTTTATTACAGGTTTCGCATAATTTTTATATGCAAAGTTTTAATAATTTCCTTGCTCGTAAGAATGTGAAACTTCCGGCGTAACATTTTTTTTATATAATCTCGAACAATAATTAAAAAAAAATAATTTAAAAACAGGAACATAAAAAATAATTAAATTAAAAAATGATAAAAAATTAATACAAACGTTCAAAATAGGAATGTACGGATGCACGCCTGGGAAAAAATCTGCCATCAATTTGAAACAGCGTTTCGATTGGCTATAATTTTGAGCTCTCGTATAATCGTGTTTACAAACTTTTATTTGTTGCGTTTTTGGCGAACGATAGAATTACTTGCTTTTTGAGGGCTAATTAAGTTATTTTTGCACAAACAAAGTGTTTTTTTTTTAAATTCAATATCTTAGGACTTTACTTTACTAATTATCTTTGAAATAGACCCAGAAAACTAATATTTATCTTTTAAAGGATTTTTACAATGAATTTATTTAACTTCAATATTTAGCTGAATTGGTTAGCTCGCCGTGAAAACATTTTTCATAGCTTTTTTTTTCACGTGTACAAATATTTTTTTTCCTTTAGAAAATAAACTTGGGTCTCTAATCTTTCAAATACAATCAACAAGTAGTCGGAAACCTACAAAAAAATTATGATAAATCGGCTTTCAAAACTAGATCCCTCTATCTTTATCCACCCATTTTTGTCCGTACCTATGCAGTGAATAAAAGAGAAGCACATATAAACATTCGCATGTGTGTATAAAAAAGACTTATTTTATTTGCTTCGTTGATCACTCGTTGGTGAAAACATAACAATAATAACGATATCAATCTCGTTAATATATGCGATCTCAACATAAATATATGTAGAATAAAGAGAATAAAAATGATGCTGATAGCGAGTTTTCATTGGCTTAATAATGTGTTGTCAGCAATTTGTATAACGAATGTCTAGAATTTCTATCGACGCTCATTTGCGTTATGCATGTCTTTTAGCGAAATTTGGTGCGCAAGAAAGCGATAGAATGACCTTTCCCTCAGCGGAGAAACGTAGTTTTCCTGTTTTAGGCATTCAAAGCTGACAAACTGTCAAAATACTGAATGACTTGAAATGGAGCTAAACGCAAAACGCGTAAAACTCAGCGAATTCTCGCCATCGTTTGAGAGTAGCAAATGTACATTTCTCGATGGATAAATGCTCGTCATATTTGCTATTCAAATCCTATAAATGCTGATGACTTTACGGAATAATTCCCTTTTTTTTTTTTCTTTTTTTTTTCTTTTTTTCTCATCATCCCTTCAAATTTCCCGCCTTTTTTTGTTATTTTTTTTACATTCAACCTTTCTTACCTTTTTTACTACTTTTCTTTCTTGTCCATTTCTATTGCTCATCTTTTATTTCTCGTTTATGTCTTTTTGTGGGCAGAAGGAATTGCCTAAAATATATGCAATCAATATCAACCACGTGCAAATAGAAATGCACAGACATACGCTTATATGTATGTATGTATGTATGTATGTATGTATGTATGTATGTATGTATGTATGTACAACCGGCGAAGCGAACGTCTCTCTATTCTATCTTCTGTGTATTTGGGATTGTTTTACTCTTTTATTCATGTTGAATTCACCTATTCGTAACAACCAGCATCATCGTCATCATAAATGCTCCTTCATATATATTCTACATGTACGTGTATGTTTACGTGTGTGTGTGCATATGTATGTACATGCGTGTATGTATGAATGTTTGAGTGTATGTGCATGTTGTCATGTGTGTTTGTTCTTGCGTATGTATGTTTGCGTGCATCTGTTTGTATGCATGCTTGCATGTGTACATGTATATCTTTATTTCGATATGTGTGTTGGGTGGAGATGACTCACAAAAGCCCTGTTAATGCAACCCTCCTGGGCGAAGCAAATCTCTGATTTAAAAAAAAATACATAAAGCGGGAGACCAGTACCCGCATTAAGCTGGTCTGCAGTTTGATTTGTTGCTGGCTATCTTGCTCATGCTTGTTGCTGGATCTCAACATTTTGAACCGAGAGAGAGACTTAGCTGTCGTAAAAAGCTAAAACTCTGTAACATCATCTTTCTATATATACTTCCTCAGGCATTAGTCTATAAAAGTCCGTGGCGATGGAAAAAGTGTCATGTGTGTAGCACTGAAATTCTAGAAATATGTAATGTAATAATTGATCTGCCATCATTCTATATATGCATATGTGTATGTATGTATGTATGTATGTATGTATGTGTATGTATACCTATTTGTATATGTATGTATATATGTATGTGTGTATATATTTTTATTTATTTATTTGTTGTGTATACATGTTTATGTGTGTTTGTATGTATATACGTATATATATTTGTGTGTATGTATATGTATATGTATATATGCATATATATGTATGCGTATAGGTGCATATAAATGTATGTGTAGGTATATGTAGGTAACTTTATGTGTATGTATGTATATGTGCATACATGTGTACGTATATGTATGTGAATATGTATGTATATGTGTGTATGTATTTGTATATGATAGTATATATGTGTATGCATATATATATATATATATATGTGTGTGTGTATGTATATGTTTGTATGTATGTGTTATATGTATTGGGTATGTATGGATGTATGGATGTGTGCATGTGTGTATTTTTATTGGATATCTTTGTGTATGTATGTGTTTATATGTATATATATGTATATATGCCTAGGACCATCTTCAATGTCATGTCTGCTTGAGCGTCTGAATTCGCTCGCAAGACTAAAAAAAAAAAGTTCGGGCTCATGGGCTGTCAGTGACTGAGGGAGTGGCACTCGTCTGACAAGACGTTGCAATCATCAATCATTATGTATGTATGTATGTATGTATGCATGCATGTATGTATGTATATATGTATGGATGCATATATGTATGTATATATGTATTTATGTATGTACGTACGTAAGCATGTATGTTTGTATGTTTACGACATAATCACCTTGACACAATGGTTCTCCTAAGATTACTGACGTGAAGCATCGTTGAACCTGGCTAGTACCAGATGAGTGACCATTTGGGGAATTCTAGGCGCTCTACGCACTCTCCGCTTATCTCAGCATTGTTTCTAGTCGTCATGAACCTCCACTTGCTTCTGGAATTATATATGTGACTCATGGAAGGTGTGATTGGAGATTGGGCAACTCTTGTCGCAAACATTCCGCGCGTAGGCATCATTAGAGAGGGTATCCATAGTCTGTCAATACTGAAGGCAGCTACTATGCATGCATGTATGTTTGTATGCGTGTCTGTATGTGTTGCATATTTAACTGCTTTTTCTCCGGATACAAAACTTGCACGGGTAATATCAATAAATGAACGAGGCTGAAATGGAAGTTGTAGCATTAAAACGAACGACATTTTGCACTCGAAAATTTAAATTTCTACATAGTCAACATCATTCCCAATACACTTTTGCCAAAAATTCAATGACACCTTTTGCTCCTAACGCATATATCTGACAGAAAATACGTTTTCAGAGTCCAACACCGTCAATATCTTCATCAGAGAGATTAACCTTTCTGGTTATGAACATAACTTCATAGGTTCAGTATTCATAATAATGCAATTTACAATTGCCTCTGATCTATCTAGATGGAAGAAAAAATGAGAACATTACTTTTGAAACGCCCCTCGTATATATATATATATATATATATATATATATATATATATATATATATATATATAAACTATATATATATAATTATATATATAATTATATATATCGTTATATATATATATATATATATATATTTCTGTAGAAATATATATTTTTATTATATATCAATCCTTATTAAAGAAGCTCAATGTAATTACAGAGCAATATAGAGAATAAATGACAAATAGTTATATTCCAAAATTCATGATGTTGACCATGGCGTAATGGTAAAATATAAAGGTATCTGCCGCTTCTCTTCCAATTTTCGGATTTTCACCATGTCAAATCACATTTCAATTCCTTTTGAGGGATAGATTATAGCTATTTCTTCTGATGAGTTAAGGGCATAATAGATTCACTGATTGATATAATAATTAAGTGAGTGAGTTTGCGCTACGAAACAGATACTGTCAAGAATTGTATAAGTCAACTGAATTAAAGGAATAAATTATAAGATGGACAACATCATGAATTTTGGAATATAAATTTTTGTCATTTATTCTCTCTCTCTCTCTTTCTCTCTCTCTCTCTCTCACTCTCTCTCTCTACACACACACACATACACACACACACACACACATATATATACATATATATATATATATATATATATATATATATATATATATATATATATATATATATATATATATATATATATATATATATATATATATATATATATATATATATATATATATATATATATATATGCCTGCGCAGGTCATGATGTTTATAAGCATAAAATGACTCTCGGCAGTATTGATACTTACGCTTCATATAATGCTAAATTTACTGCATTTCTCGTATTTAACGTTGGCCGGTCGGTTTGTTCCTTGCTAATGGCGTCATAGATGGCTTTGTGGCCGGGGTCTAATCTCCCACCAGCTGTAATTGTAACTTCCGGCACTGGTGATTCCTGAAAAGAATGAAACATTAATGTCTGTAGGTATTACAGTAATAAATATAGTAATAATTATATATATACACACACACACACACACACACACACACACACACATATATATATATATATATATATATATATATATATATGTATATACATCCACGGTTATATAAGAGTCACTTTGTGTGTGAGTCCTTTCCTCATAGGTTCATAAATTGTTGCGTCTGTCTTTTGCAAATTTCACACAAAGCTAATATATATGCCTGGCAGTGTTCTTGCATATGGTTTGTACAGAAATTCATCTGATAAGTATTGAAAATCGAAAAATCTCGATATTAAAAAAAGCCTTTTCTCACTTATAGATAAAAAATGAAGAAATTTTACGTTACACCGGCGACAGAAAATAATAAAATCATTTTCGAAAATCGAAAAGTTCCGATCTTAAAAAATAGTGTTTCTCTCTTATATATATGTAAAATAGGAATTCTACATGTTAATATATTACGTTACACTATTTTATAAAATCGCATTCGTTCAATGCTCTATGACTTTTTATTATGTATGGCATTTATAGGCAGTCAGTTCTTGTGTTAATTTCCAGTGACCTTGAGATATAATGCTAGTCTACTAAGTCAAGAGTAACTTCGTGACTAGCTTCCAAATTTTGACGGTGGAATAGTCTGAAATAACCGAAACTTGCTCATGTTTTACCTCACCTTGTTATATGTGCCTTACTAAGAAATTATATAATGCAAGATTTTAGGATAGGGATAAGCCAATCAATAAAAAAATGAGAAACGTCAATAAATTGTAGTATTATATTATAAAACACGCACACGCGCGCGCGGTACACACACACACACACACACACACACACACATATATATATATATATATATATATTGTGACCTAATCTTTAAATTGGATTATGTATTTAAATCAAAATTTAAATATTTAATTTTAGGCTCACGAGATATATGGTTTTTCTGTTTTTATATTTTGTCGCCGGGGTAAAATAAAACATGATTCCCACAAGATAGGCTAATACAGTAGTTGTTTTGAATTGAGTGAAAGTCTACTAATGTACCCCCCTTTAAAACTTGCAGAGACTTTACCCGCTAGAGATTTCGTCAAGTCTATTTTTAGACCGGATTGTGAAGCAGAGAGGAAGAGGGGGATCGGAAGTGGTATCGCTTCCCCTTTCTCTTTCTAACTGGACACTGGCGGAAATCGCTCTTTTCGGTTTTGGCCGCCGATCTGTTAAGAGGTTTCTCTCCTCGTGGGAGGAGGGGGTCGATTTCTTCCCCTCATGCGAAAAGGAGATACGACGCGACCAAAGGTAAAACGATATTTATTTTATCATTAAGTTTCTGTTCATGCCCCTACGTTATAAATCGCCTTACCACATCTTTTATCGCATATGTAACAATATATGTATATTACGTATTATAAAACACCTCTTCTCGGCAACCTAAAAACGGGGTGGTATCTTACAATTATGCAGTTTCAGTTTTCATGATTCCATGTAATGTTCCTTTGTGTTTTACATCTGTAACTGTTTCTGCATGTCCAATTTGTGTCTATAGTTTATGTGTTTCATGTGTCTGTAACGTAAATCATTTTCAAATGTTATCGAACTTGGTAGAAAGTGCTGGAAATCTAAAAAAAAAAAAATTATAGAAATTGCTCCAGAGAAGGTGCGTAGTCACTGAATGAAGGAGTTAACAAAAACGAAATATGATTATCGCAAAGACAGGAGCTGCCTATTGGTCTTAGTCGTGATAAGACCAATTTCAAAAGTAAGAGGACAGCAGTCAGCAGGAAGAGAGTTCTACAAGTCTGCGGTTCTTGTAAAGAATCTACTAAAATAGGAAGAAATAAAGAATTTACTAGAATAGAAAGCTGTGATACAATGAGGTATCTAAACAGTGAATTGATGGAGACCACTAAATCAATGAGTCAAACGAGCTGGAACAAAAGAAGTATATAACAGATCAAACAATTCTGAAGAACACATGCAATAATATTCATAAAAAAGACTGAGACTAGCAATATCACGTCTGTGTGAGAGGTTGTAGAGAAGAAGATAGGATGGAGCTAATTAAATTTCAGATACTGTTATCAATCAGACTCCAAGGAATACCACTTGTTATTGTTCGTTAGCAATCACTGTCGATTACCTGTGTGAAAACTCCTAGTGAGTACAAATAAAAGCAAGTGAAGCCTGCATGGTCACCCGTGAGTACACAGAGAACGAAGTATAAAAAAATAAATGTTCAGCATTTGCCCCCTCCCCATTAAGCCCCCAAAATCCTGGTGAAAATTAGAAAACGGTGCAGTTTTAGGCCTTAACATATGTAAATCTGAGTTCTGCACCATACAAAAAAAGAAATGACTAAGTCCATCATTTGCCCCCCCTTTATTTAGATCTAAAAGTCCCCAATGCCTTAACATATTTAAATTTGAGTTCAGCACCATGCAAAACTGCTAAATAGACATACACAGAAAAACTGCTAAATAGTTTCAGGCCTTAACATATGTAAATTTGAGTTCTGCACCGTGCAAAAAAGGAAATGACTAAGTCCATCATTTGCACCCCCGCCATTTAGCCCCATAGTCTCCAAGGCCTTAACATATTTAAATTTAAGTTCAGCACCATACAAAACTGCTAAATAGACATATACAGAAAATCTTGGACAAATATGGTAAAATAGTCCAAAAAATGGGGTGCTTTTATTAGCCCTAAAAGAGCCTCTGAAATCCAAGATTTATGGCGAAGTATAGAAAAAATAAAATTGTATAGAAATCAGTTAGTTACAACTTTTCAGAGAGGCATAATTTTTTTTAATAAGCAGAAAAGTGTCAGTTTTAGCCATTTTAACCCGAAATGCAACCTTCGGGGGGCAAGTGGATTTCTCGGAAAATCTATTCTGTTACGTTTTTAGTCATATCATATTTAATGTTTGTGCAATTTTTTTTGAATTCCAAGGCGTAGTTATTGAGAATAGTGCGGACAGACGAACGGACGAGAGTGAATTTACAGGTCCACCATCCTTCTGTCGTTGGTCCAATAATAATAATGATAATAATAATAATGATAATAATAATAATAATAATAATAATAATAATGATGATAATAATAATAATAATAATAATAATAATAATAATAATGATAATAATAATAATAATAATAATAATAATAAAGAAATAACAATAATTCGGATAGAAATAAAAGATAAATAACTGTAAAACAAGTGTGATACTCCCCGTCCACCACTATAAAATAATTGTTTGACACTAAGCATAATCACAAAGCACGTAATATAAATTAGAGAAACCCTGAATAACAAAAATTATTACTTTAGAAACGTTATGACATGAGAACAGTAGTCCGAATAATCCAAATAAAACAAATTATCAATCCTCATCTAACAAGGCCGATAGCCATTAGTCGCGTGCTCTCGTGTAATTAATATGAAATGCTTAAAGATAAATGACCGAAAATGGGCTAAAATGACTTAAAATAAATAAAAAGTAAATGACTTAGAATTACTTTAATGAACTTAAGGATGAATTGAATGACCTTAAGAATGACTTGAATGCTTAAAAATAACTGAAATCCTTCAAAAACAACTTGAATGATCTGGAGAATGACTTGAATGGCTTTGAGACTGACTGGTTGTAAAGTGGATGATATCCCCACTTTATATCACAAAGTAACAAACATAAGTACAGCATGTAGTAAGACAGATACTACACTTTGATCTTGGTCAAAAGGCCAAGAAAATCTTAAAAAGCTAAGAACAGCATCTATTAACAACAGACCTTTGATCTTAACCAAAAAGGACAAGCACAAAAGTGTTACGGACCGACCGACCGACCGACCGACCGACTTATAGAGTCGCTTTCACGCGACTAAAAATTCCGATATATATAAAATGTATTAGAATCTATGTCCCTCACTCCTTCCACATTAATGAGTCATTTCTTTGTCCCATTTGGCTAGCAGGATTTCAAGTCCCTGCTGCTTTAAGAGTCGCCTGAGATAGATTATAAAAATTGTCGCAAGAGTGTGTCCTGCCTCTTCTTCGCCCTTTTTTGTAATTTTAAATCAGGCAGCAGTGACACATGCCTAAGACGATAGTCACAGAAACCTTGTCTCCTTCCTACTATTACCAACCTGAACTGAAAACTATGTGTGACAAACTCGAGACGGCAGTTACAAGTTAGCCATCATTTATCACCAAATTCCTGCTTGGATTGCAGCCAAGTCTGATACGAAATTGAGGAACGCACACGTACTACCTTTTATTCGAACTTTTTATTCCCAGACAAGTTTTTGCGCGAACCACGTTTTTCGCAAATCTTCTTTTCTGTACATTTAACTTTTTCTTGTGTCATCCATTTGTTCAGCTAAGTAAAATTGTTTTACGCGTAAATATTGTACACCTTTGTATGTTCCTTCTCGACAAACCAACTATTACCATATTCTGTTTTAGAGTTTATTCTCGATTTTTTACCGCATTCTCACGAGGGCAAACCAATCCCAATAAAAGATATGCTTAAAACTGATATGAACCCAGGCGGAGTGAATAGACGTGATATCAAGAACCTACTTCTGAGTAAGATACAAAAAAACTTGTGTAGGAAATCCATTAAACTTTGATAACTAATATCACTGGATGCCGATTAGTATAAATTGTTTAGACAGACAATGCAAATTAATAATTTTGAGGTATTTTGTAGAAAACTGATAAAATTTTATATATAGATAATAAAATTTACTTAGCTGGTAAATTTCCTTAGAAACGGTGCTTAACGCATAAAAGACTCGGGCGGAATATAACCATCTGTATCAGCTCCTCGGTGTGTCTAGACTAGTAAGCTCTGGATTTCGGTATCGAAACTCGACTCTATATTTATTTATTTACTTTTGACAGTCGGCGTTTCTAAGATAAGGGAATGAATAGATAAGTATGACGCTGAATAATCGGCAGAGAAAGTTAAAAGAAAAAAAAACTGAGAATTAGCATCTAATGTCAGGATTAAAGAAACGGAAATTAATTCGTTGTATACGAAAATGTGAGAATGAATAATTTAAAAATTAATGAATGAATAATTTAAAAAAATTATGAATGAATAAATACGAGAATAAAACATGAATTACTAAAATATGCCATTCAAAAAGCCGAACATTAAAGAATTGTAATTACTGCATTACAAGTGAGTTTTATTTTCAAATGTATATATATATATATATATATATATATATATATAAATATATGTGTGTGTATACTTGTATATATATATACACATATGTATATATATATACATGTGTATATATATATATACATACATATACATATATATATATATATATATATATATATATATATATAATTGATCAGTTTATGTGTTTCTTGGGGTGCCCGGAAAATTCGTACCAGGAAAACCGGTACCCGGAAGATTCGTACCTGGAAAACTGGTCCCTGTTTGCTAGGTAGGGTAACTAGTCCCGTATTGAATAAATATTAATGACCGTTCTTGAAGAAGATATTGTCTTTAAAAGAGAATACACATCCCATAATATTTATATAATTTATGATATAACTACCTGTGATGATAAAATATATTGCGCACCAAAACGTACATGAATTTATCAAGAAGTTTAATTTCATAAATCAAAATCATTTTAAAGCGATTAATGCAGTTAATGAGCAGATAACTACTGATGAACTGTAGTTTTCCTAATGTTTTCCTCCGAATGTTAAGAATGGTTTTCTAAACATTCGCAAAAGTGCGACATGTTTGGAATCATGTCTCTTATCTTTAAAACTGATGATCGCCATTTACCGAAAACAATTGATTTTCTACTTATTAAATAAAACTACATGATCAATTCACGATTTTTTTTTTTTTTTGGTGCACGGCATCTATATATATATATATATATATATATATATATATATATATATATATATATATATATATATATATACGAGAGGCGTGCAATAAGTAATGCCCCTGACCCACTTCCAATAGCAGTAGAGCAACGAAACTTGGCACAGTTATTAGTCTTTCTTTACATAGGAACCACCCAGAGTTATACATTTTTCCCATCGTTTGATGCAGCTCTTGAGGCCGTTTTTGTAGAACACCTCAGGTTGGTCCTCTAACAACGACGTGACTTCAGAAATCAAGGCTGCATCATCTGGGAAACGCTTTCCTTTCAAAAACAACTTCATGGCTGGGAAGAGGTGAAAGTCAGAGGGTGCAAGGTCAGGAGAGTAGGAAGGATTGGGGAAATTCCATAACCATACGCCCGTGTTTCAGATATGGCGACATGCGAGTGGTGGTCCGGAGCGTTGTCCTGCAGGAGGAGGGTACCTTTGCTGATCTTGCCTCGCCTCTAGATTTTGATAGCTTCTCGATGTCCTCAAAAGTGAAGCATAATAGGCTCCTGTAATTGTGGTACCCTTTGCCAGGAAATCTGTCATCACTACTCCGTCCTGCACCCAGAAGACTGTGAGCATGACCTTGCCAGCGGAGGGCTGCACCCTTGCCTTCTTTGGAGGTGGTGAGTCTAAGTGCTTCCATTGCATTGGCTGGGCTTTGGTCTCTTGATAATAGTGATGGACCCAGGTTTCATGCTGTGTAATCAGTCTTTTGAAAAACTTTGACTCATCTCCTTGGCGCATCTCCAAATTCACCCTCGAGCACTCGACGCGTTCTCGCTTCTGGGATGGTGTGAGCAACCTGGGAATCCATCTGGCAGACACATGCAAATGGTCATGAATGATAGTTTCCATAGACCCTGTAATAATCCTGACATTTTGGGCTATTTGGCGAATAGTAATGCACTGATCTTCCAAAATGGCAGCATCGACTTGACGGACAGATGCCTCATCAATGGCAGAAGGGGGCGACCAGGTCTGGAACTGTTTCCACAGACTTCCGGCCATGTTTGAATTCACGATGCCAGCGTTTTACAAGGTCATATGATGGGGCATTATGACCATACGTTTGTTTCATTTCATCAAAAGTCTCCTGTGGTGTGCGTCCTTTCAAATACAAAAACCGGATCACTGTTCGACATTCAACACCTGACTCAGTTCAAACCCATGTAAAACAGAAAGCACAATTAGGGGTATACATCATTGCACATGCAAAATTTCAGCTAGATCAGACAAATGGAAGTGGGTAAGGGACATTACTTATTGCACGCCCCTCGAATGTGTGTATGTGTGTGTGTGTGTGTGTGTGTGTGTGTGAGTGTGTGTGTGTGTGTGTGTGTGTAGTGCCTTCAATAAGTTTTAAGACTCTTTTCGTATGGACACTTTTAATCTATAATACACACATGAAAATCTAGTTCCCTTCGAAGTAATCTCGAGTTAGACTTATGAAAAATAAAAATACCAAAAAGGTATACCAAATTGATTTTTTCATTTAAAATTTAAATTAATTCGTTTTTTTTTATATAATATTATGTTTTTATAAAAAATAAAACTATTTCGTTTCACACACACACACACACACACACACACACGCACACACACACACACATATATATATATATATATATATATATATATGTATATATATATATATATATATATACTAGCAAAAGTACCCGTCGTTGACTGGGTTCAAAACAGCCTACAGAAAATGGACTCTTATTTATGAAAGTATGATAGGCTATGAAAAGGAAGGGTTGTAAAGAAATAGCTTCGAATTTGGGGATATACAAAAGCAAAGCAAGTTTTCCTGATTTTTATTTTTTTTATAATAAAATGATTATATATAAATTCAGTTTTTACGATACCTTTTTTTTTTATTATTAAATTGTTATGCGATAGTAGAGATTAATTACAAAACACCCACCAGCCCGGTAACATAAGTGCATAAGTACCAATAAAGTGATTTTTTATATCGCATTCAGCTAAATCTATAACAATTGACAATTAAATGAATGGTTTATTTTATTTGCCTTACACCGTACTCACGTGATAAAAATCTTAGCAGACTAAATTTGGGAGACACAGGGGGTCAGGAGAACTCGAAATAGTAATTCGACCAGGTACGCATAGAAAAAATACTATAAATAACAATTTTATAAAAAAAAATTTTACAATTTTATTTTTTATTTTGTAAGAGGATAACGAAATAGTAATTCGTTCTTTCTTGGTAAATGCGTGACTAAATAAAGAAAAGCGCAGCAGCAGCAGCAACAACAACAACGACAACAACAATAAAAACTACAACAACAACAACAATAATAATAATAATAATAATAATAATAATAATAATAATAATAATAATAATAATAATAGTAAAACAAATAAATAAATAAATAATTGACGTTTCATTGCATTTTGAGTTTCAGTTTTTAAGTTTGATGGACGCGAAGTATTCTTTGCGATGATTGGGACAGGGTATCCCCGTCGTCACATTTACCAAACAAAAAAAAAAAAAAAAAAAAAAACATGAAACTAAACGATAAAAATCATAAAAAAAATATTTTAAAAAACTTTCATTTTTAAAAACTCCTGTTTGCAATCGATGAGATGAACGGGATAAAAGAAAACCCAGGTGTCCGGTGTGGATTTCAGGGGGGGTGCATTTCCATAACCTTCAACATTTTTTTTAAATTCCCACTAACCCACAGCAACGCGTGGCTGGGTACAGCTAGTAATAAATATTTGTTAAGTTTAAACTAATAGTAAAACTAAAATCTCTAGATGACCCCCCCCCACAATTGAATTTTTACGCTTGAGAAATTATGTTTTACATGTGTTTTTACGATAATTGGGAAAAATAACAACTCTATAGTTAAATATTTAGAGATGTATAAGAATCGAATCGGTAATTGTATCGGAATCGGGAATTTATTATGGAATCGTTAATTATATGGGAATCGGATAAAAATATTGGAATCATCCCATTACTAATATATATATATATATATATATATATATATATATATATATATATATATATACTAGCATGGATACCCAACGTTGCAAGGGTCGACATGAAGAATATTGAGCAGTTTTTCATTATTATATGTCAACTCTATCGTTACCCAACAAAAATTCCAAAAATAAAAGAACGAATGGAAACACGAAAAAAGAAGTACGCGACAAACTCTCCATCAGATATTTTGGCAGAAGAGATACGAAGAGAAGCTATTCTCCGGATATTGAGCACCTTTTATGACTATATTCCAGTTTAGGCGAATTTTTTATGCTACCTCAGTCTAGAAAGATTTATGTTCAGTCTGTTGCAACGAAAACAAACTGTAAATAATTCAGTTTCAAAAATACCAAATAAAATTTGTGTTAACCGACTGTTTATGTTATAAAAATGATGAGTTATGACTTATTGCGTTATTAAAAGAAAAGAAAATTAGTTACGATGTCAAAACAATGTGAAGAAAAAAAATTTTTTTTTAGATGTAAATGAAAGCGTTTTTGCTTTTGTTTTAAATAAAGAATCGTTGTTGAATTGAATTGTTTGTTTATTTTAAAATAAAAATTAATTGGGCCACAATATTATTTGCGAAATCAGGGAAATTATTTTATTTAAACTAATTCCAAAAATAATCCTTCAAAGTTTTTAGTTTTAATATCCACCGAAAAATAAAACAAAAAGAACAACATTCGTGCCAAAGGGAAATAACTCAAACCGATTCATAAAAAAAATCGATGTCGGTAAAAATAAATTAAATTAACTATGCTATCAATATGAATCAAATTTAAATAATTAACTTAGATAGAACTCAAAATAATTCTCTCATTTAACAATAACTACTACACCGCTATTTAATAAAGTCGATTTTCCTATGTAATATGCAAATGACGTCAACTCTATAATCTTATATTTTGCAATAATCATAATATATATAGGAATGAATAATATGATAAAGTAATGGATTTTTGTATATATTAATCAACTTGTGAACAAGAGCATATTGGGAAGTGATAAACAAACTGTCATTAGCGTATTAAGCGATGATTTTTGTGTAAACAAATGGAGCTTAGGTGTTTGGACAATGTTTGAACGTTCTTAATTCATACGTCTGTCATAGCATCAGCCGAATATCATAACTAGAAGTAGTTTTTTTTACATAGGCATCACCACTTATTAGGGCCTCGAGGATAATGGTTAAATAGTGTACATTAGTCAATTGGACAATATAGTAATCGTTAGTAATAGAAATTCGGTAAATTTGTTAACTTAAGTGGAAGGGCTCATAAAGAACTTGATTACAAACGGAAGAGAGTTCCACAGGCGAGCAGTTCTAAGAAAGAAGCTTTGTTTATAGAATCTGTATTTAGATTTAGGCACAAATAAAGAATGGGGGAAATTATTGATAGTGTTTTCAGCTAGACGAGCGTTTCTTGTGAAAGTTTGGCGAGGTGGGATCAGAGATTGAAGCTCAGTCGAGCACTTGCCATGAAAATAACGATAAAGCAAAGACAAACTCGCTACATCTCTTCTGTGAAAAAGAGGTTGCAAGGAAGAGAAAAGGGCATCTCCTACGAGGCTACGAAGTCTTTTTTGGACTATATCAAGGCAGGATAAGTCCTTTCTAGCAGCTCCTGCCCAGATATGGCTAGAGTACTCCATCCTTGGACGTACCTGGCTCTTAAATAGATAGAGAATTGCATCAGCAATGAGATATCTACTGCATCGATAGAAGAATCCCATCATTTCTCCAGCGGCCTTGGCAACGGATTTGATGTATGTGTTCCATTTTAGATCAGGAGTAAAGGTAAAGCCCAGAAGCTCGTCAAAACATGAGGCCTCCCCAAGACGAGAGCCATTCATTTTTGCTTGTCTATTCGCACTAATGCTGTGATGCAGCGAAACCGTACTGGATGTGAATCTCTCTCTCTCTCTCTCTCTCTCTCTCTCTCTCTCTCTCTCTTTCACTCACTCTCTCTCTCACAGACACACACACACACACACACACACTAAATCGGATTAACCAAGGGAGCTAATAACTTCCGGTGGAATACTGGAAAAGTATCCAGTAAATAAAACGTTGTTTAGTAAATCGTTATTTTTTTGCACTTTTTCTATTTTTTTGCATTTCCATACACCAAACCTGGATATAAATATCACTAAAACACCCGCTGGATCATAAGCTTCATTTCGGTACCTTACTTGCCTGGGTGGGTTGCCTGTAGGCTGAGATAAACCGCGTCACACACACACAGAGGCGGAAAGTACGAAAATTTATAATAGGATATATATATATATATATATATAATAGGATATATATAAATATATATATAATAGGATATATATATCCCCTTAAAGTTTACGCATAAATCTATACTTTCGTATATTAACTTTATGTGAGTAAATGAAGTAGTTATATATCCTGGGCCCAACTCTCTTCCTGATCTACATCAATGACATCCCTAAACACATCCTTAAATCATTCGTTGACATCTATGCTGATGACACGACCATCTACGGCAACACATCAAAGGCTGTAAATGACAAAGTTCTCTCTGATTCTCTCTCCTCTGATCTCGAGCGCGTGGTTCAGTGGGGGAAGATGTGGCTGGTTACCTTTAATGCATCCAAAACCAAACTCCTATCCTTACATCATCAACGCTCTGATTCCCATCTGGCATCAATTGGGATGGATGGCTCTCGTCTGGGTGAGGCCCCGTGTTTTGACAAGCTTCTGGGTTTGACCTTTACTCCTGATCTGAAATGGAACACGTACATCAAGTCTGTTGCCAAGGTCGCTGGAAAGATGGTGGGATCCTTCTACCGCTCTAGAAGATATCTCACTACTGTTGCAATTCTCTATCTATATAAAAGCCAAGTACGTCCAAGGATGGAATACTGTTGCCATATCTGGGCAGGAGCTGCCAAAAACAGCCTATCATGCCTTGACAGAGTACAAAATAGACTTCGTAGTTTAGTGGGGGATGCCCTTTTCTCTACCCTGCAACCCCTCTCCCACAGAAGAGACGTTGCGAGCCTATCCTTGTTTTATCGTTATTTTCATGGCAGGTGCTCATCTGAACTCCAATCCCTGGTCCCCCCTCGCCAATCTTTCACGAAAAACACCCGTCTAGCTGAATCCCCTATGAAAAATTTCCCCCACTCTATATCTGTGCCTAAATCAAAACGCGGATTCCATGAACAAAGCTTCTTTCTTAGAACTGCACGCCTGTGGAACTCTGTTCCGTCTGCCTGCTTCCCTCCGGACTACAACTTGGATGTCTTCAAGTCCAATGTTAACAAATTCCTAATGAACCG